>NC_091264.1:60546885-61146885 GCF_042477335.2 Ovis canadensis | reverse complement strand
GGAGAGAGAGGTGTCCTTCTTTGGGAGATTATGGCCATTGAGGAGCTTGTGAACCTTGGGATTATAGAAAAGAGATCCTGATTGAAAAAGAGGACAGGAGAGCTGAAATAGCTAAAGTGAGGGAAGGAAAGAAGAGAGAACTGAGGAGGGGGGGCACACAGGAAAAGAGGAATGGGAAAGAGAAGAAGAGCAAGATGAAGAGGAGGAAGGAAATAAATAAACACCTGACTATGCTGTGTGAGCTTGGATCCAGCAGGGAAGTTTCTATATTTTTTAGTTAGTAAATGAATGCACTACTTTTTTTACCCATTAAGGTAGAGTTTGAGCTAATTTTCTGTCTCTTGCAAAACAAAAAGAACTATCATTCTACTGAGAAAAAAATCCCACTTTAGATAAAGTCAGCTTCAAATCACACTCTGTAAGGTCAGGTACATGCCTCATGGAAGTATTGCTAACTTCTTCCAAAACTGAATCCTGGTCCTTGAATGGATAAATAGTTCTACAGGGAAAAGAAGGCTGACCACTTACAGAGTATAGCAATACAGCATGCCAGGCTTCCCTGTCCAACCATCTCATCCGCTGTTGCCCCCTTCTCCTACTGCCCTCAATCTTTCCCAACATCAAGGTCTGTTCCAGTGAGTTGGCTCTTCGCATCAGGTGGCCAAAGTATTAGAACTACAGCTTCAGCATTAATCCTGCCAAAGAATATTCAGGGTTGATTTCCTTTAGGATTGACTGGTTTGATCTCCTTGTGGTTGGGGGGATATAACAGAAGCTCCTGTCTGAATAGCTGCGATTCAAATCTAACACATGGACCCCACCTTCCCCATATCCAACTCCAATTAAAATTCCACAATTAGGAGTTACTGTATATATGGAATAAAAGTTGCTCTAAGTTCCTATAACTTACTGTAGATCCACATTTCTGGGTTTATTCTGAAGGGATAAATTGGGTATGTCAGAAGCCAAGGTACCTGGCTATATGGTAGAAGATTGAACTTCAGGGCCAACATTTATTTTGGATAGTTGAAAGGCTTAACATCCATCTCATGGTCTGAAAGGAAACCACATGCAGAGGGAAAAAAAAAAATCCCATGGCCCAGATTTTTCCACAGTGAGGAAATCTGCCAATGGTTCAGTTGTGACTTATCAAAGAGTGTTTTCTTCTCTGGCTAAGGGAAACCACATATGAGGTTTCATTTCACGAAATGAGTTGATTCTTGATAAACGTATTTTAGTTATAGATCAAAATTCCTTCTTTCGGTTTTTATTATGTTGATTATGGTGATTCTGATTTGGTTCTTTTTACCACAGTTCCTCTGTGATATGCCTGTTCTAATGCCAGTTTTACGGAAGTGTATTTAGAAGCTTCTTCAACTAATCCAAGAGATTTTATCAAGTGTATAAAACATACACTGCTGAACCCAAATCCAGATTACCTTATCTTAATAAAGGTCATTTTGTTTTGGTTATGGTAAACCCTATTCAGTTTATTTTTGAAAAAGAATCAGAAAATGTTTTGAAGCATATGAAAGATGTTAGCTATGGTACTCAGAACAGAGTACCACAGTGTATGTGTGTTTTATCTCCAAAGAATGTAGGGTCAGTTCAGCAGTGCAACCAGCATATCATCATCTCAGTTGTGAGCACAACTTGCGCCCACATCAGTAGATGGCTTCCCAAATCACTGACGAATAATTGCCCTCAGCATGTGAGTTGACAGAAGGCGGCATGCAAGATACGCCTATGGAGGCAGCCACCAGCATTCATTAAGAAAAAGGACGACAAATGAAATTTCTCCCACTACATATTTTTGAGCATTAAGAGCAAAATGTTCTGTTTCCTCTTGACTGATATCCAGAAACATTGAGGGGAGCTACCCAAAAAAGGAAACAATCCAAAGTGAAATGGAAAAAAAAGTGAAGAAAATGAAGAATGCCCAGAGTGCCAGTGTGATAAATTTATTCACAAAGACAGTGCTAATCTCTTAGAAGACTACAGTATTATTAGATAAGAGACTGGAGTTGAAAGACGGAGGATGGAAAAGGCTAACTGACTTCTCTCTTTAGGTGAAATAAGCAATGGTCCTATATCATGTAGTGTAAAATTCTGTCTCATAAAATAATAAATTTCACAAGTTTTCTTAGTATTAAACAACTATGACACCCTCATTTTTCCATTTGAAAGATAAGCTGACTTCTAGAATGTAGGCCTAACTGAAGATCATACAGTCAACAGGGTGATTTTTATTCCTCCACGTTGCTCCCTAAGGAAGGCACTTACCCTAGGAACTATTTTGCCTGATGACAAGTAGCAGCCGCACTTACTCTGATAGTGTCCAATACATTGCTTTGCCTGATTTGCATCTCTCTGCTAAATGGTTTAATTAATTTTGCATTGTGCTTACTGACTAGTTTTAATTAGCAGTTAAATCAGTTCAGTTAACGAAAAAATGTAGGTGTTTACATGAATGCAAATCACAATGAGTTCTCAGGGCTCAATTCAAAAACCAGTTCCATGCCATTGATGCTGGATTTCTTGAGGCTTTGCTTTAAAAAAAAAAAAAAAATGCATTCTATCGCCATAGTTTCTCCCTCAATAAATCATGAATGTTCATGATTCACTAGCTGGTGCGCCCTTTTCTTTTGTTTTTGTTTTTTTGTAGTGAAGAAGTTCACATGCCCAGACTAACAGTGAAGGCTCGTGGGGAGGTGAGCACTGTGCCTCAGTTCTGCAAATTAATTCTTACAGTTCTGGCTGCATTTGGGATTTCCTTGGTACATTGTCCTTGGGCAGACTCAATGGAGGAGTGCTGTTAGTTTCTCCAGAGATGGTTACATGGTGATACAACAGAAGATATAATCTTGGTGTGGCTTCTTGGTAAGCTGACATTTAAGAAAAAAAAAAAAGATGATTCCATTTTTAATTCTGGGTAATTTTTAAAATCAGTAAATTCTTCAAATTTGGCATCTATGTAGGAAAACAGTCAACCACAAATAGCGGGGTTTTTGTTTTTGTTTTCTTTTTTTTTTAAGTCTTATCAGCCAACTAGGTCTAATTTCTTCTCAAAAAGAAAAGTTTTACAGTTCCTGGATTTTTTTGATCCTTTTCAAAGGTGGTCTGCTTAAAAAACAAACAAAGAAAAGTTTCTGTGAAAAGAAAAGTCTTTGATTGATTCGACCTATAATTCAAGATATCTCTACAATTTCAGAAAAACCGGAACAGCCAGTTCTTTTAGTAATATTGTAGAGTAAAGGGAAATGGAAAGCAGATACAATATGTTGAAAACAGAAAAACTGGATACTAAAAATATGAATAGGAAAATCCTAAACTATATCTTTTCTTTGAAGGCAAATGTTAGAGTTTTCATTGTTTGAATGGTGACTTTAGTTCTTCTAATCAATCATTTTATGTGTGTTCACAAGTCACTTGCATGCTCTTTAAAAGGTATTTTAGTAGCAACAGATTTCTCAGTAACGTCCACCCACAAGTTTCTTCCAGTCTTTTTACTGTCAGCATGAACACAGGATAGTTGGCTTTTCTTGTTAGGCTTTAAGAATCTCACCTAAGGAGAGATGTTTGCCCAAGATAGAGCCATATATTTATTTGAACAAAAACCTTTTTCTAGATCCAGTAGTCCCACTCCTGGAGAAACATCAGGAAAAGAAGAAAATTCTAATTTCAAAAGATACAGTCATCCCAATGTTCATAGCAGCACCATCTACAATAGCCAAGACATGGAAGCAACCTAAGTGTCCATCAACAGATGAATGGGTAAAGAAGAATATATATATATATATAAATAAAATAAAATGTTACTCAGCCATAATGGTAATGAAATAATGCTATTTGCAGCAACATGGATAGACCTAGAGACTATCGTACTAGGTGATATGTGAGACAGAAAAAGACAAACACCATATAATGTCACTTACATGTGGAATCTAAAAAAAAGATACAAATGAACTTATTTACAAAACAAAAATAAACTCACTGATAGAGAAAACAAACTTATAGCTACCAAAGAAGGAAGCAGGGGAGTGGAGCTTTAACATGTTTGGGAACGTATGTAAGAATTAAAGATTTTAAAATTTAAAAAATAAAAAACTAAAAAAAAAAATTTACATTATAAAAAATAAATAAATAAATAGCACTTTTGGATTAGCAGGTATACATTTCAGTTCAGTTCAGTCACTCAGTCTTTGCGCCCCATGGACTGCAGCACACCAGGCCTCCCTGTCCATCACCAACTCCCAGAGCTTGCTCAAACTCATTGAGTCGGTGATGCCATCCAACCATCTCATCCCCTGTCATCCCTGTCTCCTCCCGCCTTCAGTCTTTCCCAGCATCAGGGTCTTTTCCAATGAGTCAGTTCTTCCCATCAGGTGGCCAAAGGATTGGAGTTTCAGCCTCAGCATCAGTCCTTACAATGAATATTCAGGATTGATTTCCTTCAGGATGGACTGGTTGGATCTCCTTGCAGTCCTAGGGACTCTCAAGAGTCTTCTCCAGCACCATAGTTCAAAAGCATCAATTCTTTGGTGAGCAGATTTCTTTATAGTCCAACCCTCCCATCCATACATGGACACTGGAAAAACCATAGCCTTGACTAGATGGATCTTTGTTGGCAAAGTAATGTCTCTGCTTTTTAATATGCTGTCTAGGTTGGTCATAACTTTTCTTCCAAGGAGCAAGCATCTTTTAATTTTATGGCTGCAGTCACCATCTGCAGTGATTTTGGAGCCCCCCAAAATAAAGTCTGTCACTGTTTCCACTGTTTCCCCATCTATTTGCCTTGAAGTGATGGGACTGAATGCCATGATCTTAGTTTTCTGAATATTGAGCTTTAAGCCAACTTTTTCACTCGTCTCTTTCACTTTCAAGACGCTCTTTAGTCCCTCTTCACTTTCTGCCATAAGGGTGATGTCATCTGCATATCTGAGGTTATTGATATTTCTCCTGGCAATGTTGATTCCAGCTTGTGCTGCTTCCAGTCCAGCATTTTTCATGATGTACTCTGTATATAAGTTCAATAAGCAGGGTGACAATATACAGCCTTGACGTACTCCTTTTCCTGTTTGCAACAAGTCTGTTGTTCCATGTCCAGTTCTAACTGTTGCTTCCTGACCTGCATACAGATTCCTCAAGAGGCAGTCAGATAGTTTGGTATTCCCTTTCTTTCAAAATTTTCCAGAGTTTGTTGTGGTCCACACAGCCAAAGGTTTTTGCATAGTCAATAAAGCAGAAATAGATGTTTTTCTGGAACTCTCTTGCTTTTTAGATGATCCAGTGGATGTTGGCAATTTGATCTCTGGTTCCTCTGCCTTTTCTAAAACCAGATTTAATATCTGAAAGTTCACAGCTCACATACTGTTGAAGCCTGGCTTGGAGAATTTTGAGCATTACTTTACTAGCATGTGAGATGAGTGCAATTGTGCAGTAGTTTGAGCATTCTTTGGCATTGCCTTTCTTTGGGATTGGAATGAAAACTGACCTTTTCCAGTCCTGTGGCCACTGCTGAGTTTCCCAAATTTGCTGGCCTACTGAGTGCAGCACTTTCACAGCATCAACTTTCAGGATTTGAAATAGCTCTACTGGAATTCCATCACCTCCACTAGCTTTGTTCATAGTGATGATTCCTAAGTCCCACTTGACTTCAAATTCCAGGATGTCTGGCTGTAGGTGAGTGGTCACATCAGGTATACACTACCATATATAAAACTGAACCTACTGTATAGCACAGAGAGCTATATTCAATATCTTGTAATAAAGTATAATGGAAAAACTCTGGAAAATTATATACACACACACACATCTGAATCACTTTTCTGTACACATGAAACTAACACAACATTTTAAGTCAACTGTATTTCAATTAAAAGAAAGTCTTTGCTCTATATGTTAATATCTTTTACAACATAAGTTGAGAAATTCAGCATTTCACAATACAACTGGGTTGGTTGCTCTTGCTGAAGAAGAATCTCAGAACAATTTATAAATGTTAGGAACAAGCTTGAGATTTACCGTAGTAAGGAACAAGTAGAACCTGGAAACTAGGGCAGGAATTCCTGTCCAATTCCTGCCTTTAGCAGAAATGGTTTTTCTATTTCCCATCAAGTATGATGCTAGCTTTTGACTGAGATAGTTGTATTTTACATGGATAAGATAATTTCCTTTTGTTTCTACTCTATTGGCTGAAAAAAAAAATCAATCAGTTAATGTTGAATACACTTTTAGTGTCTGCCCTGAGCAAGTCCTCCTGAAGTTGATCTTAAGGATAGCACATATAAGTAAGTCATTTATTAAGGAAATGATCCCAGGAGAGACCAGTAAAGGAAGAGGAAGAGCAAGCCAGAAGAGTGGGACACAGCAAACCCGAGTGCAATTGCAGGCAAGAGTCCTGCAGAGGGTGGGCTTCAGCCGTTTCCTGCAGGGCCACCCTGGAATGTAAATTACATCTCAGAGTTGTCCCAATAGGAGCAGGCCATTGACTTTCATGCCCCAAACTTTCCAATCACTGGTCAATAGCCACAGGGATCATGGTTGGGAGAGGGAGGAGAAAAACTCAGTTTTCTGTGTATCTGTTCAAAGTGGCTCCAGCAACCTAAGGACAGCAGTGTGAATATCAACAGCATTTCCCGGTTGCTGAAAACACTGTGGGGGTGAATAGGGTACTCAGAAATGGTAATGTATATATACATATATATGAAGGGTTATGAGCAGAACACAGCATCTATGAAGCTGATTATTATTATTTTTAGATCTTTTGATGATAAATTACATCAATAGATTCTCTAAAGATTGCATGCTCTTTTCATAAGTAGAATAAACTTGATGTTTTGTTGTTAGTCACTAAGTTGCGTCTGACTCTTTTGCGACCCTGTGAACTGTAGCCCACCAGGCTCCTCTGTCCATTGGATTTCTCAGGCAAGAATACTGGAGTGGGTTGTCTTTACCTTCTTCAGGGGATCTTCCTGATCCAGGGATCGAACCTGCGTCTCCTCCCTGGCAGGCAGATTCTTTGCCACTGGGAATAAACTTCTATCACAGTAAAAGCTGCTCCTTGGTGATTTTTGGTGGGAGGAAAGGGTAGGTTTGTAAACTTTCTCTATTTCTTCTGGAGGAAATTGGCCTGTTTCAACTTTCTATGTCTTCTGAGGTCAGTTTGGTAAACTGCATTTTCCTCAAAAAACATCCGTTTCACCTATGGCTCCAATTTAATTTCTATGAAGTTTTGTGATATATAGCCTGTGTTTCCAAGGTTTTGCCATCCTTGGGCAACTCTGTCCACCCACCCATTCCCTGTCAAGGTACTTTTTATTTCTTTCCTTCCCCCAGTGAGTAAAAATGATTTCCCTATCTGGTTGCATATACAGAATATAGGCGCAAGGAAGGTTGAGAGTCAAGTATTTTGGTTACTTTATTCCAAGAAACTTACAAATCTCTTGGGATACAGTTAGTCCTTCATATGTGTCTGTCTAGTTCTCTCTTTCAGTGAAAGATGGAGGAACAGTGTTTCATTGAGGGTAAAATATACAAACAATAAGCCTATATCAACCAGGGACAAATTTAGAATTAGACAATTCTTATATCTTAAATTCCAGTGCAAGTGTTAGTCTCTCAGTCACGTCTGCCTCTTTGCAACTCCAGGGACTGTATCCTGCCAGGATCCTCTGTTCATGTGATTCTCCAGGCAAGAATACAAGAGTGGGTTGCCATTCCCTTCTCCACAGGATCTTTTGGGCCCAGGGATAAAACCCAGGTCTCCTACATTGCAGGCAGATTATTGTCTGAACCCCCAGGGAAGCCCCTTTAAATTCTAGAGAGCGAGCAAATCTACTTTCTGTTTTCTTCTCCATTTTTTTGCCAGCCAAGAGCAAAGCTATTGATAGAATACAGATAGTGAGTGATTAAAGACAAAAAGAGACAGGGAAAAGGAAAGCTTTTGACATGGTTCCTGTTCTCAGATACTCCCGTTCTGAGTATCAAAGTAGACAGCAGAGCTTTCATCCCATTCTCATGCCTCCTCTCAACTTTCTCCCTAGTTCATGCTTTTAGTAGAAAGGTGTTTGCAGTTATTGACACTTTGCAAACATGCCTAAAAAATTGCTTATAATAATTTCTTCTTCAGCTGGGATTACTGATATATAAAATGTTTCTGTATTATCTTATGGGCATGCATTCCAGTCTTATGCCACTTGATCTGGTATACAAAGAGCCAATTTATTAGATGACCGCAAATAACGGAGGACACATAGAGGCGTGTGAATCTGCGACTGTGAGAGTCTGGATGAGAATTCTATTTTTAGGAGCTAAGAAGATGAATGAATAAAAATATGATAGATACAAATAGCAGGGTCCATTACACAATAAGAGGATATTATCAGACACGTGATGAAGATAAATTTGACTGCATGTCAAGGATATCATGTTATTGCCTCTAATCTATCATCTAGTTAACGATATTTCTATGGAAACATTAAAAGAAATTAAGCTACTAAAACCTGAAAACAGATTTGACAGCTACATGTAACAGAAGAAAAATATCAAGATTTTTCTGAAATATGTGTCATAATTTAACAAGTCATGTTAATTACTAGTTAAGTGCTTAATTTACATATTATAGATGGATAAAGATATTATTGTCTAAGTTAATAACATGTATTTATATTGGTACATTAATTCACTAAGCAAATTATAATTTAGGATTTTCCTGTTCTAGAAGGAGCAATTCAATTCAGGATAAAGAGAGCCTCTATATTTTTACAAGTTTGTATAACAAATATTAGCATTAATTGCTTATATTTAAACAGACTTTAATAATGAAATATCTTCTCAAATGTTGTATTTTTACTTGTGTTCCCTATTTTCATTGGCAAGTACTTTTATTTTTAAACCATCTAAATTATTGTAGAAAGTGATAAGTAAGAATAATATTTGTATTAACAAATCTAATAGTTAAAAGTCATAACAAACTGAATATATGCTATTTATAATTTGTCTACTTGTAACCAGTATTCTAAGAATTTTATGCATATAACTTCAATTAATGTTCTCAACAAAGCAATGGGATAAATACCATTGTTATCTCATTTTGCCATTAAGAAAAATGAGTATGAACAAAATTCTTCATCACCCCAGATGACTGTCTACTTCTGAAGTCTTTATTCCTATTCACTATACCACCTCCCTAAATGGGACATTTTAAAAGATCTTATATCTGAATGGCAGGACTTGGGAAAAGAGAATTGATTATTCTGATAAATATGGCAATAATACTTTTGAAATAAATGCTATTTGATGGCAGCTCTCGAAGAAACCAAGGCACAAGCTTCTTTGATGACGTTCAATGCCCATGGTGTGAACAACAACATCTCATTAAATAACAGCGCCAACCCTTGCTGACTAGGATCACAGGAGAGGACTTGGAGGAAGGGAAGCTATGGGTGATGGTGATGGTGATGGTGACTAGAGGGGCTTCTGTTCTTTCTTAGATGGAGAGCAGTGTCTCCAAGAGCTTATCTACATGTGTGTTTACTGTGGAAAAATGCTAGCACTGATGATACTTAAATTCAGGGCCCCAAACACACAAACATGATATGTCCTAAAAGTCTGGAATTTCTTTTATTTTTATTTAATTTATTTATTTTTAATAGGAGGATCATTGCTTTACAATATTGTGTTGGTCTCTGCCATACATCAACAAGACACAGCCACAAATACCCGCCCTTCCCTCCTGAACCCCCCCTCCCACCTCCCTCCCCATTCTGCTGCTCTAGTTTGTCACAGAGCACCAGGTCTGAGCTCCCTGTGTCATACAGCAAATTCCCATGTGTTTTACACATGGTCATGCGTATGTTTCAATGCTACTCGCTCAATTTGCCCCACCCTCTCCTTCCCTCCCCTGTGACCACAAGTCTGTTCTCTATGTCTCTGTCTCCATTGCTGCCCTGCAGAATGATCAGTGCCATTTTCCTAGATTCCACACTACTCTGTATAATACGCTCTAGGTTCATCCACCTTTTTACAACTGACTCAAATGCATTCCATTTTATGGCTGAGTAATATTCCATTGTGTATATGTACCACAGCTTCTTTATCCATTCATCTGTCAGTGGGCATCTAGGCTGCTTCCGAGTTCTAGCTATTGTAAACAGTCTTGCAGAGAACATTGGGGTGCATGCATCTTTTTCAGTTACGGCTTTTCTCAGGGTATATGCCCAGCAGAGGGATTTCTGGGTCATATGATAGTTTTATTCTTAGTTTTTTAAGGAATCTCCATACTGTCTCCATAGTGGCTGTATCAATTTACATTCCAACAGTGCAAGAGGCTGCCCTTAGCTCCACACCCTCTCCAGCATTTGTTGTTTGCAGACATTTCAGTGATGGCCATTCTGACTGGTGTGAGGCAATACTTCATCATAGTTTTGAGTTGCATTTCTCTAATAATGAGAGATGTTGAGCATTTTTTCATGTGTTTATTAGCTATCTGTATATTTGCTTTCTGAAATTCTTAATAGCTATGAAAGAACAGTTATAGAGTTGAGAGAAATGTGTGTGTGGAAATTTGAGATGATGAATTTGAAATTCAAGATGATCTAAAACAGCCTCCTCATTTTTTAGATGAAAATTCAAGACTCAAGGGAGGTGATGTTATTTATTCAATCACACAGATTTTTAATGATGAAGGCCAATTAGAACTTAAATCTTTTTTATTAAATATAAATAAATGAGATTATTTGCTTAAAAATAATGATGACTCAGTGATGACTGCATAGGAGTATACTCAGCAAATGTGGTCCTCTCTGACCTTCTAAATTAACAGTCCAGGACCTGCTATTTCAATCTGTGACTGATGTTAACATACAATGGGTAAGCAGTTATCTACAGAATGCATTTTCTGTGTAAAATATGATAATATCAAGTTCTCATGCTACACTTAGTACTGTGGAAACAATGAAATAATTTGACATAACTTCGTTGGTCAAAGAACTTCTTTTATGTTGGATTTATCATTTGGAGTAGAAAATAGCAACCCACTCCCGTATTCCTGCCTGGAATACTCCATGGACAGAGAAGCCTGGCAGGCTACAGTCTGTGGGGTCGCAAAGAGTTGGACACAACTGAGCAGGCATTTGTGCATGTTTGAATCTTTCCATACGACCAAACCTCAAAAGCAAGTTCGGGTAACAGCCCCTTAGCATTTGCTGCAGGAGGTAGCCTTAAACAGAAATTCATGGTGCACTGTCTCTGATGAAGATTCCTACAGATAACCTAGACACTTTGCTATATTATAGCTGCACCCCTTTCCCAGAAGACGACCTAAGGGCACTTTCCAGGCACAAGTTGGCGCTGTGCATTCAATAATAAGTGCCACCTGCTGCAGTGTGCCAAACAAAGGGCGTCTTAGAAATCAAGCCTGAGGTCCACAGCAGACAGTGTGGGCTCCAACATCACAGTGTTGTCTTGATGTCCAGGGGCTGGGCAGGATCACATGGATGAGCCACCGAGCAGCACTTACAGGGATCCAAGAAGTTAGAGAGGAACCCAAGCCGCTCCTCTGGCCAACAGAGCTTTCAATAGGCTAGCCTTTCATGAAGCGAATGCTTAAATGTTGACCACATTTTTTTTAGGCAGAGGCAGCTAATGGTGGAGGGGCATGTGATGCACTTGCTGGTACATAGATGCCGATAAAAAGAGAAAGAAAAGAAAAGAAATCCTTCAGGCTGTTTTCCCAGAGTGCTCACATGCTGGGTGTGGGGGCTGGGCCAGAAACTTGTCTTCAGTGGTTTCTTTCATGTACCAACTAGATGGTCATGTGTTTTGCTTTAGCTGATACATTCCAATAAAATGATTTTCAAAGAGACAGGACAAATAATAGGCGTTTTTACATATGGTGGCAGCGCAAGTCACATGGAGCTAGTTTTCTCATGCACAATCTATTTGTCATTCCACAAGCTGGTTATAATTCATTTAAGGTCCCGTTTTATTTAATTTTGCCTCATAAACTAATGAAACGGCCCCGTGAAGTCTTTATGGTCAATATAATTTGGGTGAGTGACTTCGCCTAGATTTCCTTTAGGATATTAAGGATGTATCTTTACCCTCCCAACTTTTTACTCTCACAAAACTCAAGCAAAAGAAAGTATCTCAAGTCTGGATACCATTATTATATTTAAGAATATAATTCTTGATGTCAAGATTTTAAGAGACAAAATAAACTTTTCCTTGTGTGGAAATATATAAACAATTTTTTTTTAAACTCATGGTGCAAATGGCAATTATTAGTTGCCATTTCTGTACTTGAAAACACTTGAAGAACTTGCATTAGAAAGCAGACGTCACCAGCAAGGAGGATTAATTGGGAGCTTTAAGACTGACCTGCCCTGGGTCCACAGGAGGGCCCTATTGCATCAATTGTCCATTGTGTAGGAACTGTCTTTACTTTAAAAAGCTAGATCATCTATCTTGCTTTCTTGCTTGTTTTCCAGTTGCTAATCAAACAAAATCTGAAGGCAGATTTTTGGACAAATTTCATCAGATCCATAACACAGATCCCTTACAAAGCAGAGTAGTTTTCAATGCCCATGACCTCCTAAGAGTGACCTGGCCCACCTCCCTGTGAATGATGAGACCAAATGTCAAATGAAGAACCAGGCATTTTTCCTGCTTCAAGGAGATATGCTTAAGTGACTTGATGCAATTATTAACCAGAGCTAATACAACGCAAAGACGTACTACTGGGCAAAGAGGGTCAGCAACACAGAAAATTCAGCTCAATTAGTCAAGGTCCAAATGTAGGACCTCAGCATTGCAGAAGGCTCCAGAGAGATGTGGAGCAGTGAGGGTACCAGTCTGAGGACCTCTGTCTCTCTAGAAGATTTAGAATTACATCCTTAGTCAAGCCAAGAAGCAATCAGAGCTACTGAACCACTGACTCATCTGAAAATTCTTACAATTTCTAACCCTGGGGTGGGTTTCCCAGGTGGCTCAGTGGTAAAGTGTTCACCTGCCAATGCAGGGGATACAGGAGATGCAGCTTCGATCCCTGGGCTGGGAAGATCTCCTGGAGGAGGAAATGGCAATCCATTCCAGTATTCTTGGCTGGAAAATGCAATGGACAGAGGAGCCTGGTGGGTGCCAGACCCAGACCATTCTATTTACATTTGGTCAAACTCATTATCAGTAAGAGTAAGAAACTCAAGGAGAACTGCCTCCCAAGGGTGGTTTTATAGCAAAGCCTTTCCGGGAAAGGATAGTTAATGTATTTACTCTGGTCCAAGCACAGCCAATTTGTTCGTTTTGATAAACAATCGGCTACCTTGTGATGGCATATGGCATAATCAGTTTTTCACAATAAACTGATACTTCGCCTTTGGTACATTTCGTTTTTGACACATATTGCTTGTGTTATACTGTCTTTTACATGGTACAATTGGTTAGTTTTTTGTTTTTTTTTCCTTAACCTCTAGGGAGACTTCTTTCTTAGAAAAAATAATTATGGCACAAAACAAATTTTATTTTCTGGCAAAACTTGGGGAAAATCTAAGTTTGGTAGTACTGCAAGATTGGGAAAGATTTTGTGGTTAGGCTTTGAAGTTTAATGTAAGACTTTAGAAAGAAGTGAAACAATTTTCAAGGCTGAAAAATATAACATTCTGCATGAATAAAATTGATGTTCTATTGTGAAGACTTATTTTGGAGGGGAAGGAAAATAAATGTTTTGGCTAATTTGGGGAAAAGACATATTTTGAAAATGTAAAAATAAATATGCCACAGCTGTGACTAGACACAGGAATTTCATGAGGAGGAGAACTGGGGCAGAATTATACACTGGTAAGGTTTACCTATGTTATGTGGAGAATATGCTGGAGAAATCCTACTTTGTTCTATCACTAACGGGTGAAGCATCTTTCAATGTGCCAGACTACTTCTGTGGAACAAATGATTCACTTTTTTGGGAGTTCCGTTAATTCTTTTAGGCCAAACTGTGTGTGAAGTTATTAAGTTTCTTTAAAATTGTCTTACCAGTGCAATGCACACAATTAATATTCAAGAAGTGCTTTATCAGACTAATGAAAGCACATTAAATGGCTTTCCATTGGCTTCAACAAAGTTGAATTTGGCCTGGATATTTAGAATCTATTAGGAGGGGCTAATCTCTGGAGTCCGAAAGAATGGCTTCCATCACATTTACCGAGTTGTTTTCACCTAATACGATGCAAACAGGGGCCCAGAGGCTGAACCGTGGTCCTTCATTTTCAACTTAGAGACCTCCGGAACACCTAATGGCTGCAACGTGACAGGACCGTGAGCAATTGTGAGGAACTATACAGACTTCCAAATGTAGAGATCTAGAAGCCACCCCAAGAATGAGTGCATCCAACTCCACTCCAGTGTGTGGCCTGTTGTCATCTAACAGACTCAGGCTTTGAGTAAGGTGGTAAGTTGTTGTTGTTGTTTAGTCGCAAAGTTGTGTCTGACTCTATTGTGACCCCATGGACTGTCCCCCACCAGGCTCCTCTGTTCATGGGATTTCCCAGGCAAGAATACTGGAGTGGGTAGCCACTCCCTTCTCCAGGGAATCTTCCTGATCCAGGGATGGAACTTGCGGCATCTGCATTGCCGGCAGATTTTCTTTACCACTGAGCCACCGACGAAGCCCATTATGTTTATATTTCCCTTAGCATCTGTATTTTGTTGAGAAATTGTTTATGTTTTGTTACTGTTGAAGCCATCTATAATGTTCTATAAAGAGTAAATAAAATGTATCAAAAATAATATTTGAAATTATAACACTTTAAAACAAAGCTGTTATGATGATAAGAATTTTGGGATACTTATGAGAATTAACCACAATACTCTAATCTATCTCCTACATAAATAATAGTCAAATAAAGCTGAGAAAAATGTCGGTTTAGGGAGGTATTTCTTTTTAACTGGCTGGAATACTCCTAAAATACTTTGTGTAGGGGGAATAATCTATTTTATTCTTAGGCTATTTTGATTAAAATATCATATAAACAAATACTATAACATGAAAACAGTGTTATTTATTCCACCTTAATTCAGATTAATAACTGAAGTATATAGGGATTCATCACTTTCTATTTTTCCAAAATTCTTGAAGGCATTCTAGACAGTATTTTAGACAATCATGGATAACTGGAGAAATATGAAGTAAATCAGTCAGGCCCCAAATACCCTTCACAGACTGGCATGATCCCGATTAGCTATAGAAATACATCAGATTGATAAAAATTATATCTTTTTCTCTACTTTGTCACAAGTAATCACAGCCTCCCAAAAGATTTTTCCAATTTCTTTACAAAATATCTATGTAAATGAATGCATTTTGTTTTATCAAAACAGTTACTCAGTCTGCCCGTGTAAAACCTGAGTTACCTTAACTGAGTTGAACACATAGAGTATGGAAACCTAAACAATTTAGCTACAATCCTCTCAAAGATTTATTACTCACAATCAGCCTATTTCTAGAGAACACTATGTAAGCCGTAAGTATTCTCTCATAGTATACGCTTGAATACAGCAATCTAAATAGGCATCTTTTACAAGAGAAAAGTAAAACTATATTCAAGTTGGTAACTTTATCTACATTTTGATTTGTTGTTGTTTAGTTGCTCAGTTGAGTTCGACTCTTTGCAATCCCATGGGCTGCAGCGCCTCAGGCTTCCCTGTCCATCACCATCTCCTGAAGCCTGCTCAAACTCATATCCATTGAGTCGGTGATGCCATACAACCATCTCATCCTCTGTTTTTCCCTTTTCCCCTGCCTTCAATCTTTCCCAGCATCAGAGTCTTTTCCAGGGAGTTGGCTCTTCACATCAGGTGGCCAAAATATTGGATCTCCAGCCTCAGCATCAGTTCCTCCATTGTATATTCAGGATTGATTTCCTTTAAGATTAACTAGTTTGATCTCCTTGCAGACCAAGGGACTCTCAAGGGTCTTCTCCAACACCACAGTTCAAAAGCATAAATTCTTTAGTGCTCAGCCTTCTTTATTGTCCAACTCTCACATCCACACGTTGCTACTGGAAAAACCATAGCTTTGACAATACAGATTGTCAAGGTAATGCCCCTGCTTTTTAATATGCTGTCTAGGTTTGTCATAGCTTTTCTTCCAAGGAGCAAGTGTCTTTTAATTGCATGGCTGCAGTCACTGTCCACAGTGATTTTGAAGCCCAAGAAAATAAAGTCTGTCACTGTTTCCACTGTTTCCCCATCTATTTTCCATGAAGTGAAGGGACCAGATGCCATGATCTTAGTTTTCTGAATGTTGAGTTTTAAGCCCGCTTTTTCACTCTCCTCTTTCACTTTCATCAAGAGGCTCTTCAGTTTCTCTTTGCTTTCTGCCATAAGGGTGATGTCATCTGCATATCTGAGGTTATTGATATTTCTCCCAGCAATCTTGATTCCAGCTTGTGCTTCATCCAGCCTGGCATTTCGCATGATGTACTCTGCCTAGAAGTTAAATAAGCAGGGTGACAATATACAGCCTTGATGTACTCCTTTCCCATTAGAACCAGTCCATTGTTCCATGTCCAGTTATAAGTGTTGCTTCTTGACCTGCATACAGGTTTTGCAGGAGGCAGGTCAAGTGGTCTGGTATTCCCATCTCTTTAAGAATTTTCCACAGTTCCCTTTTCCTAGTTCTTTCTACTGATGTCTGAATTCAGCCTGCCTTTCACAGAAAGTCTCATAATTTCTGGATTTACTACAGAAACTCACAGTGTATAAAAGGCCCCCTATAGGAAGACAGTAATCTTGCCAAGAGGATACAAGGCTATAAAGAAACGTGCCAATCTTTTTGTGCCAAGATAACTTGAATTGTGCTTACCTCCTACTGGATACAGTGTAGAACCCTAACAGGTTTCAGACCTATCGACAGTGGCTCGGATTTTCTCCATTACCATTTCATGAAACAAGAAAAAGAGCAATCAAGTCCATGAGAGTTACAGTCTCAGTGAACTCACCTGACAGTTGTGTACTGTCAGGTAGATCTTTGTTTCTGAAGGGGCATCAAGCATCTTATGGATCCTGGTTTCAAGGCAGGATCCATCCCAGATAAATGGAAAAGTGGGTCCTTTTACCTTTGGGAACTCCCACTCACCATCTCTCCTTGCCCCGTATTTCCTCAGAACCTTTCTCCCCTTAGATACTTAATGAAATCAGGGCCCCCTTGAGAACTGCGGGTGTCTGGACATTCGGGAAAAGATGTCACATTCTGGGTCTATAATTCCCAACTGCCAATAAATTTGAGACCCCAGGGCTGGTATTGCAGGAAGGAATTTGGGACATCTATGAAACTAGCCCAATCCTTATCTCAGTGTGAAGCAGCAGCAAATTAATTAGCACCATGACTGCCCAACATTCTCCCAAACCCCCTCCTAACTTAGGATGCTCAGTTCAATCACTGGTCTCAATTAGCTCGTCCTGCAGCATGCGTGAAGGCCCCGAACATGAGTTCTGACATGTCTTATCTGCAGCGTGATAATCCACATTGCAAGTTACCCTTCCAATCTCCGCTGAAGAACTCTAGTTCCTAAGGAGTTATCTAGAAACCCTTCAGAGTCTCAATATGTGCATGAATGCAGCGCATTTAGGAAAAAGACATAACACAGATTTACACATCAGTGACTCTGAAATAAAACTGGAGTAAAATACACAATGAAAATAGACTTAAAAATTCAATGTCTTTGTAAATGTCCATGAATCCCAGATATTTTCAGGAAATCATTTTCGGGGACAGGGAAATGTTTTTAATTAAATCTTTAATTTCTGTTAAATTTATCCAAGCAATATGTACATATTTGGAAAAAAAAAAAAAAGTCCTGCTACAGCTTCTATTTCTCTCCCCACCAAAGACAACTGCTGTTATCAATCCAGCAAACATACTCCCAGTCTTTTAGCTTAATTATCACAAATAAGATGAAACAACTTTCACTTTTTTTTTCTTTTAACCTACATCTCTACATTGCATTCAACATGAAACTTTAACTATGTACACAGTATTTTTAAATATAAAGTTAACAATCTAGAAGTAAAGTGATGGTATCTCTGAGTCTTTCAAATGGCATACTCGCAGAAAGTAGGAAAGTAAAAGGAAGGGAGAGTCGAGGCTAGCTATTAAGTTGGAGCAATCTACATTTTTAATAACTTTGAGAGGTTAGGCAGTATCAAATTTTAACTGAATATCCAGCATCCCCTCAGTGTCTGTTTCCTTCTCTATTTACATAAGCAATTGACAGCTCATTAAGAGCTCATTAGGAAACAGTGAAGACCTTGTGATCAGGGGAAAGGGGGGGGCGGGGGGGGGGGGGAAGAGCAGTGCTGAGAAAGAAATCTTCATTTGTGAGTGTTCTCAATTATTTCTGAACTCAAGAATTTGAAACACATCCGTGATGTCTAATGATAAAGGCAAGTAAGCTACTTACATACTTATAAAAACAAACAAAAAATAATAATATTACCATTTGTTATAGCTTAGCTGATTTGCCTTAATAAGAAAAGATGACACAAGTGATTGAATTCATAACTTTAATTTTATCATGAAGGAGAAAGCTAAAAAATCCCCTATTCCCCAACTGAGGTTTATCTTTCCTTCTTTTCTTTTCCTCCAATTTTATCTATGTCTCTTTCTATCATCTATCTATCCTAAAATTCTAGCCGTATATATCTTAGAGAAATCAAATAACTTTATTGTTTAAGAACAGTCTTTATGCGGGGAAAAAAATGACTATGCTTCTTCCTGGTAAAATAAGTTCAGAATATAAATCTGTTCTTTTTTACTTGCTAATACTCTCTGGACCCCAACAAAGTAGCTAAAAACCGGATCTCCTCTGAATACATGTTTGCCTGATACTTCTAACTCTCTAGATCCCGAAAACCTGTTGCAAAATGAAAGGCGAATGCACTTGGACATGCTGGCTATTCTTCCGTCTTTTGTATCACATTTTGTAAAACGCATGAATGCAAAGCACTTTTAAACACTCAGGAACCAACACAAAGGAAGCAGTGGGGACACATCTCGCCCTGTTGTATTCCATTTCAGGACTGCCACGTTGGGCCTGAACAGATGTTGCAAAGTTTCAAAGTCAGATCTGCTCATCCCTTGGCTGTCAGCTTAAGGGAGTTTCACTTATAGACATTAAGCCCTTCTGTCTACTATTATTTCTTTTTGCATATTCATATTTTATGAGATAGTTCCGCTTGAGAGAGAGAGAGAGAAAGAGGGAGAGAAAGGAGGAACTAAGCACTTTTATGTGGTCCATCCTCTTCCCCATTTATGTTGCTTTAGTGCTTTTTGGAAGAAAAAAAAAAAAGAGTGCTGCGGTCTATATTTAAGGGCCTTTGTATGTTCTTCATTGGGGTACGTTTGAATGCCCAATTTGATCTCAATGGCGTGTCCTTTGCAACATAAAATAAAACATGGTGCTCAAGAAAAGTAACGGCATACACATCTAGGCCCTTTCAGAGCAGTTGGTAAAGCTTAAGCCTTCCTCTCTGTGTGGCTGTCTCCCCCACCCCCACCCCCGCCCTTTCTTTTCTTTCACTGTGACAAGCAGCCATTGTGCCCTCTGTGAGATCTGCAATATTACTTTGACCCCAGCCCATCAATCTGCCTCAATTGGATAATGATCTGTAATCACTTTCTTTCAGGGGAGTCTATAAATTTGCCAAGGTCCCATTCTTTGCTGAAGGACTCCTTATGTTCACTCCCATTTGTGCAAATGCGCCCCCTTTTACAGGCTAAATAGCCATGCCCATGTCCATTCTGTGAAGAGGCACCGGGCGGGTCTCTGTTGATTTTCCATGCTCCCCTCTCCTAAAGGGGACTAAGTCTGACATGCCGGGACGCGGTGGGGGGTGGCCAAGCCCGGCCACATCACAGGCAGCCGCTTGCTTTTCTCATTAAGACTGACACGTCATTAGGTCACTTGGTGCCATCCGGGTAATCAATGAGCTTAATGTTTAGTGCAAAAAAAAAAAAAAGCCATAAGGAAAGAAGTTTGGAGATGGCAATGGGAAAGGGCAATGGTAGAAAGAACAGAGAAATCCCCCCACTTCTAAGTCGTAGGCATAGAATTTGGTAACAAAATATGAAATAGAACACAAATATCATTATTTGGTGTCTCAAGTAACCCTTTCCGGTTCTGCCTGTTTTCCACAAATCATAAAACTTTAGGATTTCCCCAGTGGCCTCCAGTATTCTCATCAAGGATAAAAGGATTTGCAACTTAGGCTCTATATACATCTCCAGTTGCTGGGAAAGCATGTGGTGAAAACAAAGTGGTTAAAGTTCGTGAGCACTGGGGGGATTTTAGAGTGTTTGGAGGATTTGGCTCAATATTATATACACTCAAATAGATTTGAGACCACAGCCGAACAGAAGAAAGGAAAAACCAAAAAGAAGTCACCTGGAAGAACATGATCGAAACTGCTCCTACATTAAGGCGGGTGCTGGGGCTGGTAACAAAAGGCTTTTGGTCATCTTATTTCCAACACGAAGAGAAGGAGTGTTGCTATACACACGGGGAGGCATAAGAATAAACACACTTCAATCACAAGTGTGAATGAGCAGAAGAGCTTGATAAGCTGTAAGAGTCTGCCTCTTAGACAGTATGTGGGTGTGTGCTCAGTTGCTCAGCTCTATAAGACTCTTTGGGACCCCACGGGCTGCTCCTCTGTCCATGGAATTGTCCAGGCAAGAATATCGGACTGGATTGCCATTTCCTTCTCTAGGGGATCTTCCTGACCCATGGATCAAACCTGTGTTGTCTGCATTGTAGGCAGGTTCTTTACCACTGAGCCACCTAGGAAGCACTCTTGGACAGCATTACATAGGTGATAACAATGATTTTTGAGAAGATGGAACTTCTTGCCAAATCTCTGTGCCTAATTAGTTTATAGTACATCTGGTGCATTTGTTATTAAGTTTGAGGAAGATAGTTCAGGAAAACAATAGACCATCACAAGACTGTCAAGGGGACACCAGCTTAGAAAGCAAATAAATTTTAAAAGTTTGTATTTTGCACTGCCCTATAAGAAAAAAATGAATTTTAACTGTCACATTCCTGTACTTATTTAGTCTTTAAAAACATATAAAGATTGATACAGAAAGTACATTAAATAAAAGTGTAGGTCATAGTGAGTAACTATGAAAAACTCATGTAACCACCACACTGGTTAAGGTATTGCTATTTGCGATTGAAATATTAGAGGCAGGATTTTAAAAGAAAAATTAATTCTTTCCGGTCATTGGGGTTTGTCTATCATGACTCATAGATTACATGAGGCCCGAAGAAACACTTGGAGGTCACACAGTCCACATGACCTTGTCAGGAAGGAAGTCTAAGGCCAGAAGTTGTTACATGACTAATGTAGAGTGCTGTGGCCAGCGGGGGCTGAATCAAGGTTATTTCTCCAGCTGCCCAACTACTTTTCCATTGCTTATGCCATCTCATCAATGGCCTCTGGTGCAGAAATCTATAAACTGTTTCTGTAACACAAAATCCTTGTTTGCGTACTTACAAATAAGTCTCTGTGCTTAAGCGTTGCCGTCACATACTGGAGGAAAATCAGCTCATTCAGTCTTACCATTGAGCTCATTCTGCCAGTGGAATCACACAGCCTGCGGAAAAAAAAAATTACTTTAAATACAGAGGAGAAATATTTGTTTTGTTTATAAAATGGTCATGCATAAAACGGTCTAACAGTTCCAAGTACTGAAGCCAGAGACACACTGAAGAAGTTTCGCTATTACCAATTGCCAATGAATAGTGCTGTGTTGCTTCAACTACAGGCCATTATTATTCAAATTATAAAACGGGTCATGAATGTCTAATTTCAATTCAGCTTTTTTCCACTGTGATTCCCTAGCTAAAAGGTAATTAAGGAGTTATGAGAACTATAAAGTACGCCACATATAACAGTACATACATTTTGTACAACTTTTTCTTTTTTTCCAAAAAAGTAAACTGTTTCTTAGGCTTTGTTGTGCTTTGGCTGGAAAAGTATAGGGTTAGTAAAAATTTAAAAAAAAAATTTTTTTTTCCCAAGAAATTACTGACAAAGAAACAATTGACTTAGAAAACAATCTGAAACTTTGTAGGAGACTAATATTTTTCTTCTTATCTTGTTGGTAAAGATGATCACTATTTTCATCAAAGCTTCCTTAAGTACAAATAAGAGTGATCTCCATCATTTTAGAGAAGAAGAAACTGAGGCTCAGAGAGGTTGTTCTTGTACAAGGTCATGTAGCTGGTCAATAGCCGGATTAGAATTTGAATCTAGGTTAACCTGAGAATCCCAGGGATGGCGGAGCCTGGTGGGCTGCCGTCTACGGGGTTGCACAGAGTCGGACACGACTGAAGTGATTTAGCAGCAGCAGTAACCTGACTCAAAAGGCACATATATTTTATACCCTCTGCTGCCCTCTGTGTGTGCGCTCAGATGTGTCTGACTCTTTTGAGACCCCATGGGCTGTAGCCCGCCAGGCTCCTCTATCCATGAGACTTCCCAGGCAAGAATAATGGGGTGGGTTTCCATTTCCTTCTTCCAGACCCAGGAATCTAACCTGGGTCTGCTGTGTCTCCTGCATTGGCAGATGGATTCTTTACCACTAGTACCACCTTGGAAGCCCCCATTCTCTGCTGTACCTGTCCTTACAAAATTTAATTCAATATAAATTTTTTTACAAATATACAAAATAAATGTATATCCAAAATTTAAAATTATTACATTTTTTCTTGATTCATTGTTATAGACACTATGGAAACAAGGATGACACACGGGAGACTTTGTCATAAAAATAACTTACTGGCTTTCTTCTACTTCACCAGCAAAGCTTCTTCAGAGGCACTCAAGTATTCTAAGCATATCTATTACTATAAGTAGTTATTAATTTATTACTGAGTTTCTCACACAAGCTTCCACAAAACTCCATAGTAAACTGAAAAGTCTGTAGTTAGAGGTCATGCTTTGTATTTCTTTTTCATCCCTCTGAAAGGTAGATCTCAACCCCAGTCATTTTTTACTTTATAATTCCATGTTTTGTTTTGTTTGTGTGTGTGTTGTTTTGCTTTTTTAAACAAACAAACAAAAAATGGCTAGGGGCTTTTCAGTAAGGTCTGCTTGCGATCAAGACGCCCTTGGTGGCAAACTGCCATACATATTTATATTTCATCTGTGCACTCTTTCAGCATGGCTCTATCTGTTCACATATCTCTTCCAATCCTTCTGGTCTCCAGGGTGACTCCAGACGATTGTAGAGTCTGATCATTCCAGGAACAGTGAAATGGCTTTCTTTTCTACCAAGAAGCAAAGTTGTTCCCTCCTTTTCCAATCTAAGCTAACATAGAGTGATTCAAAACATGTTTTGCTTTATGCATAACTGCCTTATCCTTTCTCAAAGTATTTTTACACAATTATTTGTCCTCACCTTTCTATTTTGTCTATTTGCACATTCTTTTGTTTGTTTCAGCATCCAGTGTGGTTTATATGGAACATCCCAGCTAACACAGCTTTCAATAACCACTTGGAGTTTTCTAAATTATAGCTTAATGCACTGCATGGCTGTGCTTTATGTTTTTGCAGGCCAGGATACTGGAGTAGGTAGCCATTCCCTTTCCCGAGGGATCTTCCCAACCCAGAGATCGAACCCAGATCCCCCACATTACCAGCTGAACCACAAGGGAAGCCTAATTATTAGACAAATGCAAATCAAAACTACAATGAGGTATCATTTCACAGAAGTCAGAATGGCTGACACCAAAAAGTCTACAAACAATAAATGCTGGAAAGGCTGTGGAAAAAAAGGAACCCTCCTGCACTGTTGGTGGGAATGTAAATTGATACAACCACTACAGAGAACAGTATGGAGGCCTTAAAAAAAAAAACAAAAAATAGAGCTACCTACATGATCCTACAATCCCACTCCTGGACATGGATCTGGAGAAAACTTCATTTGGAAAAGATACTTGCACCCCCAGGGTTCACTGCAGTACTATTTACAATGGCCAAGACATGGAAGCAATTCCATTTGGAAGCTATTCAAATATCCATTGATAGATGAATGGATAAAGAAAATGTGGTGTGATAAAAGTGATTCACGTATATAAGTGATTCACATACATAAGTCCACACATTTTGTATGTGTGTATGGTATACTTATTTCTTTTTTTGTGTGTTGAAGTGATTCGTATACACACACACACAAATATATATATATATATATATATATCACTTTGCTGTACACCAGAAACTAATACAACATTGTAAATCAACTATACTTCAAATTAAAAAAAAGAAGTGTTCAGAGCCAGATATTATTAATTACATATTTAATCAGCAGCTATTACTGTAGTTGTAAAACTATTAAGATTCTGCTGGGATTGTAGTAACGTGCGTTTTCGTACGGAGGCCTCATTCCTTCTTTTTTCCTTTCTCCTTTCCTTCCTTTCATCCTTTTTCCTTTTATTTTTTTCTTTCAGTCCTTTCATTTTGCTTTTAAAGAAGAACCATTCAGGTTCACTTGATTCAAAACAGGGCTCTTGGAAATTCAATTCTAACTAGTGGTCAGTGTTCGGAAGAACTAGGTATTTTTCTTTGTGTTTCTCATACTTATTCTTCTAAGTGATTAATGCTTCAAAGCCTGTTTGTTCCACTTTGTGAAAACTTCACTATTTAAATTTCTATTTAAGAGTCAATTTCTGTTTAAAAGTTATTATTAATACATACGTAATAGCGCTGGGGAAAGATCTCAGGGGCATTTGAGTGGCAAAAGTATGTTTCTTTTGATCTTTCAATACTTTCTTTGTGGCAGGAGGTGACTAGTAGTGCCTGTGAAGGAACTGATTCTAAACTTTATACTCCTCCTTCATAGAGTAGTTCATCAACGTCACAGGCATATGGGAGGAACCTCCATTTTAAAATGCCTGGGAGGGACCCATGTCCTATTTTTCAGTATCAGCACCAAATACTGTTTCAAGATGGGCAGAACTGTTGAAGAAGAAAACATAAAGACTTGTTGTATCTGAGACAAAGAAAACCATCTCATATGGAGCTTGATATGGAGAAAGAGAGAAAGTTAGATGTTTCTGCGTTGCTGCTACTGCTGCTAAGTTGCTTCAGTCGCTTCCGACTCTGTGCGACCCCATAGAGAGGGGCCCACTGTCCCTGGGATTCTCCAGGCAAGAACACTGGAGTGGGTTGCCATTTCCTTCTCCAATGTATGAAAAGTGAAAAGTGAAAGGGAAGTCGCTCAGCCATGTCCGACTCTCCGCGACCCCATGGACTGCAGCCTACCAGGCTCCTCCATCCATGGGATTTTCCAGGCAAGAGTACTGGAGTGGGGTGCCATTGCCTTCTCCATTAAATGCGTTAGAAAGTACCTATAAAGTTTTAAAGAATATTTTCATATTTAAATATAATACTCAGAAAAAAGTACACAAATCACAGGATTCAGCTTGATCGATCTTTTAAAAATGATTTTATTTATTTATTGGCTGTGCTGGGTCTTCATTGTTCCGAGTGCTTTTCCTCCAGGTGTGGTATCTTCGTGCTCTCCATCCAATTAAGACAAAAACTGGGCACTAGGAAGGACACAACATGAGTGCAGTTTTGGTCGAAAGGTCACAGGAAAATATGAGGAAATTTAATCAACTGACCAATAAAGATGATATCAAAGATGAGCGAAAATAAAATGTATATTTATATGCTCTATGTTTAACTGTGAATGTTAATGTATATGTTTTCATTTTCTGTGATGAAAATGACTTTTTTTCTTTAATCAGATTTTGATGGTACCTTGGAGCAAGATATCCATTGAGCTTCCAGTTAGACTATTAAGTAGTTTTTGACTGTCTTGGGTCTTCGTTGATGCGTGGGCTCTTCTCTAGCTGTGGCGAGTGAGAACTGCAACTGGATCTCTAGTTCTAATGTGTGGGTTCCTCGTTGTGGTGGCATTTCTTGTGGAGAAGAGGCTCTAGGGTGCATGGGCTTCAGTAGCTGCGAGCCCAGAAGCTGTGACTTGTGGACTTTAGAGCACAGGCTCGGTGGTTGTGGCACATGGGCTTAGCTGTTCCATATAGCTTGATAGATTTTTGGAAACTGAATACAACCATCACGTCATCAGCTGATTGTCTTTTGCCTGTATTTCCATTAATGTGTTTTTTTGTTATTGACTTATGAAATTATTTATATATTCTGTATATGAACACAGTTCACAGGTAAAAACTGGCAAATGCCTAGAGGACAGCGTTGTAGCAAGATTAGAGTATCTAGCTGCTAGTGAAACAAATCATTATAAATCAGCTAATGAAAAGGCAAACAGACATTAAGAAGCATGGAAACCTGGGTAGCAAAAAAATGGATTGGCCTCTATGCTATCATTTGACATAACTTCCAACTATTAGTCTCAATTTATCTCAAAACATTCCAAGAGATTGATTTTGGGGGCCCAACATTGGTCAAGTGTTATTCATCTCTTTCCCAACCACCCACAAGTCCGGAGTATGTTAAGAACACAGGTAGCTGCCCTAGGTTAGTCCTTATAGAAGAAAGGCATTTCTCAGGAGAATAGAGCAAATCATGGCCTAGACAGACATCCTAAAATACATCTACTTAGTGATGCAAGGAGGCAGTGCTGTGTGAAGGAAAGAGAAGCGAAACTTTGCAGACAAAGAAACTTATGTCTGGGTCTCAGCTTTGCCATTCATTGGCTTTAGTGCTTTTGCTCAATTAATGAAACTCCATACATAAGACATCTCATCTTTAAATACTGATCTTATAGGATTATTTGTGAATTAAATGTGGTAATTCCTGCCAAAGGCTGATTGTAGAAGCAGATACATACTATTAGGAATATAGTTGGTCATGATCAACAAGTTTGATCTAAATAACATATCTAGAAAACTGAGCACAACAGGAAACAAAGTTTACATCTCAAGATCACATGCATCTCATCCAGACCAATCACATGCGGTGTGGCAATGCACACTAATGTACAGTCAAAGCTATGGTTTTTCCCGCAGTCATGTACAGATGTGAAAGTTGGACCATAAAGAAGGCTGAGTGCTGAAAAATTGATGCTTTCAAATTGTGGTGCTGGAGAAGACTCTTGCAAGTCCCTTGGACAGCAAGGAGATCAAACCAGTCAATTCTAAAGGAAATCAACCCTGAATATTCACTGGAAGGACTGATGCTGAAACTGAAGGTCCAGTACTTTGGCCACCTGATGCCAAAACCTGACTCATTGGAAGAGACCTTGCTGCTGGGAAAGATGCAGGGCAAAAAGAGAAGGGGGCAACAGAGGATGAGATGGTTGGATGGCATCACGGACTCAATGGACATGAGTCTGAGCAAACTCCAGGAGATCTAAAGGGCAGGGAAGCCTGGCATGCTGCAGTCCACGGGGCCTCAAAGAGTCGGACAAAACTTAGCAACTAAAGAGTGTAGGCTTCATTGCTTTTCTAATGACCAAAACTATTCATATATTTTTTTTTGACCACACTGAAAGAAGCTAGAAATTAATAACAAAACAACTTTTAGGAAATGCCCAGCAGTTTGAAAATGAGCCAAAATATTTCTAAGTAACCTATGTATCAAGTTATAAGCAACCTCATGAGAATTTTAGGATCAGTATAATCTACAAATTTAGAACACACTGAAAGATTCCTAGATAAGAAACAGGTCTCAAAAGTAACATAATAAGAAAAAATGGAGAATCTGAATTATTCTACATAATTAAAGCGGTTGAATCTATAGTTAAAGACCTTCTCATAAAGCAAAAGCTGAGCCCAGATCACTTCTACAGTTAATTCTCAAAATACTCAAAAGTGAAACTTCTCACAGTATTTCTGAAGTCAGCATAACTAGACTATGAGAGCCAAACAGATTATAATGAGGAAAAAAATCTCTCTCATTATTATAGATAAAAAAATCTTAAAATCTTAGAAAGTCAAATGCAAAGATACACAAAAATGACAATATATCATGACCAATTTAAGCCTTTTTCTTTTTTCTAGGAAGACAAGTTTATCATAACATTTAAAAAATCATGGTAATTTATCACATTAATAGGAAAAGAAGAAAATACCATTACAATAGATGCCAAAAATTGATTAAATTCAAGACTGATTCATCATAACAGCAATCTTGAAAAGTAGGGAGAGAAAAACTTCTCTAACCTAATAAATGCATTTATAACAAAATTGTATGAAGAATAATGTTTAATAATGCAACACTGATATATTTCCCAGAAGCTCAAAACATAACAAAGATACCTACTATTATTACTTCCATTCACATTTTAATGGAGATCCTACCCAACTTGGGAAACAAAATAAAGGAAACTGAAAAGAAAGCGATCACAAAGGAAGAAATAAAGATGACGTGATGCACATATATCATCTATAGATGACCTAGTAAGACTAATCGGTGGATTAAGCAAAAGATCAGATGACAAAAGGTCAATTTAGAGAAACCAATACCATTTCTATATACTGGCATAAATCAATAGAAAGTGAAAAATTTTAAATGTCACTTACATGAACATGAAATATCATCAGATAGTTAAGCTAAAATAATAAATAAGTGATGAATTTTTACACAGAGAATTTCAAAACATTACTGAGAAAATTAAGGTAGACCTATATGGTGGAGGACTGTAATACCACAGAACTTCAGGTGTTTGTATGTGCGGATACAAGTTGAAATTTTTACACTAAAAATTATGAGACAATATAAAGGAACAAAAATAACTAAGACAGTCTTAAATAAGAAGGATAAAGCCAGAGGATTGTCAGGACATAACAAGAATCCATGTTAAAATGTTTGAGTCATAGAAAATAGCGTATTGGTGGAAAGACAGACAAGTGATTACTTGTCTATCATGGGTATCCAGTCATGTGATTTACAATAAAAGCAGCAAAATTACAGTAAAAGAATACTGTAAGAGAATAGTGTTTTCAATTAATAACACTGAGTCATTAGAAATCACATGGAAAAATGATGCCTCTTAATCCTCATCTCGCACAAATACGCACTAGCACAAATGCAATTTTCAAATAGAGTCTAGATCTCAATGTGATAGGTAGAAACAGTACCAATTTTAGAAGAAAAAATCAAAAGACTGTCTTCATGTTATTTGATTTAGCAAAGATTTCTTAAATAAGACATGGAAACTTCTAGTTCTAAAGGGAAAATATGAGACATTGAAACTCTTTAAACCTAAGAATTACTTTTTCTCCAATACCACTAAGAGATGGAAAATGCAAACTCTAGTCAGGGAGAATGTATTTGAAGTGTTTGTTGCTAATAAAGGATTCCTCTTCTGAATCTACAACAAACTCCTACATGATGAGAAGAAAGAGACCCCGCAGCCCAACAAGACGACAGAAAACTGCTTGAAAGGCACTTTGCTATAAAAATGATTTCAAAAGCTACCAAAAATATCTGTAAAATCATCAGTATGTTGGTTTTGAAGGAAATACTTCAAAACACAATGTCATACTACCACACATACATCACAATGACTAAGATGTGAAATTAGATTGTTGGCACTGGTGAGGATTAGCAGCAACTAGAACTCTCAGAAGCTGAAGACAGGAGTACACATTGGCACAACCATTATGGAAAACACTTTGCAGGACCTACTAAAAGTGATTATAAACACTTAGTGTGTGCATTGCTCAGTCGTGTTCAACCCTTTGAGACCCCATGGACTGTAACCTGCCAGGTTCCTCTGTCCACGGGGTTTTCCTGACAAGAATACTGGAGAGGGTTCCCATCTCTTCCTCCAGGGAATCTTCCCAATTCAGGGATTGAACCCACGTCTCCTGTGCCTCCTGCAATACAAGCAGATTCTTTTATCGCTAAGCCATCAGGGATTTATCTGCATGTGCCTGGAAAAATCCCATGATTGGAGGAGCCTGCATGTGCCTGGAAAAATCCCATGATCGGCGGAGCCTGGTGGGCTCCATGGGGTCCCAAAGAGTCAGACACGACTGAGTGACTAACTCTTCCTATACACACCTGCAGGTATGTGTGCAGGCCTATCACTACCATCAGTTTTTTCCAGTCTGCAAAACACCAGCGTTTTTTTATTGCTCCATAATAAATGTCTTCAAACACTGCACGGTAAAAAAAAAAAAATCGCAATCTTGATCAAAAACTAATCAGTCGTGATCAAAAACTGATCCTGGAGAGAGAGAGAGAGCGAGCGAGTGTGTGTGTGTGTGTGTGTGTGTGTGTGCATGCATGCACAGTGTTGGAGGTGAGCAAGACTGCAGGATCAAAATGTAAGAGGAAAGCTATTCGGGTATCAGTTTGTCTCTACTATGCATAATAGCAATAGTTAATTCTGATCCATAAATTAAAAAGAGCATGAATTTGATAACCTCGCATTTTCCATCCTAATTGTGGGTAGATGATTCATAACGATGCAGTTACTAAGGAATAAGTTTCTTGAGTGATAATGAAAAGCAGGAATGGTTGAAGTCAGCTAACACATTTTATATTTATCTTTAACTGCGGCTCTTTGCTATTCATTTTTAGAAAAACTAAATAATATATATTTGAAAGAGCTAAAATATTTTTCACATATAAACCCAAAATTCTTTCCACATTTCTGTGTTGAAACATAAATCCAGGGTTATGCATATTTCTAGTAATGAAAAAATTGAATAATAGAACAATTTTGTCTGACGTTAGTGAAGACAAACTAATAAATTAAAACTAAATTTGAATCTTTTACTTTTTATTCTGCTACTCTATTAACTCATAAAATTTTAAGGGCTGTTCCTTTTTTTAAAATTTGAGCTACAAATGTATGGTAGTTCAGTTCAGTACAGTTCAGTCGCTCAGTCGTGTCCAACTTTTTGTGACCCCATGAATCGTAGCATGCCAGGCATCCCTGTCCATCACTAACTCCCAGAGTTCACTCAGACTCGCGTCCATCGAGTCAGTGATGCCATCCGGCCATCCCATCCTCTGTCGTCCCCTTCTCCTCCTGCCCCCAATCTCTCCCAGCATCAGAGTCTTTTCCAATGAGTCAACTCTTCTCATGAGGTGGCCAAAGTACTGGAGTTTCAGCTTTAGCATCATTCCTTCCACAGAAATCCCAGGGTTGATCTCCTTTAGAATGGACTGGTTGGATCTCCTTGCAGTCCAAGGGACTCTCAAGAGTCTTCTCCAACACCACATTTCAAAAGCATCAATTCTTCAGTGCTCAGCCTTCTTCACAGTCCAACTCTCACATCCATACATGACTACTGGAAAAACCATAGCCTTGACTAGATGGAACTTAGATGGCAAAGTAATAATGTCTCTGCTTTAGAATATGCTATCTAGGTTGGTCATAACTTTTCTTCCAAGGAGTAAGAGTCTTTTAATTTCATGGCTGCAGTCACTATCTGCAGTGATTTTGGAGACCCAAAAAATAAAGTCTGACACTGTTTCCACTGTTTCCCCATCTATTTCCCATGAAGTGATGGGACTGGATGCCATGATCTTCATTATCTGAATGTTGAGCTTTAAGCCAACTTTTTCACTCTCCTCTTTCACTTTCATCAAGAGGCTTTTTAGTTACTCTTAACTTTCTGCCATAAGGGTGGTATCATCTGCATATCTGAGGTGATTGATATTTCTCCCTGCAATCTTGATTCCAGCTTGTGTTTCTTCCAGTCCAGCATTTCTCATGATGTACTCTGCATAGAAGTTAAATAAGCAGGGTGACAATATACAGCCTTGACGTACTCCTTTTCCTATTTGGAACCAGTCTGTTGTTCCATGTCCAGTTCGAACTGATGCTTCCTGACCTGCATACAGATTTCTCAGCAGGCAGGTTAGGTGGTCTGGTAATCCCACCTCTTTCAGAATTTTCCACAGTTTATTGTAACCCACACAGTCAAAGGCTTTGGTATAGTCAATAAAGCAGAAATAGATGTTTTTCTGGAACTCTCTTGCTTTTTCCACGATCCAGGGGATGTTGGCAATTTGATCTCTGGTTCCTCTGCCTTTTCTAAAACCAGCTTGAACATCAGGAAGTTCACGGTTCACGTATTGCTGAAGCTTGACTTGCAGAATTTTGAGCATTACTTTACTAGCATGTGAGATGAGTGCAATTGTGCAGTAGTTTGAGCATTCTTTGGCATTGCCTTTCTTTGGGATTGGAATGAAAACTGACCTTTTTCAGTTCTGTGGCCACTGCTGAGTTTTCCAAATTTGCTGGCATATTGAGTGCAGCACTTTCACAGCATCATCTTTCAGGATTTGAAATAGCTCAACTGGAATGCCATTACCTCCACTAGCTTTGTTCATAGTGATGCTTTCTAAGGCCCACTTGACTTCACTTTCCAAGATGTCTGGCTCTAGATGAGTGATCACACCATCGTGATTATCTGGGTCGTGAAGATCCTTTTTGTGCAGTTCTTCTGTGTATTCTTGCCACCTCATATTAATATCTTCTGCTTCTGTAAGATCCAGATCATTTCTGTCCTTTATCGAGCCCATCTTTGCATGAAATGTTCCCTTGGTATCTCTAATTTTCTTGAAGAGATTTCTAGTCTTTCCCATTCTGTTGTTTTCCTCTATTTCTTTGCATTGATCGCTGAAGAAGACTTTCTTATCTCTTCTTGCTATTCTTTGGAACTCTGCATTCAGATGCTTATATCTTTCCTTTTCTCCTTTGCTTTTCACCTCTCTTCTTTTCACAGCTATTTGTAAGGCTTCCCCAGACAGTCAGTTTGCTTTTTTGCCTTTCTTTTCCCTGGGGATGGTCTTGATCCCTGTCTCCTGTGCAATGTCACAAACCTCATTCCATATTTCATCAGACACTCTATCTATCAGATCTAATCCCTTAAATCTATTTCTCACTTCCACTGTATAATCATAAGGGATTTGATTTAGGTCATACCTGAATGGTCTAGTGGTTTTCCCTGTTTTCTTCAATTTGAGTCTGAATTTGGTAATAAGGAGTTCATGATCTGAGCCACAGTCAGCTCCTGGTCTTGTTTTTGTTGACTGTATTGAGCTTCTCCATGTTTGGCTGCAAAGAATATAATCAATCTGATTAGGGTGTTGACCATCTGGTGATGTCCATGTGTAGAGTCTTCTCTTGTGTTTTTGGAAGAGGGTGTTTGTTATGACCAGTGCATTTTCTTGGCAAAACTCTATTAGTCTTTGCCCTGCTTCATTCCGGATTCCAAGGCCAAATTTGCCGGTTACTCCAGGTGTTTCTTGACTTCCTACTTTTGCATTCCAGTCCCCTATAATGAAAAAGACATCTTTTTTGGGTGTTAGTTCTAAAAGGTCTTGTAGGTCTTCATAGAACCGTTCAACTTCAGCTTCTTCATCATTCCTAGTTGGGGCATAGACTTGGATAACTGTGATATTCAATGGTTTGCCTTGGAAATGAACAGAGATCATTCTGCTGTTTTTGAGACTGCATCCAAGTACTGCATTTCAGACTCTTCTGTTGACCATGATGGCTACTCCATTTCTTCTAAGGGATTCCTGCTCACAGTAGTAGATATAATGGTCGTCCTGGTTAAACTTACCCATTCCAGTCCATTTTAGTTCACTGATTCCTAGAATGTTGACGTTCACCCTTGCCATCTCCTCTTTGAGCACTTCCAATTTGCCTTGATTCATGGACCTGACATTCCAGGTTCCTATGCAATATTGCTCTTTACAGCATCGGACCTTGCTTCTATCACCAGTCACATCCACAGCTGAGTATTGTTTTTGCTTTGGCTCCAGCCCTTCATTCTTTCTGGAGTCATTTCTCCACTGACCTCCAGTAGCATATTGGGCACCTAATGACCTGGGGAGTTCCTCTTTCAGTATCCTATCATTTTGCCTTTTGATACTGTTCATGGGGTTCTCAAGGCAAGAATGCTGAAGTGGTTTGCCATTCCCTTCTCCAGTGGGCCACAATCTGTCAGACCTCTACCATGATCTGCCCATCTTGGGTTGCCCCACAGGCATGGCTTGGTTTCATTGAGTTAGACAAGGCTGTGGTCCTAGTGTGATTAGATTGACTAGATTTCTGTGAGTATGGTTTCAGTGAGGGCTTCCCTGGTGGCTCAGAGGTTAAAGCATCTGCCTGCAATGCGGGAGACGTGGGTTCGATTCCTGGGTCGGGAAGATCCCCTGGAGAAGGAAATGGCAACCCACTGCAGTATTCTTGCCTGGAGAACCCTATGGACGGAGGAGCCTGGTGGGCTACAGTCCACGGGGTGGCAAAGAGTCGGACACGACTGAGCGACTTGTGTGTCTGCCCTCTGATGCCCTCTTGCAACACCTACCATCTTACTTGAATTTCTCTTACCTTGGGCATGGGGTATCTCTTCATGGCTGCTCCAGCAGGTAACTATAACAATAGGAATATATTTTCAGAGTAGTTTTACATACCAATTGAAATAGCATCTGATTTATTCAAATTTAAGGAGGTATCCTTATTTTTTCAGGAAAAATACCAAAAAGAAAGTGGAATAGAGTAAGACATCATTCCAGAAATCATATTCATGTAAACCAGACTTACCTGGGAAAAGAATTTAAATCAAAGAATCAGAATCTACATTATTTACCCAGAACCACATCATCATTTTCAACCCATAATGTACTTTGATATATGTTGCCTTAAGTAATATACAAAGAACATTTTCAAATGCTAGTTTACTAACAAGAGATTTTAATAATCAAATTACCTCCTTCAGAAGATTACAAAAGAAGGGCTAGGTTTAAGGTATTGATTGCAAATACTCAGAGATTCATAACAATACTTGGAATCATCTGTCATATTGTATTTAGTTGCAATTTCAAAGGCAGGGCTTCTCAGGTGGCTAAGTGGATAAAGAATCCTCCTGAGATGTAGGAGGTGCAGGAGACATGGGTTCGATTCCTGGGTCAGGAAGATCTCCTGGGTGAGGAAATGGCACCCCACTCCAGTATTCTTGCCTGGAGAATCCCATGGACAGAGGAGCCTGGTTTGCTACAGTCCATGGGGTCGCAGAAGAGTCAGCCACAACTGAGCGACTGAACAGACAGGCTTTCAAAGGCAACTTGATTGTTCCTGCACTACAGCGTCACAGCCAGACAAAGCTCTGTGTTGTCTGGAAGCTGTCAACTTCCCCATCCAAAAGAACATTAAGATGTTTTCTTTTCACTACCTAATGATTATTATGTTAGACGATGTACATACTCCTAAGCGGTTTGGGGTAATTGATTAGGTTATTCATCAGGAAAAGCACAGACTGGGGGCCAGTGGAGAGTGGGGCTGGATAGAAGGCTCTCTCCAGTCCTCAGGAGGCATAAGCCTGACAGCATTGCTGCTCTGGGGGGACAAAACCGCCTTGTGGTGGGTGGTCCATGGGGACGTAATCGGAGATCTGCAGTGTGTCCACTACAGTCAACAAAAGGGCACAATAGCTGCTCTGTAGGGAACTGGAGGAGAAGAATTTGTTTAAATAAAATTCTGAGGTTGTCAGAATGTGAAAGCCATTCTCAGACGTTCTGTGCGCAGTCTAAGGGAACGCAGATCCGGAATCCTTTACTCTCAGGCCAAAGTCCTGATAAAAAGACACGCTGAACTTGAACTGTATAATACAAAATAAAAGCACAGATAGTGTTACTGCCAGTGCTTTAGTGGCACAGAAGAAACTCCTCTACAAGTTACTCCAAAACGTAGATGGTTGCGACTGTGAAGTTTTTTTCTTATACAGCACCTCCAACACAAAAATGAGAAGGTAAAATCGTTATTGCTTTTGCACACATGTGCTCAGTCATGTTCAACTCTTTGTGACCCCACGGAGTGTAGCCTATGGGACTCCTCTGCATGGGATTTTCCCAACAAGAATCCTGGAGTGGCTTTTCATTTCCTTCTCCAGGGGATCTTCTTGACTCAGGGATCGAACCCGAGTCTCCTGTGTCTCCTTCATTGCAGGCAGATTCTTTACCACTGAGTTACCAGGGATCTACCTATTAGCTATTTATTTATTCTACATTTCAATGACAACTCTAATTATCAAGTGTAGAAATGCCTGTTGGAAGGAGCGGTTGTGGAATAAAATTGTCAGTGGCACTCAGTCTAAAATTTTATTAATCAGGTATAGCATGTCTATTGGTTATTTCTGGATGTTTTTCTACCAAAAACATAGTGCTGTGGACATGGAAATTATTTTGGAGGTCCCTGGGCTCAAGCCTCTAAAGAAATTAAGTCCTGGCTAAACCAGATTATGTCCTGAGAAAGTAAGAATGGAAATTGTGGCCCAGGGCAAAGCACTCCAAGTCATTAGGTTAATGATGCTCGCTGCCACCCTGAGATTGCTCCCTGGGACATTACACAGAGCATGAAGGACCACTGACAGCATTATGGGCAAGAACAGAAGTTTCCAGAACACAAAACTTTTTTGTGTTTGTTTGTTTTTCTGCCATGGCAAAATCAATTCCTTAACCTAAAACTATTCTTATAGTTTCGTGGGAGAGCAGCACCATTTTCCACTGTGTTGCTTAAGTCTGCAGTGAGAAAAGGCACTGAAAGTTGAGAACGAAAGGGAACAGGCAATGGGAACTTTTTCATATTCCCTCACTAGCCCTCCTTTCTGTTGCTTTTCACTGAGTCTTGTTTTGAGACTGTATCTAAAGTAAAACATTCTCCATTTCCCTTTGAAGTAAGGTGGTCCTCCTAGAGGTAGTGAAAACTGGATGCTGTAAACTCCTGGAAGCCTAGGGGGTCACAGGAGTATTTCCTCTGGATGCAATTACGAGATCGGGTTGCTCTGCTCAAGTCAACAAGTTGAGCCCAACAAGAAATAATATAACAAGGAAAAAGCAAACGGTTCTGCCAACATCTCTGTGTCAAGGAGCTTATGAAATGTCCATAGAGTAGAAAAGCTGCTGTCTTTCAAACGTCCAGGAGACACACCTGTTCAGAATAACTTTCTCTATCCATAGGATGATCCCTTTTGTTATACAAGAAGAACAATATTTTACAAAAAGTCTGTATGACTCCTCCTCAGGACTTGCATTGACAAGACATTCTTCTTCCAGAAATGAATGTTCCCTAAGAAGAATGGAACTTCTGCCCTAAATTATGGACAAAAACTGCCCATTGTGCTGAAGATCGCTAAGTGACTCGCCACCAGGTCACCAGTCATTATTTCAAGGGTGAACTCTCCTCACATGTGAATTTGATCAAGAGTTAACTTTTAGATTTGTTGTATAAATTCTTTCTGTTAATGGCGAGGGAATGCATTTTGTCTCAGAGTGAAGAAAGGCCTTATTCAGTCCATCCTGTTATACTGGGGGTAAAGAATTATAGACCCTTTTGACTAAATGTTTATTAATTTGCTATGTATTAATTTTTATACATTAGGAAATAGAAAATAAAATCACCAATTTAACTAAGACACCAATGATATTTTTTCTGATTGTAGAAAACCACTCACGTATAAATAGGCATGGAAAATAAAGGAAAAAGTCAGATATATCTGCATTTAAATAGATTTTAAAGCTCTAATAACTCATATTTCAAATCCCAAATGAAGTAATGAAAGAAATAATTTAAAATTCATGGCAGAATTCAAAAATGGCACAGAAATCTTCATTTTGAGTAAGGACATGACAACCTATTTGTAATAATAATAATTTTTGCTATTTGCAAAAATAATATTATTCCAAAATACCAAAACTTGCTGAGTATCAGTCAGTTCACTTGCTCAGTCGTGTCCAACTCTTTCTGACTCTGTGGACTGCAGCACACCTGGCTTCCCTGTCCATCACCACCTCCTGGAGCTTGCTCAAGCTCACGTCCATCGAGTAGGTGATGCCATCCAACCGTATCATCCTCTGTCATCCACTTCTCCTCCTGCCTTCAACCTTGCCCAGCTTCAGGGTCTTTTTCAATGAGTCAGTTTTTCGCATCAGGTGGCCAAAGTATTGGAGGGAGCTTTAGCTTCAGCATCAGTCCTTCCAATGAATACTCGGGACTGATTTCCTTTAGGATTGACCGGTTTGATCTCCTCACAGTCCAAGAGAATCTCATGAGTCTTCTCCAACTTGCTGAGTTGCTGAGTATACAGAGTATCCATTTGTACTAGCTGAGTGTAAACTGATGTTGATTACAGATATAGTTCATGGAATAGGAAAATGGCCTAGAAGTTAACATGGCGATTTTTCTAGCCTCTGTTCCACTTATGCTCTTTTTCTAAAAGAACAGTAACACTATATGTAGCCTCCTGCTTGTAGCCTCAGAATGTGAGCTTTAACCCTCCTTCTGTTACTCTATGTACAGTAATTTGCCTGCAACGCACTTCCGAGTCTGCATGTGAGGCAGCACTCAGTGATGAATAAGAATGATTTGCTTTCCTTAGAAGAACACTTCCCGCAGAGGCCCATGTGCTGCAGAAAGATAACGTTTTCTAGGGGCAGACTTTCAAAACACAAAGCCCCAGGCGAAGTTGCCTTGGAGTCCCCTTGAGATCTTCGGGAGAGAGATAACTCACACGAGGGAGGGACACCCCGTTAGCCAGGCAAGATGCCAGCATGGACAAGAGGGAGATGCAGCCTCTCCCGTAGGTCCAATCAGAGCTACTGGAACAGGAGGCTGCAGATAAGCATCGATACTGTGAATCCAGATCCAACAAGGTCATTGCTCTCGGGATAAATACTATTGTGCTGGCCCATCTCTGTGGCTTAGGGGAATGCACTCCTGTGAAAGCTGTGAAACGTGAAAACAAGGACTGAAAGCAACGACCGTCTCTGCTGCACCTTCTGCTCTAAGGATGTCTGTCTGGAACAATGGAGAGCAGGAAGTCAAGCATGGACGCTGCATCTGGATGTGGGCTTCTGCTGCTGATTAGTGCCATGAAGACCCCTGCTCTCCGCATCGTGACTCACCACTGCCCTCTGATTAAACCCAGACGTGGATTTAGTTACCACGACAGACACGCATCGGCTTTGTTGTGCTTCCTCCTGGTCTCACTTCCTGCCTCGGAAATGAATTCCCACCATCCACAGTCGCTCTATCAGGGCCATCGTACATGCATAACTGACGAAAGAAAGGAGGGCTTGTACTTTTGGATATACATGGGCAGCTTGGGCATGGAGCTTGGAGCCCTTACGAGCAGTCTTGTCAGCACTCAGACTGGACAGCTGCACCCAACCAAGAATGATGACAAAAGACACAGCGTATGAAGGGACCTCGGAAACACGTCAGAGTCTTCTTTGATGGAAATTTCAGCCCTCCCTGGCAGGCCTGCAATGCTAAACTTTCAAAAATTTCAGACACTTATTTGTATATACAGTTAGAGTCTACCAGGATCATTGTCAACAATGAGATCCCACTGTTCTGTGCGGTTCACAAGGCTGGAACCACATTTGCCTTGATTGAAACATACAATGTGCTCAGTGAGTCCAGATTACAGGATTAAACAAATTTATCTGCGACCAGGCTTCTCCATTTTACTTTAAAAGTCTTTCTTTAAAAAGACTTCATTTTCAGGACTTCCCTGGTGGTCCAGTGACTAAGACTCCATGCTCCCAATGTAGGGGGTCTGGGTTCGATCCTTTTTCAGGGAACTAGATTCCATATAATGCAACTAACAGTTCCCATGCTGCCATAGAGAAAGACTTTCTATTCTCTTTAAAAAATGTGATTGTCAATTAAACAATGAAAGATTATCAAATAAGGAAAAACATCTGCTTTCAAGATAGCTTCTCGAATAGAATCACAGCATTTCCAGTCAAAAGGCAGCGTAGACATCATTTGTTGAATTTTCTGCTCACTATTAAAATCTCTTCTAGAGTAGATGACACTTGACAACTGCTCTAATGATTGGAAAAAGTCTTTCTTTTATAGGACTTAAATCTACTTCCTTATCAAGTCTTCTCACTGGTCTTAATTCTAGTGAAACAACAGCAGCAACAACATACCAACAATAAATAAGGTCTTGCATAACGTTCAATTCCTCTGTGACAAATTAAAGAAGGCACTGGTGGGCTGCTCCAGCAAGGTCCTTCTGCTCATTTGTGTGGGAGCAGGTGAGAACTCTCTCCCTGGAACGCAAGGGGAGTCTTGCACCAGACCACAACCATATGCCCCAGCCCCACCAGGACTTGGTGTCGAGAGGAAGAGCACAAATTCAGAGCACTCGTTAATTGCCAATCTCTAATGATAGAAGTTATTTTTTTAAGGTGACAGAGCTTACTATAGGATTCACAAATCATAACACTTTGAGAGCTCTTTTAGGAATTTTTAGGTAAAATATTAACATGTGTCTTGTTTACATTGGACTTCCCTGGTGGCTTAGACGGTAAAGAATCCACCTGCCAACACAGTAGACGTGGGTTTGTTCCCCGGATTGGGAAGATCCCCTGGAAAAGGAAATGGCAAACCCACTCCAGTATGCTTGCCTGGGAAATCCCACGGACAGTGGAGACTGGTGGGCTACAGTCCATGGGGTCACAAAAGGATCCGGCATAACTTAGCAACGAAACAACAACACCACTGTTTCGGTTGCTCAGCATTCTAATATCGTTTTTCTGTCCTGACAGAATGCTGCCTCAGGAGCTTTTCAGTATCTCCAGTCTGCTATTGTCTTTCCTCTTTGTCTTCTGGTTTTGAGCCAGATAACCTGAATTCAAATCCTGGCTTTGCCATTTGGTTGTGTAACCATAAGGAAGTCACTTTCCCTCTTTGAAATGTAATGTGCTTATCACTGAAGTGGAAAAATGCCTAACTTCCAGCATTTTAATGATAATTTTATAAAGTAAACACTGCACAGAGCTTAGGACCACTTGCATCACTAGATACTCACTCAATTCACTCATCCCTATTTTATAAGTGGAAATACCCCCGTCCGTCCAAGACTATTTTCAATGAGTAGAAATGTATCCCTACATATCACTTCCATACACCTCTGTCCAACTTAATTCAATTCAGCCAAAATCTGCTGAGCATCACCATGTGTCAGACACACTGATATCGTGATATTAATAAGAGCTCAGTTACTCAGTAACTGAGTATTTATCTCTTGGTTCAGGTGCTGAGGTGGGTCATCTTAAACACTTTGATTCTCATAATAACTATGAGTAGACAGGGATGTTGTTCAAAATATTCCATAAGTACTATGGTCCTGTCAGTATACTATCCTGGGAGCTCAAGGAAGCCCATTTCACAGAAGAGGAAGCTGAGGATGTGAGATATTAAATCAACTCACCTTGGATAGCAAGTGGCAAAGCTTTCAGGGCTGTTTCTCAAGACCACCGTGTGTGTTAACTTTGCAGTCAGGATAAGCCCGTCTCGCACTATGGTTTTCAGCCCTGATTTTCTCTTAGTTTTTGCATTTTATTCTATGGGCTGTCATAGTACAAGTCAGGGTATCCTGAAAGCTCTGGGCTAAATGTTTCAAAAAACCAGCTTCTCGGTCACAGTTTTCATTGCCTCCCTTTGTCACTGCCATTAAAGACTCAGGTATACGACATCTTCTTGTGCTCATTATTATTGGGTAGAGTCCTGTAGTACCAAAAAGGAGCTCCAGTACTAGGCAATGGGGTCTCAAACCTCACCAGCAAGGCACTAATCTTTCTACCGAGGCCCTGCAGACTCCTCCAGAGTTCTCCTGGAGTTCTGTCCAGTCTTCCTTTGCTCAGATTGCCTGTGTCTGAATGTTTTTTTCCCAGGTCAGAAGTGGGATCTATACAGTATGGGAGAAAGGTCCAGGATATGACCTAATTTTCACCACTTATGTCTGAGAACACAGTCACACAGGGCAGTCCATCACGGATCTCAGTGCGCCCAAACTATATTCATGGTCCATAAATCACCCTCACATTGTCTCAAACTCACATCCCCATCCCAAGTATTAGCCTGGCATTATTCACTGCAAATGAAAATGGCTTATTTATAGGGAGGAAAGCTAGAGTGGAAAGATGGATTTTAAGGGGGTGGAAATAACATTAAAATATAAGCTGGGAATGATTTGACTTATATGATAAATGTTCAGGCAGGCTTGGACATTGAGAATCACATGTTCACTTGTGTGGAAGGAATAAAGAACAAAAGCAATACTATTACCCAGCCACCCCAGATAGAATCCATATAGAATCAGATGTATGTCAGAATACAGTGAGAGCTCTCAGACTCCCACAAATGACTGCAAACTCTAGCATCTACTACCTTATTGACGTTAGTGAGGCTAGCAAATTATAGTCCAGTAAGAAGAGGAATGTTCTGCTCTCTGATCAAATGATGCCAATTTGTACAGTCTGTCCTCCTTGGAATGTCACACGATCCTCAGAGCAGTTACATATTTGAGGGGCCATCAGAAGAATCAAAACATATTCAAGAGATAAAATCTGGTGGGTGTATCATAAAACATTTTTAAAACTCAGAGAACAAGAGTGTGTAGGAAAGAGGGATGGAGCAACGCACAAATCGCTATTTGAATCTCACTGCCAAGTTGGTCTTACATGTGTTTTTTTCTGTATAGTTCCTGAGGAGTAGCTGCCTCTTAGAAAGCTGCTGATTGTTTCTTAATTCAGCTCTTCTGATCGCCACCTAAAGAAACTCAGTGGAGACAAAAGGAGAATGGCAGCTTGAGCAATTAGACACTGGATCAAGAATGAAAGCTTACAGGACGGCAGAATTATCATGATCCAGTGGCTCTTGCTTACAGTATATTGTGACAAACTAAAATCTATTTGAGCTGTTACATGGCGATGGCTATTATTTATGAAACATAAAAAGATACTGAAATACAAAAGGGCTTGAAAAGACCAGGGTAAGATCAGATAAAAAAATGAGAAAGAAACAGGCATCCTGGGGTGGTAACTACTCTGCCATGTACTGACAGGGAGGTTGTATATTTTTAGAATATACTGAAAGGAATGGTGCTTTTACTTAGGTTTTTATGGTTTACCACGAGATGCAATTTTCTGGCCTTATATGCAGTTGTAACAAAAGTCAGAGACGTTTTATGATAGCTGCCACAGTTCATAAATGATGGGATACACTAAAATATTTATAGAACTGTAAAATCTTGATTTCTCTCTGGTTTAGCAGATGGGGCCCTAAAACCAGTTCCCAGATTGTCACACTTCTTCACCCTTTGATGACAAAGAAGCCTGTTATCAGTTTTCTTCTCTGGAGAACAAGTTCACTAGTGTGAACAAGGTCAGACTTTCAGTCAATTATGTATATCTGAGCAATGCCTATTAATAAAACCCTGAACAGAAATTATAATTACTCCATACATACTTAGTGTGAAGCCCTAGCATGGAATAGATAAGATACCCTCTGAAATACTTCTTACCCATTTCCTTGTTTTCATATCTAAGGAGATTCACCTCCAAAGCTGTATCACTCACAGAGACAAGCATCACACCGTTGTAAAGACTAGTCTGCTTAGGTGGCTGAGAGAATTTCTGCTATTATATGCGTGTGTGTGTGTGCTGAGTGTGTTTCTTTTTGAAACTGCCTGTTATAGGATGAAATCATTAGTTGGGGTGAGGTCACCAAACTCACACTCTTTATAATTAACAGGAACTCTTGTGAGTTGGATAGTGTTGAGGGTAAGAAATCCACATTGATGGATTGCTGATGGTATTTTTCTGATTTTAGGAAATCAATAAATAAAAGAAATACAAACATTTATATAAATGTCCTTTTTTAAAATAAGCATTATTGGAAAGGTTACCCGAATCAAATTTCAGGCAAATAGATTAGATAGATAGGTAGATACACAGATGATAGGATAAAAAAATACTTGCATAAGTGCCATTTGTAGTCAGAGTTTGCAGAGTTTCTATTTTCTCTTGAAGAATGTCACTGGAATTGAATAGATAATATCTCTAATTAGGGTTTGCACAGTAATGGTGATTCTTTTGTTTATAGAAAATAATAGTAAATCTCTGCCAATCTCTCCACTCTCCATAAAATACACCTCAAAAAGAAAAACATTTGAAATAAAAATCTTCATAGATGTCTTCACAGATGAAAACAATGAAAAAATGCCTCTTACCCAGTGATGTTCAGAATTTACAAGGATCACGAAGCTTTCAGACTTATTGAACCTAACTCTCAGGGAGGCCAGAGATGGAGAAGATGGGCCTAGAGCAGAAACTCAGGACAGTGGAGATGGTCGCCTAAGTGTGGGAGCTAAGGACCCAGCTCTTCTCTGAGGCTTAATGAGGCTGCAGCCCAAGCCATTAATTAGGCATATATGAGCTGAACATTTTATTTTTAATCTACATTCCCAGAATCTTTCCTAACACAATATTTCATAATGGCTTTAATTTATATAACAATTTGACCGGGTGTTGTTATTTAATCATGGTTGAAAATAATTATACGCCCAGATCTATCTCTATATGCCAAGATATTAGACATTTCTCTAGAGACGTTTTGAAAGAACTTGCTAACAGGATGGGGAAGATGAAATAATAAAAAAAATAAAAGCACAGTTACCTACCATCTAAAATCAACAACATAAAAAGAACAGTGGCAATAAAAAGACAAACACCACTTATACTGCAGAAGAAACATTTTGAGAAAGCGTGGGCTAACTCCTGAGAGGAAATGCTTATTTCCCTTTATCCAATGGAATTCCACTTTAATTTGAATTTGGAAAATATAAATACCTGCCAAACAAGGAAAACTTCATGCAGTGAAGCAAAAATAATTGAATAAATGAAAACTTCCAAAAGTATTTGTTCAGTGTTAGTCTACTGGGGTCAGATTAAAATTTTCATTAGCAGAGAGATGAGCTGAAAGGGTTTGAAACTTTTCGTGTTTTTATGTGTAGGGTGCTGTTAACAAGTCATAGAAGAGTAAGGAATTATCCTAAAAGATAGTTGCATTGCTTGAAGGGTACAGATGTTGACCTACTGTCTCTAGAAGAGGTCAACTTGGAAAAGCTGTTTATAGTTGATTCTAGAATGAATTTGCAAAATCATGTTCCTAAATGGAAATTAAAACAGTAAACTTGATAGCTGGGAGCATTAAGCCTTTACGTGTCTGTGTTTGTGTCAAAGTGTGAAAGTCTCAGTCTCTGACTCTTTGCAACCTCAAGGACTGCAGTCTACCCAGTTTCTCTGTCCATGGAATTCTCCAGGCAAGAAAACTAGGTTGGGTAGCCATTCTCTTCTCCGGGGCATCTTCACAATCCAGGGACTGAATCCAGGTCTCCTGCACTGCACATGGATTCTTTACCATCTGAGCCACAAGGGAAGCCCGTTTGTGTCTAAAGACTTAGTAAATTTATTGAGAACAAGTTGATGGTATGACCTGTTTAACTTCAAAGAAACACTATTGGGGAAATTAAGTGAGAAGTTCATATTGTTGCTTCAACTTTTTTTTCAGATTCCTTTGATAACTCAAACTTTTAGTCCAGTGCTCAATGTCTTCTTTATGGGGGCTGTGGACACACCACAGTGAAGGGTTATAGGCTGAATTACAACCCCAGTTACATCACTGATTAGCCATGAAGCCTCTGGAAGTGCAGTTAATGTATCAGTTTCCCTGACTTCACCTGCACAATGGAAGAAAGATAACTACCTGTTGATGGCTGAACCCACGGGGCTGATTAACCTGGTATGCATCAAGAGTAAATGGGCTAGCACAGAAATGTTAACAAATGCTGTGTCTAGAGTAGATCTGAAGGGGAGCTCAATGCATTTCTATGTGGGTGTTACACCTGCTGTATTTTTCAGATACAAAATATAACTGGAGGTAAACTTGATTCGAAACACTCACCCATAAGAAAAGGCAAGCAGATCACAGCCTAAGGTACTGAAGATGGAGAATAACAATTCCTCATTTATAAGACATCATCCTCTTAGCTATCTAATGTTTTTATTTATTTATTTATTTTTAATTTTAATTTTTACTTTATTTTACTTTACAATTCTCTACTGGCAAAACCAATATCTAATGTTTTTAATGAAAAAGTATTCTTTGGATAAAGAAGATGTGGTATATATACAATGGAATATTACTCAGCCATAGAAAGAATGAAATGATGCCATCTGCAGTTATTTGGGTGGGCCTTGAGTTGGAGAAGACTCTTGAGAGTCCCTTCGACTGCAAGGAGATCCAACCAGTCCATTCTAAAGGAGATCAGTCCTGGATGTTCTTTGGAAGGACTGATCCTAAAGCTGAAACTCCAGTACTTTGGCCAGTCATGCGAAGAGCTGACTCATTGGAAAAGACTCTGATGCTGGGAGGGATTGGGGGCAGGAGGAGAAGGGGACAACAGAGGATGAGATGGCTGGATGGCATCACCAACTAGATGGACGTGAGTCTGAGTGAACTCCGGGAGTTGGTGATGGACAGGGAGGCCTGGTGTGCTGCGATTCATAGGGGCACAAAGAGTCAGACATGACTGAGCGACTGAACTGAACTGAACTGAGATTATCGCGAGAAGTGAAGTAAGTCAGACAGCGAAGGACTAACATCATATGATATCACTTATACGTGTGGTCTAAAATACAACGCAAGTGAATTTATCTATGAAACAGACTCACAGACATAGAGAACAGACTTGTGAGCGTCAAGGTGGGGATTAATGGTAGGGATGGACTGGGAATTTGAGGTTAGCAGATGCAAACTGTTCAACAGAATGGATAAACAACAAGGTCCTATTGTATATCATAGGAACTGTAGTCAATATCCTATAATAAACCATAATAGAAAAGAATATAAAAAGAATATATGTATATATCTTATACACATATAATCTATATAACTGAATCACTTTGTTGTACACCTGAAAATAACCAACATTGTAAATCAATTCTACTTTAATTAAAAAAAGAAAACTCTTCATTAAAGTGAAATCTGCCATGACTTACTTTTCCACTAGGGGAGCAGGGTCCCCCCACAAATCACAGAAAGATGTTGCACTTTCTCATTCAAACTATTCTACACTTCTGTTCCTTTTTGCTCTGTGGAACCCAAAAGACTATTTAATTTTCTGATTTATAAATTTCAGATCTTATGTGATAGTTTGTTTCTTTCCCTTAGAAAGGAAAGTTCTTAATGTCTTTGCTTGGTCTCCAGCCTAGGTAGGAGTACTGTGGTAAGCAGAATCCTGAGAAAACCCCAGATTCCCACCAAAGCCCCAGATTCCCACCTGCTGGTGCACTTGCCCCCATGAATCCCCTCCCCTTCAGCAATGAGCAAGGTGGAAGGTAAAGCATCTGCCTGCAACGTGAGAGGCCTGGTTTGAGATCTGGGTTTGATCCCTGAGTTGGGAAGATCCCCTGGAGAAGGAAATGGCAACACAGTCCAGTACTCTTGCCTGGAAAATCCCGTGGACGGAGAAGCCTGGTAGGCTACAGTCTATGGGGTCACAAGAATTGGACATGACTAAACGACTTCACTTTCACTTTCTATGAGCAAGATGGTGGGATAGTCACTCTCATGCCATTATGTCATGTAAGACTCAGTGGGGAGGACGAAGAACTCCTCCTGCTGGTCTTGAACTGAGGGCCACGGGGTAGCAGCCAGGATACGGGGCGGTAATAAGTGTTAGTCACTCAGTTGTGCCCGACTCTTTGTGACCCCATGGACTGTAGCCCAACAGGCTCCTCTGTCCATGAGATTTTCCAGGCAATGATACTGGAGTGGGTTGCCATTTCCTTTTTTCCAGGGGATCTTCCCAACCCAGGGATCGAACCTGGGTCTCCTGTACAGTGGGCAGATTCTTTAGCGACTGGACTACAAGGGAAGCTACAAGGGGGCAGTAATGGTAGGAGCTAAAAACAGCCTCAGGTCAAGGCCTGACGAGAAAGCTAGCTTTAGTCTAACAACTGCAAATCTCAAATCTTCCAGCAATCTGAGTGGACACTGAACCTCAGATGAGAGGGTGGGGTGGCCTTGCTGTACCGATTTCAACCCAAAGAGACCTGGACTGAAGGCCATTTAACCCAGGCCCAGACTCCAGGCCTCGGGAACCTGTGAGGTGCTACAGATGTGTGTTTGAAGCCCCTCAGCGTGCAGTAGTTTATTATATAGCAATGAGGATGCGAATGTCAGTGTGAAGCACTGGTTGATGGAGGTTATCTTCCTTTTACCAGGTACACTGACACCACTGTGGATAGAGGTGGGTGAGGAGGTGAAGAAGTGATACTTTGGAACTCCCAAAACAGAAGGAATCTGCTGCTAAGCATAAATGGCAGAGCCGAGAAAGAAAAGAAGGCGCAACTTCATCTATTAAAACGGCATTTGAAGAAAAAACTATACAAGCTCAGAAAGATAATGGCCTCTGAAATATGCTAAAGAAATGCCATGATGGTGCTATCAGTTCAGTTCAGTCACTCAATCGTAACCAACTCTTTGTGACCCCATGGACTGCAGCACACCAGGCCTCCCTGTCTATCACCATCTCCCAGAGTTTGCTCAAACTCATGTCCATCAAGTCATGATGCCATCCAACCATCTCATCCTCTGTTGCCCCCTTCTCCTCCCACCTTCAATCTTTCCCAGCATCAGGGTCTTTTCCAATGAGCCAGTTCTTCACATCAGGAGGCCAAAGTACTGGACTTTCAGCTTCAGCATCAGTCCTACCAATGAACACCCGGGACTAATTTCCTTTAGAATGGACTGGTTGGATCTCCTTGCTGTCCAAGGGACTCTCAAGAGTCTTCTCCAACACCACAATTCAAAAGGATCAGTTCTTCAGCGCTCAGCTTTCTTTATAGTCCAATTCTCACATCCAGACATGACTACTGGAAAAACCATAGCTTTGACTAAAGGGACCCTTGTTGGCAAATTAATGTCTCTGCTTTTTAATATGCTGTCTAGATTGATCATGACTTTTCTTCCAAGGAGCAAGAGTCTTTTAATCTCATGGCTGCAGTCACCATCTACAGTGATTTTGGAGCCCCTCAAAGTAAAGTCTGCCACTGTTTTCACTGTTTCCCCATCTATTTGCCATAAGTGATGGAATCAGATGGCATGGTCTTTAGTTTTCTGAATGTTGAGTTTTAAGCCAACTTTTTCACTCTCCTCTTTCACTTTCATCAGGAGCCTCTTTGGTTGTTCTTCACTTTCTGCCATAAGGGTGCTATGCTGCTGCTAAGTCGCTTCAGTTGTGTCCAACTCTGTGCAACCCCATAGACGGCAGCCCACCAGGCTCCCCTGTCCCTGGGATTCTCCAGGCAAGAGCACTGGAGTGGGTTGCCATTTCCTTCTCCAATATACAAAAGTGAAAAGTGAAAGTGAAGTCGCTCAGTAGTGTCCAACTCTTAGCGACCCCATGGACTGCAGCCTACTAAGGTCTTCTGTCTATGGGATTTTCCAGGCAAGAGTACTGGAGTGGGTAATGTCCTAATATTCGGAAACAGTTCTAAATAGTTTTATTATACCCCAATAAATTTTATAATACAATGTTTATGTGTATTATAACATATGTGACATACAAATAATAGTTTTTATTATATGTATTATATGTGTGTGTGTGTGTGTGTGTGTGTGAGTGAGCGCTGTGTGCTTACTCGTGTCCGACTCTTTGCAACCCCATGGACTGTAGTCCACCAAGCTCCTCTGTCCACGGGATTTTTCGGGCAAGACTACTGGAGTGAGTTGCCATTTCCTGCTCTAGGGGATCTTCCTGACCCAGGGACCAAACTCGCATGTCCTGCATGTCCCGCATTAGCAGGCAGATTCTTTACCACTGAGCCATCTGGGAAGCCCCATTATATATACATATATGCATATATACATACATGTAACATATAATTATATATGTAGTTATATATAATTAAAAATTATGGAGTTAAAAACTGTGAAAACCACTCAGCGGTAAAGAACCCGCCTGCGATGGAAAAGATGCGGGAGATGTGGGTTTGATCCCTGGGTGGGGAAGATCCCCTGGAGGAGGACATGGCAACCCACTCCAGTATTCTTGCCTGGAGAATCCCACGGACAGAGGAGCCTGGCGGGCCACAGTCCATAACGTCGCAGAGTCGGACACGGTTGAAGCCGCCGAGCACACGCATGGAATCTGCCACTTTCCCTTGCCGTTTGTGCACTCTGCGACTACAAGCATGTGTAACGCAGCAAAAATACACTTTCACTTGTTGCTCTTATTTTTAACAGTTATATCACTGGCTTTCTTTTCCCAGTTACTATCTAGTTCTCAAAATTATTATTGTGAAACTCTGTTAGAGGTTGTATAGTTACTGAATATGATGTCATAATTATTTCCCTCTGTTGTTGAGTATTTAGACAGTTTCAAGATTTCCACTGTTGAAAATGAATGCCTTTTTCATGGACTATTTTAATGTTTCTGAATTTTTCCTCATGATAAACTGTGGAAAGTGGAGCTATTATAATATTTGCCACATACCATAGAAGCTATCCTAAGGGAAATACTCTAAGAAAACACTTCAGCAGATATTTCTAGAGCCATGATTAGAAATAGTAAATATCTATTCTCCAGAAAGTTTAACTGATTGCTCATTCAGGAAGTATGCCACTTCATCTAGTTATACATAATCTAATTAAGCAGAAGTAAATGTTAATGGACAATCCTACTGTATGCTTGTATCTGTGCAGGGAAACAACAGAAATGCTAAGTGTTAACTAACTTTAACGCTTCTTAAGTATAACAATGGAATTGCATTTAAGAATGTATAATAATAGTAATAATAATCATAAAGGTGATGAAAACATGTTTATATATACATGGATAGATTTATATATGTATATGTATATATGTAGATAGATTGATAAAATCCATGAGTATTACTAAAAATTCCAGAGGATATACTTAGGAGAAAAGGTTTTTAAAAAAGTGAATTCACCTAACCTGCTAAAGATCATACATTTAAGTAAGACATTTGAGTTTGGGAGTAAATTAGTCACAGGTCTAATAGTTCCTTTGGGTCTATAGTTCCTTCAAAGAACTGTAAAGCCTACAAACTATTTTTACTACTTTGTTGAGCTGATGACTGAATTTTAGGAAATAAATAAGTAAATATAGATATATATAACACAATTTATATGAATAAATTAATGTGTTTATTATATATAAATAAACATATATATACAATTTCTAGGAGGGGAGTATAAAAAGTAGATTTCTGGGCATAGTTGTAAACATTGCATCCTGTTTATAAGACTGACTGTCAGATTGCTTTTTCATCCATAAAATAATTTTATTCATTGGCCTATAAAAGTCATACCTCCCTTTTTCTCTCCTCTGGAAAAGAAATCAATTAGAATTTCCACTAGCTTTTAGGAAACTGTGGATACACTTCTCATTTACATCTATCATTCCAATGTTGCTTGTCAAATGATGAGCCTAAACTTATAATTTCTAGGATAGTCAGGATTTTGTAGTTCCCTTGTTACCTAGTTGGTGGAATTAGTGTTCAGATAAGTGCTTTCTGGAATGACCACACCTGTCACTGTGCCATCGACAGAACCGTCCTAACGCTGAAAGTGGGCCAGTGGTTCACATTCCTGAGTTATTTACCTGTTCGTCATTAGGACTGAATTGAACACAAAGCACAGTCCTGGAGACATTCAGCAGAAGGGAAAGGAGAAAAGGAAGAGGAAGAAGAATTAGGGAAGGAAGGAGGGTGCAAGGAAGAGAAGCAAAAGGAATGAGAAACATTTAGATTTGCACGAGCCCCCAAATTATGGAGAAATTGTTCACTTTTAGAGATGTGTTTCTTTCCATCTGAGCCTCACACCATCATTTCTCAAGACAATGAGCTTTTCTCATCATTATCCATTGCCCCACTCCCAGAAATAGAACAGAAGAAGGGAGCACACCACTGCTGGTATCTGATATCTGCTCTGCTGCCATAGATCACAAGCTTTTATTTAGGCCACAATGGGGCATGACGATATTAGACACCATACTAACATGGCGGGGTGGAATTCATTCTCTACCCCTTTTCACTCCAGTCTACTTGCAGGGATTGATGGAAATGTCTACCCAGAAGGTGGTGATAGACAACGCTGATTGCTTATGATTTGAATTATATGTGCATGGTTCCGTAAAAGCCAACCCGTCCACCCCCATTAAAACCATTCCTCACGCTCAAACTTTCTCAGGGAACTGTGCATAGCTGGTAAATCAACTTGATTATGATTCTATTCCAGAGGACATGCAATGATTTACATTTATATGCCAGCAATTTCTTTTTCATTGCCCCAGCAAGAGCTGGGAAATGATTTATAAGGATGGGAAAGTTCTGGCACAAATGTTATACAGCTTCAGCATGTTTGCATTGCACAGTGTGACGGACCTGTTCTCAGAGGCGCTGATGCTCCCGTACAGGTAGCACATGATAAGAGAGGTCAGTGCCAACAGATTTTGGGATTGTTTCAGTACGGAGAAAGCACTGACCTCTGTGGTAATGAATGTGTTTGGGCTATTCTTTTAAGCAGGTCAATACTAAATGCCATCCTTAGGGGCAGGGGACAGCTTAGCTTCTTGTAATTAGTTGACTTGCCTCTATTGGATCCCTAATGGACTCCTGTACCATAAAAACATTCCTTTCTGGAACAGTTGCCAGCTTCATTGTATTTGCTCTATTTTCTCAAACCTCCCCTCCACATGTTATTCTATCTCTGGGAAGAAAGTAAAAGAATGCAAACCTGCAAAGTTGAAGTGATATAGAAGAGAAAAAGTATATTGTGCTCTATGCCATGCATTTATACATTTTGTGTCAGAATTGAATGAAAGATGCATCTCAAGCTTTGTTGGACTTACACAGTACTTATGGTTATAAAAAAATTAAGTTTGAATAATACTCAGCTTTGGATATTATGCTTTTCTCAGAAAATAATCTCTGGAGATCCTACTGCTCAACTCTCAACATGAATATGATCACCACATTTCACGTCACTTTCCAAGATGATATGATTGGTAATATTTCTTATTAACTGAACAAGATGACAATCAGATAGGTGTAGTTTTATGCCCCTTCGGATTATAGCACTTTCAACTTCCCGTGGACAATACAGTCAAAACTATAAAAAGTCTCTGTACCAAAAAATAGGGCAATCAGGTTGGAAATACGTTTCATTTAACAAAATGAAATTTCACATCATTGTAGGATTCTAGCTTTGTGTGTGTGTGTGTGTGTGTGTGTGCTTAGTCACTCAGCCATGTCTGACTCCTTGTGACACTCTGGATTGTATCCTGCCAGGCTCCTCTGTCCATGGGATTCTCCAGGCAAGAATACTGGAGTGGGTTATCATTTCCTTCTCTAGGCGATCTTCCCGACCCAGAAATCGAACTGTCTCCTGTATTGCAGGCAGATTCTTTATGGACTGGGCTACAAGTTAAGCTCATATTTCTTTGCAGCTTTGGGCAAATACCAAAAAATTCTTAATGAAGACTTTTAAGACTCTGCAAAACAATTCTCAAACTTTAGTCTGCCTAAGAATCACCTAGGTTGCTTATCAAAAAGCAAACATTCACAGACATCACCATAGAGAATCTGATTCATAGATATGATAAAAAGTCCAGAATCCATATTTCAAAAAGTGCCCTGGGTAATTCTGATGAGGTAGCTGTAGACTAACATTCAAGAAAAATAGCCATAGATCTTCTAAAGCAGAGATTTTTTTTCTTCTGTTATAAAATACATGTTGACCTTCACCTAGGAATTGTAGTCAACGTTTTCTGAAATTACGGGTTTAATTTACTTCTCAGACAGAAGTGGGCAAAAACAATATGCTGTTCTGGATAGCCGCCATATCTCCATTAGGTCTTGGCAATAGCAATATTCCTTCCCGTAATAGTTTTTGGAATATTTTGTGTCCTTTTTTTTTTAGTAAACACTCATATTTTCCTGGGCTTTTGATATATGCTTTATATTTTAATACATAAATATTTTAGACTTTGAGTGAACATTAAAAAAATCAGTAATAATATGCATCTGTGTTTAGTTTTACGTTTTGATCCATGAGTGACTGTCAAGGTCATAATTTGTGCACAGCTATCTGTTGGGCTTTTTATATATTCATTCATTCATTCATTCATTCTTTCTTTGTAGATTTCATGATTCCCAAAGCAGCCTATCTCCCAAGAAACGTTAAAATTTAATTCCAGAAAATGGGAAGAAGAATCATAGATGTGCAAAGCCTCATTTACCAACAAGTTGTTAGAGAAATGAGTTGTCATCTTTGCACTGGTTCTGTGCCCCTTTAAAGGGGATTAATAGGGCCTCATAGGAAAGCATTATTTCTTTATTCTCTCCCCAGCCTGGAGAGATGGGGCGCTACAAAGTGGTTGCTTAGTAACTAGCCCAGTATGACCATTTTCCCTCTTCCCATATGCAGACATAGTTAATTGCCAGATTTTGAATTATTGCAGTAATTTTCTAACTCAGTGACATTATTGGTATAAGAAATACAGAATTTCTGAAGTTAAATTTTCTCGCCTAGTGCAACATACAGTAATAAAACTGTATTCTGGATATATGTAAACTACTCATTAGAAAAAAATTAAAAGTGTTGACTTGGCCAAGGTCATTTAGATAGAAAAGAGTTGAACCCAGGAGGCTTAAAATCAGATTTATCTTTTGTCAAAACCCTTGGCGTATTATTCTATCCCAACTTGATCATATCTGAATTTTCTGTGACAATCTCCACCATTAGTTTATTTCCTAATAACTAAAAATGAAAATGACATGGACAGTCTCCTCCGAATTTCCCATCGCTTCAAACTAACTAAGTGATGGTTAGAACTAAATTCAAAATAAAATTTCCTTTATTACTGACTTAAGGAAGTGTAGGCAAGACAAGAGTTTCTCAAATGATCTGTTCTTAGAAGACTAAGAATAAACAAGCAGCCCAGCAGTTGAGTCACTGATTCTAAATATATTCTGCATCTGTGTCAGGTTTTAATCTATATGTAGGAAATCTATAACATAATCCACATGTTATCTATAATCCTATCAGACAAGATGATCTACAGTCTATGTCTTACCAAAATCATTTTATCGCTTTTTATCTTTGTCCAGTTGTTTTTTTTTTTTTAATTTTTATTTTTACTTTATTTTACTTTACAATACTGTACTGGTTTTGCCATACATTGACATGAATCCACCATGGGTGTACATGCGTTCCCAAACATGAACCCCCCTCCCACCTCCCTCCCCATAACATCTCTCTGGGTCATCCCCGTGCACCAGCCCCAAGCATGCCCATTTGTTTTTTAATGTGGTTTCTACATTTAAGGATTTTTCACATATGCAAATTTCTTGATAAAGGGGGATTTATTCTACTTTCTAGGTCTGTTTATTTTTCAAATAAGGTATTTCCCCACCCTCCACCCCCATCCCCCCACCCCCAGCCCCCTGCCTTCCCTCAGCTCCTATCTCTTGAATTCCAGAGTCTTCTTTAATTCTTTTCACTGAAGTTCAACCCCAATTATTTATTCTCTGTACATTCACGTAGACGCTTTCTATAGCTTCTACAAAATTATGAATATCTTCTCCACACATCTTTGCCTTAAAGTTTTCTCAAGAATATTTCCTTATACTCACACTTTCATTTTAAGAGTCTTGTGGTCTGGTCATTCTCTTCCTTGTTCTTGCTAGTTTTAGCCTTGCCAAGAATCAATCATTCTGGCATAATCCCAAAAAACAAATCCTGTTCTTTGATTACATCTTCATAGTCAGTGGTTCATTTCTACATCTTTTCCCCTTTTCTTTCCCAATTCACAATATCCCATTTGAAGTTGCTTAAACATATTTGGGTTTTCTAACCCGGACTTCAAAGTGGCTAGAGATAACGCAGGAGATTCCTCTAAAACTCACCAAATGTAAGAAGTGTATTCTTATGTTGAAGACGACTCCCTGTTGGGACTGCCCCAGTGACTCAGTTTACTTCTGAATTAGCCATGTCGTTCAGCATAGACTCAGTTCATAGTTCTTAACAGGGAGTCTCCAAACACCATGAATAACTGCTCACCTGGTAACCTCAGGGCTTCCCTGGTGGCTCAGATGGTAAAGAATCTGCCTGCAATGTGGGAGACCTGGGTTCAATCCCTGGCTTTGGAAGACCCCTGGAGAAGGGAACGGCTACCCACTCCAGTATTCTGGCCTATAAAAATCCATGGACAGAGGAGCCTGGTCGACTACAGTCCATCCCATGGTGTCCCAAAGAGTCAGACACGACTGAGTGACTTTCACTCATTCATTGATAACATCAAGTCCTAAAGTCATTGCTTATGTCATTATATGTTAATGAACTGTGTCAAAAGATACTCATATCTGCTAAAAGGTCCACAAGTTTTCCCTTCCAGCCCCCTTTCATCCTTCCTATGTCACAGTCTCCATAATCGTCATCAATCTATCTTTTTAAAAATAAAAAGAATCACCATCTTGGGGGCCTCCCTGGTGGTCCAGTGGTTAAGAATCCACCCTTCTTAAGTTTTCAAGTGATCCTTCTCAAGTTTTCAAACTAAATCCTTCTGGGAAGCAAGAGAATGACTGTGTTATGAACAAATGTCAAAAGTCAACGCTCTATGTGTGAAGACACCAACTCCAGTCAAGAGGGGCCACGTTTGGTACGGTAGATGAAAAAAAGAACTGTGGAGGCAAAAGGAACAGGGCTCTTTGTTCCTGCTCTTCTCCAAGCATGTTCAAGCTGCTTTTAGAAAAGGCAGAGGAACCAGAGATCAAACTGCCAACATCCACTGGATTATTGAAAAAGCAAGAGAGTTCCAGAAAAACAGCTATTTCTGCTCTATTGACTATGCCAAAGCCTTTGACTGTGTGGATCACAATAAACTGTGGACAATTCTGAAAGATATGGGAATACCAGACCACCTGACATGCCTCTTGAGAAACCTATATGCAGGTCAGGAAGCAACAGTTAGAACTGGACATTAAACAACAGACTGGTTCCAAGTAGGGAAAAGAGTACATCAAGGCTGTATATTGTTACCCTGCTTATTTAACTTCTATGCAGAGTACATCATGAGAAATCCTGGGCTGGATGAAGCACAAGCTGAAATCAAGATTTCTGGGAGAAATATGAATAACCTCAGATATGGAGATGACACAACCCTTATAGCAGAAAGTGAAGAGGAACTAAAGAGCCTCTTGAAAGTGAAAGAGGAGAGTGAAAAAGTTGGCTTAAAGCTCAACATTCAGAAAACGAAGATCATGGCATCTGGTCCCATCACTTCATGGCAAATAGATGGGGAAACAGTGGAAACAGTGTCAGACTTTATTTTGGGTGGGGGGCTTCAAAATCACTGCAGATGGTGATTGCAGCCATGAAATTAAAAGATGCTTACTCCTTGGAAGGAAAGTTATGACTAACCTAGATAGCATGTTCAAAAGCAGAGACATTACTTTGCCAGCAAAGGTCCATCTAGTTAAGGCTATGGTTTTTCCAGTAGTCATGTATGGATGTGAGAGTTGGACTGTGAAGAAAGCTGAGTGCCGAAGAATTAATTGATGCTTTTGAACTGTGGTGTTGGAGAAGACTCTTGAGAGTCCCTTGGACTGCAAGGAGATCCAACCAGTCCATTCTGAAGGAGATCAGCCCTGGGATTTCTTTGGAAGGAATGATGCTAAAGCTGAAACTCCAATACTTTGGCCACCTCATGCAAAGGGTTGACTCATTGGAAAAGACTCTGATGCTGGGAGGGATTGGGGGCAGGAGGAGAAGGGGACGACAGAGGATGAGATGGCTGGATGGCATCACTGACTCGATGGGCATGAATCTGAGTGAACTCCAGGAGCTGGTGATGGACGGGAGGCCTGGCGTGCTGCGATTCATGGGGTTGCAAAGAGTCGGACACGACTGAGCGACTGAACTGAATTGAACTGAGAAGTGACTGCCATCAGATTTTCCAGGGGCGAAACATTAGAAAGAGTGAGCGCTGGGGAAAATGAGAGTGAGGGACAGGTTAAATATGATCATATAGAAAGAACTCTTCTGTGTAATGTTTTATCAAAAAGTCTCTTTCAACCTGTCTAGTCATTTGGTGGTGGTGGTGGTGTTCAGTTGCTCAGTTGTGTCTGACTCTGTGACTCCATGGACTGCAGCACGCCAGGCTTCCCTGCTCTCCACTGTCTCCCTGAGTCTGCTCAAATTCATGTCCATTGAGTCCGTGACACTATCTAACCATCTCATCCTCTGCCACTACCTTCTCCTTTTGCCTTCAATCTTTCCCAGCATCAGTGTCTTTTCTAATGAGTCGGCACTTCGCATTAAATGTCTAAAGTATTGGAGCTTCAGTTTCAATATCAGTCCTTCCAGTGAATATTCAGGGTTGATTTCCTTCAGGGTTGACTGGTTTGATCTCTTTGAGATCCAAGGAATCTCAAGAGTCTGCTCCAGCACCACAGTTTGAAAGCAACAATTCTTCGGCGTTCAGCCTTCTTTATGGTCCGACTCTCACATCCATACATGACTCCTGGAAAAACCATTGCTTTGACTAGATGGGCCTTTGTCGGCAGTGATGTCTCTTCTTTTTAATGCACTGTCTAGGTTCTGTGTAGATGGCTATGTATTTTTCAACTTCTCATGCTAATGAAGTGATATAGTGATTAATAATTCAAAGACCGTGATCCTCTGCTTTTTTTAAAGTAGGATCAATTTCTATCAGTATGAAAGAGAACTAACTTCTCTTTCAACCAGTCAACGCTAAAGGAAATCAACCCTGAATATTCACTGGAAGGATTGATATTGAAACTAAGAAAACTGTATTAAATACATACCATGGGATAAAACAGCAACACATTTTTATGGGTCCCTACTTCATACCAGTTAAGTTCCAGGCTCTGATTGCCACACAATCATCCTGGCCTTTGTTCGCAGTCCACGCATAAGCCAGCTCTTAACCTATTCCAGCTTTTCCTGTCTTCAGACCCTGCAACACTGTCATTCTGTGCATGGTTAGATCTCATCCTCAGACCTGATGCTACAGTTATTTTGTCTTTGACCTTGGACTCCCTCCTTTTGAGTATGGCTCAAGCTCAATATCTACCATTCTGCTGTCCTGATAAAAAGCCCACCTGTTCTAGCCTAGGTCACGTGCATGCATACTAAGTCATGTCTGACTCTTTGTGACCTTATGGACAGTTGCCCACCAGGCTCCTCTGTCCATGGGATTCTCCAAGCAAGAATACTGGAGTGGGTTGCCATGCCCTCCTCCAGGGGATCTTCCTGACCCAGGGATCGAACCTGCATCTCTTATGCCTTCTGCACTGGCAGGTGGGTTCTTTACCTCTAGTGCCACCTGGGAAGCGCAGTTTAGGGGCACAGTAACCACCAAAGGTGAAGCCTCATTTGGTTTGATCCAGTTACTGGTGTAGCATCTAAACAAAATTCTTCCCACATAGCAGAAACAAATTTACAAGGGCACTTAGATTCTGCAACGTTTTCTTAACCATATTTTGCAGTTGTTACAATCAAGTCACTCATTAATTCTTTCTTGGTAAACTCGGGCCTTCAATTATTTATATAGCCTGTTCATCTTGTGTAACTTGATACTGTTTTCTATTGTTTCAACATGTATTAATGTGTCATCTCCTGAACTAAATTTTAAGATTCCAGAAGGTAAGAATTGTGTCTTTTTGTATTTTTTAAGACATCCTCTACAGTAACCGATACTATGGCATATATATATCACCAAAAGGCAAAATATTAATAGAAAACCATGATATTTGAGACAAGCTTAAAACCATCTTAAAAGCAGTTTTAGAAAAACAATATATATCTGGCATATTTGTACATTTTTAAAGCCTATTAAAAATATAAATCCAGAGTATAGTCAGTCAATCACAACATTCTCTGCAGAACACATGTAGGAAAGGGAAAATTCATAACAGGGGTTGTGAAGTATTTAATGAACTTGCACTGGCATGTTGAATGCTGCCAGTCCAATCCATTGCTCAACAAATGACTATAAATAAGACAGTACTGAGGAGGAGAGTTAGAGATGAAGTGGGCAATGAGGTGGAAGGCATCGCAGCTGTTTCTTTTCATTCATTCATTGAATTCTCTGTAAATATTGGTACGGCTTGCAAAGTGGTAAACAGCATTTCTGTAAATGAAAATGACTGCTCCTATCCTGGCAAGAATATCAAGGGTCTGAGTGTTAGGCAAAGCGGACTATGACATCATACACTGTGTGAGCATTCCCTTTGGCTTCCCCCAAATGCTCCAAATTCATTTGCTCCATAACATGTGAATTTCTATTTTCAGTGAGCCAACTCTTTCACCCAGAAGGTAGTCAGTGCCTGTTTTAGGATCATTTTTTTTCTGCAGGTTTCACTTTGCCACATGAATTGGCACTTGTTCACCCTTTCATTTTAAGGTTTGGTGGGGTTTGTTTTTCTGCACTCAGTCTCCAAACAGACAGATGTCTTTTTGTGAAGTTGAAATGACACATCAGAGTTTTAATGCTGTCTTTCTCATATTTGCATATTTAATTACTTGCATCACATTTTATTAGTATATTATCCGATGAGGAATTCTGACTAATTAATTTCACCTGGAATTGTAGGCTGGTGGATGAAAAATTACACTTGGCCATTTGTAGAGACCAGCTGTGTATTAGAAATATCTGATCCCCATCTGCAGGACTTGAAAAAGTGAGAGAAAACAGCTGATTGTAAAAAACAGTCACTTTCCTTGTGCCCTGGAGGTATTATGATTGGCAGATATCCTTTATTAGTCAGCCTATATTCCAAACATTAGCTGAGAAATGTACTCTGAGCATCGTTCAGAGGGACAACTTTACTTTCCCTCATTTTGGTTTTAATTTGTAGTCGTGCTAATGTGACTGGGATTCCACCTCCCCCCTGCCCCCACCACCACAGACGCATGCACTTACTGCCTTCTATTCCAGCCTGACTGGCCAACTTCATTTGGATCACAAATCGCGTGGGCCTCACTGAAGGTGGAGACCAACACACAGAAATCTGGGAAAGGGGGAATATCGCGTTCAAGATGACCTTCGGGGTCAAAGGTGGCCTCTTGGAAACACAACCCTATCCTGCAGCGTGACTCTGACACACACGCGTGTGCCCTCCCTTTCCCTCCCTGTCTGTGCCTTGCTCTGGATTTGTGTTTGAATTCTTTGTCTGCCCTGACAACAGATGGTGTTTTAATAAAGTCCAGTAGGAATATTACTGTGAGTAAACAATGCAGCGCATGCCAACTCCATAATTGCCGGGTACTGATTCAGCCCCTTACCTGCTCCATCCAAACTGGGAGGGAACCAACTGTGCTCGCACCTCCGGCAGCCGCCTGCGCGCCCGCAGCTGTGCTGTGCTCCGCGGCCAGCCTCACCGCGGAAGGTAAATTGCAGCCCCTGTCAAGCTTCTTGGCACCGGGTCCAGAGAGCGGCTGCCATCTGGCTTGTCATCAAACATGGTCATTCAATCTCTCGGAGATTGAAATGGCTTTTTAAAAAAATCTTGCTATTTAAAAAAAAAAAAATTGACACTCATCGAACAGATTATGTTTCTCTTTACAGGCACAGTGGATTCTAAAATAACCGTTGGAGCTTATTTGAGCCATAGCTTGCAGAGTGGTGTGTTTTTTGTTTTGTTTTGTTTTTTCCCCTCGGTAATTCCCACACTCATAGGGATTTATAAACCTAAACCTATTATATGCTAATGGAGAATTTAAATTCGTTGAATCTGGCCAAGAAATGCAGGCTCTCATTTGTTTTTTGCATTGGGGAAAGGGCAAAAAGTTAGGTTCCCTATTTGGACTGTTTTAGTTTTCTTTTCTTCTTTGCTGTCTGCCGTGCTAAGTCACTTCAGTCTTGTCTGACTCTTTGTGACCCCAAGAACTGTAGCCCACCACGCGCCACTCTCCATGGGATTTCCCAGGCAAGAATATTGGAGTGGGTTGCTGTGCCCCACTCCAAGGGATCTTCCTGACCCAGGGATCCAGGAGTCTCTTGTCTCCTGCATTGGCAGGAGGGTTCTTTACCACTAGCACCGCCTGGGAAGCCCACTTGTATGCAAATATGGTGGCTTAGATGGTAAAGAATCCACCTGCAATGCAGGAGACCCAGGCTCAATCCCTGAGTCAAGAAGATCCCCTGGAGAAGGGAATGACAACCCACTCCAGTATTCTTGCCTGGAGAATGAGGATCCTGGCGGGCTACAGTCTATAGGGTCGGTCTCAAAAAGTCGGACAAGGCTGAGTGACTAATACCTTCACTTTGTTTTTAATATCCTTAGTGCTTTCATATATTTATTTGTTATTTGTTCAAAAAGAAGGGACAGGTGAAGGCCAGGAAGACAGTAATTCACATGTGTGCTGTCTGTCCCTTTCCATGGTCTCTTCAAACTACCTGCTAACTAGAAGGCTCCAGGAAAATAAGAGGGGCTTTGGCGGCCAAAAAGAGACTCAGTGCTTACCCATTTTGTGAGAAGGCCAGGAGCATGTGATGTTTATCCAAGGACCATATCTTAAGTGACATCCAGTTTCTTCCACTACTGCTATTTTCAACAGCATACCAAACACTCATGGTAGTGCCTGCAATTATAACAAAAAGCGAACCAAACTGTAGAGGCTGCAGAGAGTAGCACTGACGATAGAGAAAGGCTAATGTCGACTGGCCGACATACTCAGAGGAAAGCCTCGTTTCCTGCTTTATCTGTTCAAGTAAATAAAATATATTAAGCTGATATGGCACCAGACTGAATCTAGACCTTTTTTTTTTTTTTGAAAATTTTCCAGCTGAGGCTGCTACTCCCCAGATGGACTGATTGATACATGAATGTTTGCATTGCATCATTTTCCCTTCCATAGATTTTTAGATAACATCGTCCTATTTTTTAACTTTTTAAGAATAATTTGAAACACATGCTAAAGCAGATAAAAGAGTACAAACTTTTTCCACATTGCCCATTCCTAACAAGCGTTCATCCACAGTAAACACTGCCCTATTCATACCCCCACACACTTCCCTCCTCCCTGTTTTATTTGAAGCAAATTCTATACAGCCATTTAATTGGAAGTATTTCATAATATTTAAATATCTTTAAAACCCAGTGACTTTCTTGCTCCTTTTCATTTCATTTAAGTTTCATTTCAATCTTAAGTTTTGTTTCAAACTTCAAAAGAATTTCCAACAGTAATACAAAAAAAAAAAACTGCTAGAGATTCTTAAGCAAAATTTGCTAACGTTTTATGTTTGTTTCATTACATGTCATCTCTGTACATAGTTTCAAATAAATGCAGATTTTTTTTCTGAATTACTTGAGGGTATATTCGTTTTCTTTGGTTATTATAACACACTCATTAGTAATAAAGAACCCGCCTCTGAATGCAGGAGACATATTAGATCCCTGGGTTGGGAAGATCCCCTGAAGAAGGAAATGGCGGCTCACTCCAGTACTGATGCCAGGAGAATCCCAAGGACAGAGGAGCCTGGCTGACAGCTGTCCATAGGGTCACAAAGAGTCAGACACAACAGAAGTGACTTAGGACTCACAGCACAGCACTATAAGGTCAGTTCTTTGAAACAACGCAGATTTATTTTCCTATGGTTCTGGACTTCCGAGGTCAGAATGGATCTTCTGGAGATAAGAGCAGAATGTCAGCAGTCTTCCTGAGGGGCTTGTGAGAATCGCCCTTGCCTTCTTTGGTGTCTACAGGCTGCCCTGAGTCTTCCAGCCTCTAAAGGGCTGCCTGTGTCCCTTGGCTGCGGCATTCCTCCATTTTTAAAGCTACTTAGTAGCTGGGTCACTCTGAGCTCTATACCATCCTAACTGCTCCTCCTCACATTCTGATTCGCTTGCCAACTTCTTTCACTTGCAAAACAGTTGTGATTACACTGGGCCCACTGTGATAATCCAGGAGAATCTCCTCATCTCAAGATCCTTAACTTAATCACACATCCAACATCTTTTTTTGTCCTGTAAGGAAATATATTCGGCTTCCCCCAATGGCTCAGAGAGTAAGAATCTGCTTGCAATGCAGGAGACACAGGAGACTAGTGTTTGATCCCAGGTCTGGAAGATCCCCAGAGGAGGAAAATGGCAATCCACTATAGTGTTCTTGCTTGGAGAATTCTACGGACAGAAGAGTCGGGTGGGCTAGTCCATGGGATCATAAAGTGTCAGACATCGCTAAGCGTGAGCATGAGTGCTTCTCAAAGAAAAACAACAACAAATGGAAACATATTTACAGGTGCTGGGATTCAGACATCATTTGAGGACCGTTATTCTGCCTAGTGTAGAGAACAAAATGGAGAGGGTGTGCACCCTATCTCTACCATTTCAGCATGGACTTCCTAAGAAGATGGAATTTCTCTTATATAGCCACAACAAAATTATCAAAATAAGAACACTGTCTAATCCACATTCTGAAACCTAATTTCACAAATTGCCCCAGCAATGCTCTGCATGCATTACTGTATGACATCATGATCCCACTTTAAATGTAATGGTCATGTGTCATTGGTCAACATAATCAAAATCAGTTCCTTAGCCTTTCTTCTTTTCTGTCCTTTACTTGATGTATTTTGGATTCTATAGTCTTGTTATTTTATTAAATATCTCCATTTTTATTTATCTAGTTTTCCATGGCTGGATTCAGATTATGAACTTTTGGCAGATGCAATGGTTAAATTTTATGTGTCCTCATGGCTAGGCTATGGTGCACAGTTATTTGGTTACACGCTAATCTAGATGTTGCTATGAATGTATCCAGTAGGTGTGATTGACATCCACATTCAGTTAACTTTAAATAAAGGCTATTATCCATGATAAGGTGAGTAGACTTCATCTCATCAATCAAAGGCCATAAGAGCAAAACTCTGGTTTCCTGGAGAAGAAGGAATTCTGCCTCAAAACTGTAATATAGAAGAAATCCTGCCTGAGTTTCTAGTCTGCCAGCCTATCTGGTAAATGTTGGGCTTGTTATTCCTACAACTGGGGCTTCCCTGGTGGCTCAATGGTAAAGAATCTGCCTGCCAATGCAGGAGACACAAGTTGCAGGTTCAATCCCTGGTTCAGGAAGATCCCTTGGAGTAGGAAATGGAAACCCACTCTAGTATTCTTACCTGGGAAATCCAATGGACAGAGGCGCTTGGAGGGCTATAGTCCATGGGGAGGCAAAGCTTAGTGGACAAAGCTTAGTGATTAAACAATAACAGCAATAACATCCCCAGAACTGAATGAGCCAATTCCTTAAAATCTCTCTCTGTATGTAAATATATCCCATTGGTTCTGTTTCTCTGGAGATCTCAAACTGATACAGAAGGTACGACAGAGATGAAATCTTGGTCCTCCCTAGAGCATCCTAATAGAGGCATATGATATCAGCTTGCCCCATTTCTACAGATCTTAAGACTGACTATTTAAAATGATATCCATCAGGACTTTCTAGTGTGAAGTCATTCTTCTTCACACGTAATGAATACATAATTTCTAGAGCATTTGAGATTGTCTCCATCTCCTTGTTAAACCCTTCCTCAGATATGCAGATGACACCACCCTTATGGCAGAAAGTGAAGAGGAACTAAAAAGCCTCTTGATGAAAGTGAAAGAGGAGAGTGAAAAAGTTGGCTTAAAGCTCAACATTCAGAAAACGAAGATCATGGCATCCGGTCCCATCACTTCATGGGAAATAGATGGGGAAACAGTGGAAACAATGTCAGACTTTATTTTTTGGGGACTTCAAAATCACTACAGATGGTGACAGCAGCCATGAAATTAAAAGACGCTTACTCCTTGGAAGAAAAGTTATGACAACCTAGATAGCATATTCTAAAGCAGAGACATTACTTTGCCGACTAAGGTCCGTCTAGTCAAGGCTATGGTTTTTCCTGTGGTCATGTATGGATGTGAGAGTTGGACTGTGAAGAAGGCTGAGCACCGAAGAATTGATGCTTTTGAACTGTGGTGTTGGAGAAGACTCTAGAGAGTCCCTTGGACTGCAAGGAGATCCAACCAGTCCATTCTAAAGAAGATCAGCCCTGGGATTTCTTTGGAAGGAATGATGCTAAAGCTGAAACTCCAGTACTTTGGCCACCTCATGCAAAGAGTTGACTCATTGGAAAAGACTCTGATGCTGGGAGGGATTGGGGACAGGAAAAAGGGACAACAGAGGATGAGATGGCTGGATGGCATCACTGACTCAATGGACTTGAGTCTGAGTGAACTCCGGGAGTTGGTGATGGACAGGGAGGCTTGGCATGCTGCAATTCATGGGGTCGCAAAGAGTCGGACACGACTGAGCGACTGAACTGAACTGAATTGAAGCCCTTCCTCACCATCTTCAGCATCCACTGATTGTTTTCTCCTTCATCATTTCTTCTATATTTATTACTTAAACTTTAAGTGTAAGCAAGAATTTTCCCCTGCTTCCCTCATAGCTCAGTTGGTAAAGAATCCTCCTGCAGTGCAGGAGACCCTGGTTCGATTCCTGGGTTGGGAAGATCTGCTGGAGAAGGGATAGGCTACTCACTCCAGTATTCTTGGGCTTCCCTTATGGCTCAGCTGATAAAGAATCTGGCTGCAATGTGGGAGACCTGGGTTCGATCCCTGGGTTGGGAAGATCCCCTGGAGAAGAGAAAGGCTACTCACTCCAGTATTCTGGCCTGAAGAATTCAGAATTCCGGAAGAATTTTCCCTTCTACTCTATTAAATTATGTATTTAATCATCCATGTATTGATAACAGTGTAACTATACATATCCTTATTTAATTCTTTGGTTATAATTAATGTTGTTCTGTGGCCAGCTCATACTCAAGAGAATTCTTTTTTAATTAATTATTTTAATTGGAGGCTAATTACTTTACAATATTGTAGTGGTTTTTGCCATACATTGACATGAATCAGCCATGGGTATACATGTGTCCCCCATCATGAACCCCATCCTGCCCCTCAGGGTTGTCCCAGTGCACCAGCTTTGAATGCCCTGTTTCATTCATCAAACTTGGACTGGTGATCTATTTCACATATGGTAATATACATGTTTCAATACTATTCTCTCAAATCATCTCACCCTTGCCTTCTCCCAAAGAGTCCAAAAGTCTGTTCTTTGTATCTGTGTCTCTTTTGCTGTCTTGCATATAGGGTCATCATTACCATCTTTCTAAATTCCACATATATGCATTAATATACTGTATGGGTGTTTGTTCGTTTTTTTTTAATTTCTGACTTACTTCACTCTGTATAATAGGCTCCAGTTTCATCCACCTCATTAGAACTGATTCAAATGCATTCTTTCTAATAGCTGAGTAATACTCCACTTTATATATGTACCACAGCTTTCTTGTCCATTTATCTGCCGATGGACATCTAGGTTGCTTTCACATCCTAACTATTGTAAACAGTGCTGTGATGAACACTGGGGTACACGTGTCTCTTTCAATTCTGGTTTCCTCGGTGTGTATGCCCAGCAGTGGGATTGCTGGGTGGTATGGCAGTTCTATTTCCAGTTTTTTAAGGAATCTCCACACTCTTCTCCATAGTGGCTGTACTAGTTTGCATCCCCACCAACAGTGTAAGAGGATTCCCTTTTCTCCACACCCTCTCCAGCATTCATTGCTTGTAGACTTTTGGATAGCAGCCATTCTGACTGGTGTGAGATGATACCTCATTGTGGTTTTTATTTGCATTTCTCTGATAATGAGTGATGCTGAACATCTTTTCATGTGTTTTTTAGCCATTTGCATGTCTTCTTTGGAGAAATGTCTGCTTAGTTCTCTGGCCCATGTTTTGATTGGGTCGTTCTCTAGCATTGAGCTGCTTGTATATTTTTGAGATTAACTTTTTGTCAGTTGCTTTGGTTGCTGTTATTTTCTCCCATTCTGAAGGCTGTATTTTCACCTTGTTTATAGTTTCCTTCTTTGTGCAAAAGCTTTTAAGTTTAATTGGGTCCCATTTGTTTACTTTTGCTTTTATTTCCATTACTCTGGGAGGTGGGTCATAGAGGATCCTCCTGTGATCTATGTCAGAGAGTGTTTTGCCTATGTTTTCCTCTAGGAGTTTTATAGTTTCTGTTCTTACATTTAGATCTTTAATTCATTTTGAATTTATTTTTGTGTATGGTGTTAGAAAGTGTTCTAGTTTCATTCTTTTACAAGCGGTTGACCAGTTTTCTCAGCATTTGTTAAAGAGATTGTCTTTTCTCCATTATATATTCTTGCCTCCTTTGTCAAAGATGAGGTGTCCATAGGCATGTGGATTTATCTCTGGGCTTTCTATTTTGTTCCATTGATCTATATTTCTGTCTTTGTGCCAGTACCATACTGTCTTGATGACTGTAGCTTTGTAGTAGAGCCTGAAGTCAGGCAGGTTGATTCTTCCAGTTCCATTCTTCTTTCTCAAGATTGCTTTGGCTACTAGAGGTTTTCGGTATTTCCATACAAATTGTGAAATTATTTGTTCTAGTTCTGTGAAAAATACTGCAGGTAGCTTGATAGGGATTGCATTGAATTTATAGATTGCTTTGGGTAATATACCCATTTTTATTATATTGATTCTTCCGATCCATGAACCTAGTATATTTCTCCATCTATTTGTGTCATCTTTGATTTCTTCATCAGTGCTTTATAGTTTTATATATATAGGTGTTTTGTTTCTTTAGGTAGATTTATTTCTAAATATTTTATTCTTTTTGTTGCAATGGTGAATGGAATTGCTTCCTTGATTTCTCTTTCTGTTTTCTCATTGCTAGTGTATAAAAATGCAAGGGATTTCTGTGTGTTAATTTTATATCATGCAACTTTACTATATTCATTGATTAGCTCTAGTAAGTTTCTGGTGATGTCTTTAGGGTTTTCTATGTAGAGGATCATGTCATCTGCAAACAGTGAGAGTGTCAGTTCTTTTCCAAGCTGGATTCCTTTTATTTCTTTTTCTTCTCTGATTGCCGTGGCTAAAACTTCCAAAACTATGTTGAATAGTAGTGGTGAGAGTGGGCACCCTTGTCTTGTTCCTGCCTTTAGGGGAAATGCTTTCAGTTTTTCACTATTGAGGCTAATGTTTGCTGTGGCTTTATCATATATGGCTTTTATTATGCTGAGGTATGTTCCTTCTATGCCTGCTTTCTGGAGATTTTTTTATTATAAATGGATGCTGAATTTTGTTAAAGGCTTTCTCTACATCTATTGAGATAATCATATACCCACTCCAGTATTCTTGCCTGGAAAATCCCATGGACAGAGGAGCCCGATGGGCTACAGCCCATGGGATCGCATAGTCTGACACAACTGAGTGACTTTCACTTTGACTTTAAGGGAGCATAATGTCTGTGAGAGAAATCCATGTTGTTGCATATATCAGCAAGTTATTCCTCTTTATTGTTTAATAATATTTCTTGTATGGATATGCCACAATTTGCTTACACATTTTCATGTCATTTGGAATTTGAACTGTTTCAGCTTTTGGTTACTATGGATGAAGCTGCCATGAAAATTCTCCTACAAGTCTTTTTTTAAGCATATGTTTTCATTTATCTCAAGAAAACACCTAGGAGTAAAAATGCTGGGTCATAGTGTTTCAGTAAATTTGGCTTAGCTGAGAAAATTTTTTCAATAGTAGTTGTACCGTAGTTTCTGCTCTGACTAATATGGAATATCAGGGACTGGATTTACCTGCTAACTTTGAGCAACAAGCTAAACTGGGCAAGTATGTGAAACTATGGATTTTAAACAATGGATCACTGGCAATACAGGATGCTGATCCCCTAGAGAAAGAAAATGAGAACGATGACCTCCATCATTTCATCAGTGTACTAACTGGAGGATAGAAAACTAAAGACAACTCCAAGGACTGATGTGGCAGGAAGGCAACAGAAAAGTAGATCAGAGAGAATTAAGCACCAGCAGACTGAGCTGACAGACTCACTGAGACAAGGAGGAGGAGACCAGCATGCAAGATTAAAGGTACCTGAAAAGGTGCTCAACACCTCTAATCATGAAGGAAAGGCAAATCCCAACCACAGTGACAAATTATCTCACACCTGTTAGAATCGCTATTGGCAAAAACACAAGAAATGACAGGGGTTGGTGAACATGTGGAGAAAAGGGAAATGGTTGGGAGGCATCACTGACCTGAGTTTGAGCAGGCTCTGGGAGATGGTGAAGGAGAGGGAGGCCTGGTGTGCTGTAGTCCATGGGGCTGCAAAGAGTCAAACATGACTGAATGACTGTACAACAGCAACAACATGCACTGTTGGTGGGAGTGTAAATTGGTGCAGCCACTGTGCAAAACCATATGGAGGCATCTCACAAAATTAAAAACAGAATTACTATGTGATCTGGCAATTCCACTTCTGGGTATGGGTATCTAATGAAAGAAAAAGAGAACACTAACTCAAAAAGATGTATGCACCTCTGTGTTCATAGCAGCATCATTTACAGTAGCTGAAATGCAACCTAATATTCATCGATGGGTGGATAGATAAAAATTATGACAGATGTGTGATATATTCCACACAATGGAATATATATCTGTATATACACATATAATATGCATAATAGATAATTCAACCATAAAAATGAAAAAAAATCTTCCTATTTGTGACAACATGTATTAATTGGTGTTAATTATTACACTGTGGATCCCTGTGTCTTAATTTGGAGAAGTACATTTAGAAACCAATGTCTGGGTTCTAGGTATGTTCACTGCTATTAGGGTATCACTGTGTCCTCATCCTCTCATTGAATTGGTCTGTGAAATAAAAGATACAGCACATATACATGTTCATAAATATCTACATTTCCACATACATAAGCACTCATAGCTGTATTCATTTATGTATCTATGCATGTATATATCTATTTATCTATTATCTGTATATTAAAACCCATGAGTCACACTCCCCATTTCAACAACTCCCCATTTAATTTTTAAATCCTTATTTTGACAGTCAGAAATCTGGCTCTTATTATCCATAATATATCTATTTGTTTGCTCAATTATAAAATACACAGAAAGTAGTTTCAGAAATGCCAACCCTTGGCTCTGTGAAAAGAAAAACAGAATAATTATTTTTTTGCCTTTAGCCTAAAGACAGGGTAGTTCTTCCCTAATCCCTTAACTGTAGTAATATTATCTATCTGATATATGGTTCAGTTCATTGTGTCTGTATACAATTTTCGGACTTTCCCCATATCCTGGCATCAATAACTACGGAGTATCTGACATTCTGCCCCACTTACAAGGTAGTAAATTATTTTGCCATTGTTTCATGGATGCTAGTAGAAGACACATGAATCTCAGTTCTTAAGAAAGTTGTTAATTTCTTACACCACAGCAAGAAGTGTGAGCATCACCCCAAGTCTCACAGAAGCCATGAAGAGGGCCTCAGTTAATTTTGCATGTAGGTTTCCTTCACAAGTGAGGAACTCTGAGCTTAAAGAACCGGAAGACTTTTCTTGTTCTTTTTCCCCTAATGGTCCACTACCAAAGTTCCCCTACCTGAACTTTGCTCCGTTTTTCCTTCTGGCAAAATTACACATGAGTACACCACTCCATCAGCCAGTCTGACTAATCTGATCAACAGAGGCTAGGGACAAGTCCATTCAATTTGTCTCATGCAATATTTAATTAAGACTACAAGAAACAGAACTCCAAACAGCAGGTTGAGAGCAACCTGTAGCATTGACTTTAGCCACTTCCTATAAGGTTTCAGATCTGGTGGCTCAGACATTAAAGTGTCTGCCTGGAATGCAAGAGACCGGGGTTCGATCCCTGGGTTGGGAAGATACCCTGGAGAAGGAAATGGCAACCCACTTCAGTACTCTTGCCTGGAGAATCCCATGGTGGGAGGAGCCTGGTAGGCTACAGTCCATGGAGTCACAAAGAGTCGGACATGACTGAGCGACTTCACTTTCACTTTAACTGAACAAATCCTATAAACCAGCAGAGTCTACCTCAGATAGCCAGGTGAGTTTCTTTTTCCATTTCTGCACTGACTTTACCACCTGACCTAAAGAATTAAACCAGATTGAGAAAGATGTATTAGCAACTTCACAGATTCTACCTTGGCAAACAAGGAGGAAATCTGGGCCAATGCTATAATCCATAAAACTCTCAACCTCTGAGTAGAAGCTGACCTATATGCCTTGAAAGGATGAGATGGTATCATTGAACATACCATTTAAATTCAAGGACAAATCTTGTATCATCAGTTCTAATGGGATGACTTCAGTTGGAAGGAAACTGTCCAGAGAGTAAGCATAAATAAAAGTCAGTAGTCACTCCAAGAAATACTACAGGCAATTATGAATAAACTCACTTTGGAGGAAACTCTTTAAAATATACATATATTCAGAAAATTTCTTTAATTAAAAAAAATTTCATCGGCAGATCTTGAAATTTGTCAAGGGTTTTCAGTTTTTTACATACAGTCATATGATTTTTATTTCTTTAAATGTATTAAAATACCTGCTATAACAATGGATGTACTAACACTGAACAACCTATGTTTCTGGAAATACATTTACAGTTAATGTAATAATTGATATTATTAATTTAAATCTATAACATTTTTCTATGGGCCATTTATTTGTCCCATTTATCTCTGTTGCTATTATTATTTCTCTATTTATAATTTCCTATTTTAGGATAATCAAAAAATAGCATTAAAATTTTATTTCTCTGCTTCATTTCTAGGTGTGTCTTTTTGCATTTATTTTTTAAGTTGTTGTTCTTGATATTAGAATAGGTATCCTTAACTCTCTTCTCTTTTTGGAATTCCACAACTGTTACGCAAGTCTAATTTTTAATACTTTTAAGTTTGTGTTTTCATATTGGGTACCTTCTTCAAGACTTTTGAGAGTCCCTTGGGCTGAAATGAGATCAAATCACCCAATCCTAAAGGAAATCAGTCCTGAATATTCATTGGAAGGACTGATGCTGAAGCTGAAACTCCAATACTTTGGCTACCTGATGTGAAGAATTGATCCATTGGAAAAGACCCTGATGCTGGGAAAGATTGAAGGCAGGAGAAGAAGGGGGCAACAGAGAATGAGATAGTTGGGTGGCATCACTGACTGATGGACATGAGTTTGTGCAAGCTCCGGGAGTTGATGATGGACAGGGAAGCCTGAAGTGCTGCAGTCCATGGGGTTGCAGAGGGTCGGGCACAATTGAGCGACCGAACTGAACTGAACCTAATTCATGCAACTTACATTCAGCGACCTTTTCTTTTGCTGTCTTTGATCTTTTGTTAATCTAATCCAGTCAATATTTTATTTTTAAAATATTTGATATTTTTAATTATTTTACAAGACATTTAAAGTTAGTTGAAGATATTTACAAAGAAAATCTTCACAACCAAGATAATCAGGATGGTGTAATCACTCACCTAGAGCCAGACATCCTGGAATGTGAAGTGAAGTGGGCCTTAGAAAGCATCACTATGAACAAAGCTAGTGGAGGTGATGGAATTCCAGTTGAGCTATTTCAAATCCTGATAGATGATGCTGTGAAAGTACTGCACTCAATATGCCAGCAAATTTGGAAAACTCAGCAGTGGCCACAGGACTGGAAAAGGTCAGTTTTCATTCCAATCCCCAAAAAAGGCAATGCCAAAGAATGCTCAAACTACTGCACAGTTGCACTCATCTCACAAGCTAGTAAAATAATGCTCAAAATTCTCCAAGCCAGGCTTCAGCAATACATGAACTGTGAACTTCCAGATGTTCAAGCTGGTTTTAGAGAAGGCAGAGGAACCAGAGATCAAATTGCCAACATCCACTGGATCATGCAAAAAGGAAGAGAGTTCTAGAAAAACATCTATTTCTGCTTTATTGACTATGCCAAAGCCTTTGACTGTGTGGATCACAATAAACCATGGAAAATTCTGAAAGAGATGGGAATACCAGACCACCTGACCTGCCTCTTGAGAAACCTATATGCAGGTCAGGAAGCAACAGTTAGAACTGGACATAAAACAACAGACTGGTTTCAAATAGAAAAAGGAGTACGTCAAGGCTGTATATTGTCACCCTGCTTATTTAACTTATATGCAGAGTACATCATGATAAATGCTAGGCTGGAAGAAGATTGCCGGGAGAAATATCAATAACCTCAGATATGCAGATGACAAACCTTTATGGCAGAAAGTGAAGAGGAACTAAAGAGCCTCTTGATGAAAGTGAAAAAGGAGAGTGAAAAAGTTGCTTAAAGCTCAACATTCGTTGATGCAGGATACAGGATGCTTGGGGCTGGTGCACGGGGATGATCCAGAGGGATGGTGTGGGGTGGGAGGTGGGAAGGGGGGTCATGTTTGGGAACTCATGTACACCCGTGGTGGATTGGTGTCGATGTATGGCAAAACCAATATAGTATTGTAAAGTAAAATAAAGTAAAAATAAAAATTAAAAAAAAAAAAAGCTCAACATTCAGAAAATTAAGATCATGGCATCTGGTCCCATCACTTCATGGCAAATAGATGGGGAAATAGTGGAAACAGTGGCTGACTTTAGTTTGGGGGGGCTCCAAAATCACTGCAGATGGTGATTGCAGCCATGAAATTAAAAGATGCTTACTCCTTGAAAGAAAAGTTATGAGCAACCTAGATAGCATATTCAAACACAGAGACGTTACTTTGCCAACAAAGGTCTGTCTAGTCAAGGCTATGGTTTTTCCAATAGTCACGTATGGATGTGAAAGTTGGACTGTGAAGAAAGCTGAGCGCTGAAGAATTGATGCTTTTGAATTGTGGTGTTGGAGAAGACTCTTGAGAGTCCCTTGGACTTCAAGGAGATCCAACCAGTCCATTCTAAAGGAGATCAGTCCTGGGTGTTCTTTGGAAGGACTGATGCTAAAGCTGAAACTCCAGTACTTTGGCCACCTCTATGTGAAGAGTTGACTCATTGGAAAAGACTCTGATGCTGGGAGGGATTGGGGGCAGGAGGAGAAGGGGACGACAGAGGATGAGATGGCTGGATGGCATCACGACCCGATGGACATGATTGAACTCCGGGAGTTGGTGATGGACAGGGAGGCCTGGGATTCATGGGATCTCAAAGAGTCGGATACAACCGAGCAACTGAACTGAACTGAAGATATTTAAGAAAACATCTCAAACATACTGAGCTAATTTTTTTTTCCTAGTCACTCACTGGATAACAGCTAGGGGAGTTTTATTTCTATATTTATGCTCTTCATCCAGTTATATTCCCTGAATGTGTCTAAGAACAAACATTAAAATCTCTACCTTAATATGGCATAAATCAACTGGGCTAAGCTTCATATGTCAAGATCATTAAAGGACCTTGCATATCACAGTGTTGAACCATGATTAATGCAGTCGGATTTTATATAAACTTTTCACATTTAAAAAGGAATTGCTCCCTGTGTAATCATCTCCAAAGCTGTATGCTTTACTAACTAAGCTTGGTAAATATAATTAATAGGTCCCCTCTAATACTATTTGATGGAGAAGGAAATGGCAACCCACTCCAGTACTCTTGCTTGGAGAATCCCATGGAGGGAGGAGCCTGGTGGGCTACAATCCATGGGGTCACAAAGAGTCGGACACGACTGAGCAACTTCACTTTCACTTTCTAATACTATTTGAATCCCTGACTTTGTGACTATTTCAGAATTTCTTATTTTGAAACTGTTACTTTTTATCACATTTTTATATATTTGGATAAATCTAGATAAATTTAGATAAATCTGACCATTTCCTTATTTTGAGTATTAGCCATTCTGAAAATTCCTAGAATAGTCTTGTGATAGCTGGTCTCCTTCAGAAGAGAATTTCATGTGATCTTACCAGTATCCGTGTCTGTTAACAGTTACAGGAATGATATGTCAACATTTTATGAATAGTTAGCTTTGAGAAATACTCACATGCCAGGATGTGGATTTTTTGGACAATTTAATGTGCTGCCATCTGACAGCAACATAGATGCCTTTGTAGAAAAATGTTTTCTTTCTTCTGGATTGACCTACAGTGAAATAAAGATTTTGCCAATATGGAATTTCTGATAACTGGCTTATACGTGTAGAATGAGAAACCTAGATAACTTGCTTGCTTGCTCTCTCCCTCTTCCACATGCTTTGAGCTGCTGGAACTGAATGATGAATAATAGTTCATTCTTGACTTAGGACTTTGAAACTCTTTAACAAAGGCAAAACTTTTTGCTTACCGAAATGACCATTGTTTGGTACTCAATATTGGAATGACTAGAAATGTTCAGTATATGTTCTGCAAATGAATAATGGCAGCCATATTACTTATTGAGACTCCTTCTCCAGAAACACTCTTAGTAGGACAGCTTGATGTCTTCCATATCCTTTATTAATCAACATTTATGGGGATGGCAATCTTTTTATTCTGTCTCGTTCACCCTGTCTTCCTATTCATTTTTCATTGCTGCTTTTATTTTGAAGGACAAGAAAGAAAAAAACATGTGTGGCCTAGTTTAACACAGTGTTGCTGGTTATTATTGCTCAAACATGCTTATAGATGTTGAAACTAACAGTTAAACTGCAGACCACTATGCATTCTATTTTTAACAAAATATGCTTGCTCTTGAGGAGGTGAACATAAGTTGTTCATACATTTGAATCATGTAGATTCTCAGATCCTGCCCAGTAGTGTGTAGCCTTTCCTCTTAATTCACTGGTAATCACTAATTTACATGCGTACTTGCTTATAAGGTTTTCTGATATCATTCAATTTGTTCTGCGCCCATATTTTTAAATAAAATCAAAGAATGTATTTTTAAAATCTTTTTTATGTGCTAAAACATGTCAGGGACTTTGTAGCTTCTGCTTAAGATGTAGAAAGCTGGAAAAGCTTTTCTTCCAAGATTACAACAAGAAGACACAGATAATTAAAAGAAGAAAAATCACAACATACTGTAAAAAATGGAATTACAGGGCAGAGAACTAATTTAAAATCTAGTAAAAGATGAGCACCTCCAAGAAGAGAGAGAGAGCAAACAATTTCTTATCTGGGTCAGATTCCAAATAATATACATCAACAGATGAAGTTAGCTGAATTTTCTAGTGAATTGATGAAGGCAAAGTGTGGACTAAGTGTGAGAAACCAGCATCTCTGGAAGCCACTCATCCAAATGATTTATACTCACACACCCAACCGGAGGGCTTCCCAGGTGGCATTGGTTGTAAAGAGCCTGCCTGCCAATGTAGGAGATGTAAGGGATGCAGGTTCCGTCGCTGGGCTGGGAAGATCCCCTGGAGGAGGGCATGGCAACCCACTGCAGTATTCTTGCCTGGAGAATCCCATGGACAGAGGAGCCTGGCGGCAGGCTACAGTCCACGGGGTCACAAAGAGTCAGACACAACTGAAGTGACCTGGCGGTAAAGAGTCTGCCTGTAGTGCAGGACACCTGGGTTCGATCCCTGGGTCAGGAAGATCCCCTGGAGAAGGAAACAGCAACTCACTCCAGTATTCTTGCCTGGCAAACCCCATGGACTGGTGGGCTATAGTCCATGGGGGTCACAAAAGAGTTGGACAGGACTTATGGACTAAACTGCAACCACAAAACCCAAAACTGGACCGTGAGAAAACTCTCAGTCAGCATGCAGTGTGTGAACTGCACAGAACCTAGTGATGAGGTGCATATGGAATGAGGGAGAGAAAGTCTTTCCAGGTGACTTATCGGTTTTCTCTTGCCAAACTGGAGGCCTGTTTGTACCATTCTCCAGAACCCTGGTCAGTTAATGGAAGCCCGTTGTTGTCAGGAAAGATCATGGCTACATGAATTTGTATATTCATGATAAAATCGTTATGGAGCACCATATAGTAGAAACTGCTCTCTATATTTAAAAAAAAAAGATTAAATTCTTATTCTAGTAGGACTTTCCTGAGATTTGATTATTCTGCTTATTTTCCAAATAAAAGTCATTTAACTCCATGATTAAATTATTATTGTATGGTAATATATTTCTATCCAAAGTTGATCACTTCCCTTTAAAAAAATATGTGATTTACTGCAGTTATACAAAGTGTAAGAGAACCACCATCCTTTTCAGCTTTGTTTGAACAATAGTGTGACCTAAAATAATGCCTTATGTACACCCTAATTTAACCAGGTCTGGATCAACTTCAGTGAAACTGGAACATAATTGCATAGTGGTTTCATTAATTTAAGCACATATAATACTTATTATTCATCAGGGACTGAAGCTTTAATCCATGATCCATTGCAAATATTCAAGAATTCTATTTGTAGACAAGTTCAAATTAATGACTTATAGAATAATACAGAAATAACAAGGGCTGTTTTCTTCATTCATCTGTTTGCCAGGACAACTGAGTTAATTCTTCCTTTGAAGTAAGCGTAAGAAAAAGGGGAGGTTTGACTTGATCTATGAGTCATATATTATATTCTTGCACCTTCTTTAATCTCCTGCAGCAAGGACTAGTATTACTTATGAAGTTTATTTCCATTCCAAAATAATAACTTCCTCCCAGCAGCTTTTTTTCATCATCATCACAGTGATTACTACAAACCAAACTTATCAAGATCCTGACTCAAATAAGCTAAAGGAAAAAAATCCCCACATAGTATTGACAAGACGGCTTAAAAGTCTGAACACTGACTTGATATTAAATAACAAGGATTATTACTACTTGGGAGGCATGGTAATAACTTATGAATATAAAATAGTCCTTATTTTCTAGAGATACATATTGAACAATCACTGTGGATGGTGACTGCAGCCATGTAGTTAAAAGATGCTTCCTCCTTGGATGGAAAGCTATGACAAAGCTAGGCAGCACATTGAAAAACAGAGATATTACTTTGCTGATAAAGGTCCTCATATTCAAATTGTTAGTCACTCAGCCATGTCTAACTCTTTGAGACCCCATGGGGTGTAGCCTGCCAGCCTCCTCTGCCCATGGAATTCTTCAGGCAAGAATACTGGAGTGGGTTGCTCTTCCCTTCTGCAGGGGATCTTCCTGACCCAGGGATCAAACCAGCCCAGATCTCTTGTATTTAGTCATGTTTGAATGTGAGAGTTGGACCATAAAGTCTGAGTGCCAAAGAACTGATGCTTTCACATTGTGGTGCTGAAGACTCTTGAGAGTTCCCTGGACCACAAGGAGATCAAACCAGTCCATCCTAAAGGAAGTCAATCCTGAATACTCATTAGAAAGACTAATGCTGAAGCCGAAGCTCCAATACTTTGGCCACCAGATTCGAAGAGCTGTCTCACTGGAAATGACCCTGATGATGGGAAAGATTGAAGGCAGGAGGAGAAGGCAGTGACAGAGGACGAGATGGTTGGATGGCATCACCAACTCAATGAATATGAGTTTGAGCAAACTCTGGGAGACAGTGAAGGACAGGGAAGCCTGTTGTGCTGCGGTCCATGGAATCAGAGTCAGACACAAGTTAGCAAGTGAACAACAACAAAAGATGAAAAGTAACGTCTAGGACTTGCTTCCAAATGATACAGGAGGTGGAGCAGATGTAGATTTGGAGCAAACAAGATTGACCATACATTTTTAATCACTGAAGCTGAGTAGTAGGTTCATAGGTAAACATTAGGAGCCTGGTAGGGTGCAGTCCATGGGGTCGCTAAGAGTAGGACACGACTGGGCGACTTCACTTTCACTTTCACAGTTTATACAGATTTGAAATTTTCTTCTTAAAATATATGAAAATAATCATAATTGCCTTTTACTCTACATTTATTTTATGCCACTAATTTTAAGTATATGACTTTATTTAATGCTGGCAGTGAGTAGGATGGTATTAATTATTTGTCCCATCTTCTGCCTGGGATTGCTCGAGTCAGATGAGTCGAAGTGTGTAGCTGGCAAAAGGCAGAGCTCAAGGCTCACATGACTGCAAAGCCTGCATTTTTTCTACAATGCAGGACTGAATAATCCTAGGCGCTTTTCTTTGGGACAGTAACAGCTTCTCTCCTACCCATACACATTGGCCTTGCTCTTTAGTTTTCATTCACAGAACTTACCTGTCTGATGATCTATTCAGACATGTCTCTTAAAACTTCTACAATTACAAAATGCCAGAGCAGCAGTTTGATTGGCAAGTATAATCGAATTTTTAGCTAGAAATGCTATTTTCCTTTTCTCTTCATTTTCTTTTCTGCACGGTCTTGGATAAAATAAACAATATAGAGATGGTGATTGTAATTTTTCACTTCTAAGTTACTGTCGTATAGTGATGGGTGTAAACAATGGGGCCGCCTTGGTCTATTTTTTTAAAAAATCTTTATTTGCTACCTGCATTGTAGTGATTATTCTGCTTGCTTTCATCACATCTTCTGTCTCAGCAATTTGCAGTAAGATCCGGTGGCCTAGTTCCTAATGCCTTTTGAGGGGAGGCCCTGTGTTCTAGAGGAAAGAATCCTCAACAGGCGAGGGGGTAAGACCTGAACCTCTACTGAACCTCTTAGGTGCTTTGCCTGGAATAAGTCAATTTGTCCATCTCTGCTTCATTTTGCACATCTACGAAATAAAGAACTTGGCAATAAATAATGATAAATTCCATTTCAGGCCTATTTTTCCCTTCTCGTGCTTTTCTCCTTGCATTTTATAGTAAAGGCTCCTTTACCCTCTTGTTTTCCATTCTCTGCGCTAGTCCCTAAATAACTTGATTATCTGTATAAAGGCCAACTGGAGTAGGTACAAATGAAGAGAGAACCGTGATTAACTTTTCATTTGCAATGGAAGTTTTAAACTAGAGTGATAGCCTCACTTATTTCTGTAGAAAAACAAAGGAAGAGTGTGGCGTGTTCTGCAGAATAGACTCTGACAAGGAAGCCTGAGAAGTCTGGTCAAAAGTGTAGAGTTCCAGGCTGTTTTCAGCATCTGATGCCTTTCTTAAGCATTTATGAATATATTTGTTTAGAAAGATGGTTTGTTTATATGCTGCTCAAGTCAGGACATAATGGCAAAATCACTGTATCATCTCTTATTACCAATTCCTCTGAACCATCCAGTTCCCAAAGAAGCCATTTGAGAAACATTAGCTAGTCCCTGAAGGGAGTGTGATAGAGGAACCTGCACTTACAGGTCATTAGTTACCTCCTGCATTACATTACCTCAGTTGTTTTTAGATAATCTCACCAATCTGGTATTCAGGGTAATTTCTAAATAATTTAGTCCCTGATGTATTTGGATCTCCAAATTCAGACCCTTAAGAAAGTACACAGGGAAATCTCAGAAAAGGGAAAAATTGATGACTCGTGCCAAAGAATTTCCCATTTTGAAATACAAGGGTAGTTGATCTAGCACAGAACGTTTTTTTTTTTTCTTCCCCCTATATATGCCAGCAGAATAATAATTGCTATTCTTTTTATTTACTTCTCAAAGTTTTTAACTAATTAAAAAAATTAAGCCCGTGTACTGGGCTTCTTAAAGACAATCTTTGACTGCTTTCCACTGTCCAGGTCAGTCTATGAGCGCATGACGGAAGGTGTCTTTCCAGAAGGATGAGAACTAGGAAGATGGAAAACTGAGCTGTGCTCCATGGAGATGAGGGGACTCTGCACTTTTCAATCCCCACCTTTGGGCAGCATAGAATGGGGGTGGATTCTCCTCTTCTCACAGTGAGATTTCCATCACAGGGTCTTGAGGAAGGAGAATCAAGAATGGGGCAAAGTTCACAGATACCCACAGAGGCCCCTAGTGCTTGACCAGCTGAGAGGTTCCTTTAGGACTTGATACAAACAAATGACTCTTGCCCAAGAATATTAAGCCTTGAATCTAGCATGTCTACTTACCAAGCAAACGTGGAAATTCGAATTCACACAGGCTAGGTGGTTGCCATGTAATTACATGTTAAATTACCATCACATCTAGGGACATGACCTTGACCATTGGCTGCTCACATCAGCTTCCTTTAACTCTTCTATGTCATCTTTGATATACAGGGTAGAACACAGATACGATCACATGTATGTATGTAGGATCACAGATAGCAATGTCCTGACATTACTTAATTGTCACTTACAAATAATAAAATGAGAAACGGGTTTCTCAATAATACAATTCTTATTGAATTTACTGAGAAGATTTCTCTGGAGCACTGGTAAGGGGAACCTGGGGAATAGGGAAATAGATATGAACAGCTGCTATTATAAGAAAAATTCAGAGAAAGCTAAATTCATTCCACCTAAAGATTAAATTTTTTCTTCAAGGGTGTTTAAACTAAATATTCATGTGAAATGAATAATTCCAATGAGATTTCTACTACCAACCCAGATATGTTGTTAATATGTTGGGATAATAATTATATGGATTTATTTGTTATGAGCAAGTACCTATCAGAAATATGTATACTTTTCCTTTTTGGTAATTCCTCTTATATAATTTCCCTACTTGCATCCATTTTTTGAGACACTAACATGCAACCATTTCACACTCTGTCTCTACATTTCCTATCTTTGTTATTACAATTGTTCTTTCCTAAAACATAGACTCTGCTTTTACAGGATATGACAAAATTTTATTAAATACCTGTACTATAATAAAAAATATATCTGGTCTTTGTCCCCATTCTTGACACAGAGCTTCAAGAAACTTCTGGACTCTCCTGAGCAATAGAAATGTCTGTTTTTTATATATAATAAGCCCTTTTCAGCCATACCCTAGTTACTGACTCTTGCTGGTGGTTTAATCACTAAGTCGTGTCCAGCTCTTGCAACCCCATGAACTGTAGCCTGCCAGGCTCCTCTGTCCATGAGATTTCCCAGACAAGAATACTGGAGAGGATTGCCATTTCCTTCTCCAGGGGATCTTCTGTAACTGGTGTCTCCGGCATTGCAGGCAGATTATTTGCCAACTAAGCCACCAGGGAAGCCACCTCTCCCACATTTTGACAGCCATGACGTGACTGTGGGGCTAAGACTTGGCTCACTGAGTCTGAGCCTGTGACCAAAGGTGGAGGGTGAGCTGAGGACCCATCACAGGAGCCCACCATGGTTCAGCTCTGCCAGGGGAGGTGCTGTTCCATCATTGCCATCCAGCCAGATGGACACCTGTCCTGGAGTGAAGGATGCTACAGCCAGCTTCTACTGACTCAGGTGTCCAGTCTCCAGAGTGCCACTGGTTTCTGTCCACTTCAATCCTGTGAGTTCCTATTTTTTTCCTATATAAAGGAAGGAGGTTAATTTTTTTTTTTAACCTAAGAATGTCAAAGTCTTTGGGCCTGAACTCACATTTCACCTCTTCGGGTCCCCACTGATGCAGCCGTAAGCAAATTCCTCAGTTCTCTTCCTTGAAAAATAAGGTTATTTGGATCTCTTGTGAGGATGACATAAAATAAGGCTATCTCGGGAACTGGAATGTGAGAGGTACAGTCTGAAGGCAGGTACTATCACTGAGCTAATGCTCCTTAAAAGTAAGTTTCAGTCCTTGATAATGTTCTTGCTAATGCTCCTGAAAAATAGTCAGGTCAAGTGTGACTAATCCAAGAAGTGTATTTTCTCTGGAGCTTTTGTAAACTCAAGACTAGTGAGTATAAGGACTGTCTTTGGATAACTTTTTCTTCCCTATTTATAATGTGTGTATATACATATACTTGTGTTTTCTGTCACTCAGTCATGTCTGACTCTTTGCAACCACGTGGACTGTAGCCTGGCAGGCCCCTCTGTCCATGGGATTTCCCAGGCAAGAATATTGGAGTGGTTGCCATTTCCTGCTCCAGGGGATCTTCCTGACCCAGGGATCAAACCCAGGTCTCTTATGTCTCCTGCACTGGCAAGCAGATTCTTTACCACTAGTACCACCTGGAAAACCCTATATATACATGCACATGTATATTATTTTTTTTAGAACTCAGAGATTTCTTAAGAGTCCTGAAAACGTTTCTATCTTAGCATAAAAAAGCTAAGATACCTCCTGTTGTCTATTTTCTTCTTTGGCCAATTGTCCTAACATTTAATGAGCTCAGAGGGCAGCAATCTCATTTTTCTCAAAAGTGTCTTCCACTGTGTGAACCAAATTCTTTTCAAATACAGTTGATTCCCAGCCTCATAAAACTTAAACTTGTAGCTCACTGCTCTCATCCTTCCCATTGAGAGATGTTTCAAACAAGAGTAAACACAGACACTCTGAACTTCTGCCATTTTACAATGCCTCCAAATCTATTTTAAACAGATCTTTCAAAACGATGTCTCATAAAACTTGATTTAATTACTTATGTCTTATAAACCACAAAACTGAAAATAATTTCATGTTTTTCCATGAATATCTCATGGGTAATAGACTGTTGTTTACTGTGTCTAATCTTGGATATTCAAGAGGAGTGCTTTATTTGTTAAATTTACATTTTTAATTGGTGGATAATTGCTTTATAATATTGTGTTCGTTTCTATCTTACATCAACATGAATCATCCATAGATGTATATGTGGCCCCTCCCTCTTGAACCTCCTTCCCACATCCCACCCCATCCCAACCCTTTTAGGTTGTCAAAGAGCACCAGTTTTGAGCTTCCTATGTCACACAGCAAATTCCCACTGACTCTCTATTTTACATATGGCAACGTATATGTCTCAGGGCTACCCTCTCAGTTTGTCCCAGCCTCTCCTTCCCCCACGGGGTCCATAAGTCTGTTCTCTGTGTCTCTGCATCAAGAAGACTGCTTTACTAAGTTCTCTGTGATTCCCATGTCACAAGGGTTAAAATAGAAGAGCTTATATGAGTTGGAAAATCCTTGTGGACACAATGTATCATGTCAAAGACTTCCAGAAGATTCAACAAGGAAACTCAAAATCAGACTCAAAATCATCTAAAGTTACATTTAAACAATATGCATTGTCCCTGTGCGTACTTAATGTTAAGTTAAAAAATTCATCAGACCTTACTGACACTAATGCAGGTAAAGTTCATATGGGTAGCCATAACAACATAACGTTAATGAGAAGATACAGAATGCATGATATTTTTATACAAAGTAGATTAGTTAATCAAATTGTGGATTTTTAAAATTGTATCCTGTTAATGTTTTTTGGTAGATCTTTTGCAAGCCGCTGTCGCTTATAAATGGACATATCTCATCAGAAGGTAAGTGTGAAATCCTTGGTTGGGGGTGAGAGATGGAGGAGAATATGTTGACAGGACTGGTATTTGAGTATCAAACTGGCCAGTTTCTAAGCACACCATATCCCTTCCTAAGCATTTATGAGACCCACTGGGAAACAAAGAAATTTAATTCTAGTGAGCTTATTTACTTTTTGACAGCCCTAAGAACTTTATTTGAAATTTCCATCATGGAACACCCAGTATTTGATTAGGAATGCATTAGCTGAGCAAACATTTCTGTAAAAATAAATATAAATCTGATTATATTTGGTGGGTCTAAAAAAGCACTCAAATTCTTAGACTAAAACCTAATGTTTGGTTTCCTTTTTGTTTCTTTTTCTAGTATCAGTCCCCTAAGAACACTTGACTTGTATCTAGGATTTATACCGAGAGAGGAATTTCAATTCAATTCAAAAACCCCATAAATACCTCAGTGGAACAAGATATTTAATATTCTCCACAAAGTTTTATTTTTCCTTTATATAGAAAAATAAATTTGTTTCCCACTATCTGAAGGATATACCCTAGGCATTTTTTCTGAAGTGATGATGGATTTATACTGACTCAGAAGCATCAGACCATTTATATATTTATGTTTCGCCCACACTACTTCAGGTAGTATATTGCTTGCTGCTGGCACAAAGAGCAAGGCAAAGGTCTTGCCCTCAAGAATGTCAAAATCTAAAGGAACAAAAAGAAATGTTAAAAGAAAAGAAAACAAACTTTTAAGATTTGATATGATATGTGCAAAATACTGCAGGAAAATAGAGGGGGAAAATGGTTATAATTGTCTGAGGGTAGTGACAGAAAGCATTATTTAATCTGAGTTTTGAGTAATGAGCATGGTAAAGCAATTCAAGCTACGTTAGAATGGGGAGAGACCATGGAGAAAAAATGGTGACAGAATGGGGTTTTGTTAAAAAATGTTGGAGCAACAACAACAACAACAACAAAGAACTAAGGAAAGAGCGCATTTTCAAAAGTCAGATGAAAGTATCAGAATGAGAAAAACAAAAAATAATTATAGTGTACTTGCTTGGTATTTCAAAGAAATGCAAAGCGTGGAAGCCACATAAAAATTATAGGTGGAGTCAGTTTTGGAGAAGGAAAATGAGGAAAGTGAAGTAGGTAATAAATGACCTCAAGGAAATCTGAAAAGTAAGCCTGGATCTAAAAATAGAAGGAATAAACTATAGAATTAATACTGTTGTGTATTAAATTACGGATATGGAGGACAAATCTGTGAAAATCACCAAATGCAGAGGAATGAAATTAAAATGAGCTGTAATATGATGACAGATATGCAGGATTACAAAAATATAATATCAGTGATTATAACGATGCCCAAATGTCTAAAAGGACCCAGTTTACATAAAAAGAAACAAGAAAATGGCAAAGGTGGGATATGCCATTCTGTCAATTTCCCTTCATTCCTCACATCGATACAATAAATTATTCATGGGGGAAAAAAAAACACCGAAATTTAAAGTCTATAGCTAGGTATATGAATTGAACATTACATACGTGCTTTTAAGATGACTACCGAAAAAAATATTTATGTAGCGCAAAACTACGGAAATGGAAAAAAGCAAGGAAGCACAAAATTAGGGAAAATATATAACAGGAGTGGCAAAGAATAGAAATGATCTAGACTTTCCCACTTGCCTGGAGAATCCCAGGGACGGGGGAGCCTGGTGGGCTGCCATCTCTGAGGTCACACAGAGTCGGACACGACTGAAGGGAGTTAGCAGCAGCAGCAGCAGACTCTCCCACTTAGACAAAGATTCACAAAGTGTAACATTGTTTTCTCAAATGATGCATCAGAAAGCCAAATTCACTGGGTTGAATATCAATGATAGGGAAAAATTTTAAAGGCAAATGTGAAATGAAACCTGGGTTAAGGATAAGACCGAGTAAAGTTTAAGGGAATCATCAGCTAAAATAAAAAGGGTCAAAATTAATTAAGCATACACTGGAGGTTAAAATACAGCTATTAGGAAGAGAAGCTATGACCAACCTAGACAGCATATTAAAAAGCAGAGAAATTACTTGGCCAACAAAGATCTGTCTGTCAAATCTATAGTCTTTCCAGCAGTCATGAATAGATGTGAGAGCTGGACTATAAAGAAAGCTGAGCACTGAAGAATTGATGCTTTTGAACTGTGGTGTTGGAGAAGACTCTTGAGAGTCCCTTGGACTGCAAGGAGATCCAACCAGTCCATCCTAAAGGAGATCAGTCCTGAATATTCATGGGAAGGACTAACACAAAGCTGAAACTCCAATACTTTAGCCACTTGATGCGAAGAGCTGACTCATTTGAAAATACCCTGATTCTAGGAAAGATTGAAGGCAAGAGGAGAAGGGGATGACGGAAGATGAGATGGTTGGATGGCATCACTGACTCAATGGACGTGAATTTGAGTAAGCTCTGGGAGTTGGTAATGGACAGGGAAGGCTGGGGCGCTGCAGTCCATGGGATCACAAAGACTGGGACACGATTGAACTGAACTGATTAGGATGATTTCTATACTTCCTTATATTTAAAAATCCAAGATAAATTTGGGTGGCCTATGACTTCCCAGGTGGTGCAGTGGTAAAGAATCTGCCAGCCAATTCAGAAGATGCAAGAGAGGTGGGTTTGATCCCTGGGTCAGAGAGATCCCCAGGAGAAGGAAATAGAAACCCACTCCTGTATTCTTGTCCATGGAAATCCCATGGACAGAGGAGCCTACCGGACCACAGTCCATGGGGTTGCAAAGAGTTGGACACGACTGCGCAACTTAAGTACAACACAGCACAGCACATAGAGTTGCAATACACTGGATTAGTTACCTGTTCCTGCATAACACAATGCCGCAGAGTTAGGCTTAAACAATGCAACTCAATCTCAACATTTCTGTGGGTCAAGGGTCTAGCACAGCTTTATTGGATCGTCTCTGTCTCAGAGTCTCCAGTGAAAGCTGCAATCAAGGTGTTGCCTGGCACTGCATTCTCAGTTCAAGGCGTGACCTAGAGGCTCGGCTTTCAAGATCACAAATTTCTTAGCGCAGTTTTGTTTCTTGCAGTTATTTGGACCAAGGACCCCAAGTGTTTGCTGCCTACTGTCTAGAGATTACTCTTACTTTGCAGCTGGTTATCAGAATCCCAGTTTCTTGTCATGTGGGGCTTCCTCATGCTGCTTATTGATCAAAAACGGCAAGAGAAATTCTCCCAAGGCTAATGGTACAACCTTATGTAATATAACCATCATACTCTACTGGTTAGAAGCAACTCATGGGACTTACCAATACCAGGGGAGGGGATACCATAAGGGTTTGATTATCTCAAGGCAAGGATAATCATAGGCCATCTTTGAGTATATCCTTCACAAACACAATTAACCAACTGATCTAACTGACATCAAAATACTTCACCCAATGACAACAAAATGTACAAGGGATATTTACCAAAATTGACCACATATTGGATCATAAAGCAAACCTCAACAAATTTCAAAGTCTTTAAGACATTCAAAGTATATTTTCTGACCACAGTAAAATTAAGTTAGAAATCAATAAAAAAGAAAAAAAACTAGAAATTCTCCCCAACTGCTTGGGAATTAAACAATGAACTTTTAAGTAATGCATGAGTTTTTTTTTTTAAAGAATAGAAATTAGACAACATTTTAACTAAATAACAAGGAAAATATAAAATATCAAACCTTTGGGAATGCAGCTAATAATCCTTACAAGGAAACTTACAGCCTTAAATTAATATTTAAAAAAAGAATAAAGTTTAAAAACAAATGACCCAACTTTCCTTTTCAAGAGGATGGATAGAGAAAGAGCACACACTAAATCCAGAGTCAGCGGAAGTAAGACAAGATCATAAAATTTAAAAGGAATATTCAGTAAAGAAAGCCCCGAAAGGTAACCATCAACTTCTTTAATCATCAGACTACAACACGAATACATGCACAGTCAGACACTACTACTCAGAATAACTAACATAAAAATGGCAGATACATACTGCTGATAGTCAAAATTTCTACAATCACATTGGATCATTTGTTGATAGCATTTACTAAAGTTGAGTATATGTATACCCTGTGATTCAATAATTCCACTCATAAGTATTGTCAGCAGAGATATATACCTATGTTCTCTTTATAGAAGTATGCAGGCACATTCTTGCATAAGGTGAAGAAGAACTAAAGAGCATCTTGATGAAAGTGAAAGAGAGTGAAAAAGTTGGCTTAAACCTCAACATTCAGAAAACTAAGATCATGGCTTCCAGTCCCATCACTTCATGGCAAATAGATGGGGGAACAGTGGAAACAGTGTCAGACTTTATTTTGGGGGGCTCCAAAATCACTGCAGATGGTGATTGCAGCCATGAAATTAAAAGACCCTTACTCCTTGGAGGGAAGGTTATGATCAACCTAGACAGCATATTCAAAAGCAGAGACAAGCAAAGGTCTGTCTAGTCAAGGCTCTGGTTTTTCCAGTAGTCATGTATGGATGTGAGAGTTGGACTATAACGAAAGCTGACACAGAGGAACTGATGCTTTGAACTGTGGTGTTGGAGAGGACTCTTGAGAGTCCCTTGAACTGCAAGGAGATCCAATCAGGCCATCCTAAAGGAGAGCAATCCTGAATATTCATTGGAAGGACTGATGCTGAAGTTGTAACTGCAATAAAAAGACCCTGATGCTGGGAAAGATTGAGCGCAGCAGGAGAAGGGGACGACAGAGGATGAGATGGTTAGATGGCACCACTGACTCAATGGACATGGGTTTGGGTGGACTCCAGAATGGACAGGGAGGCTGGCATGCTTTGGTTCATAGGGTCACAAAGAGTCAGACACAACTGAGTGACTGAACTGAACTGAAGCACATTCTAGGAGCCCTCTTGACATAGTCAAAAAGTGAAACAGCCTAAAAATACCTCAACAATTGAATAAATTATTGCTATGTTCATGTTGCTATCCACATAGATAGAAATAATTAATACACATGCAGAGAGTTTTTAAACTGTTTGCTTTTGTTTTGTGCATCACTCACTGCCCACCCCCCCAACCTCCCACCCTTGGCAAAGTAACGTCTCTGCTTTTTAATATGCTATCTAGGTTGGTCATAGCTTTTCTTCCAAGGAGCAAGCGTCTTTTAATTTCATGGCTGCAGTCACCATCTGCAGTGATTTTGGAGCCCCCCAAAATAAAGTCTGTCACTGTTTCCATTGTTTCCCCATCTATTTGCCATGAAGTGATGGGACCAGATGCCGTGATCTTAGTTTTCTGAATGTTGAGTTTTAAGCCAACTTTCTCACTCTCCTGTTTAATTTTCATCAAGAGGCTCTTCTTTGCTTTCTACCATAAGGGTGGTGTCATCTGAATATCTGAGGTTACTGATATTTCTCCCGGCAATCTTGATTCCATCTTGTGCTTCATCCAGCCCAGCATTAGACTAGTGCTTGACAAGTGTCTTTAGCACTCATTGGAATCACTGCAAGAGTCTGTTATAATTCAGACTCCTGGGCCCTGACCCCAGTGTGTTCTGGTTCAGTTTGTGGGTTGGTGGAACCTGAGAACATGCGTTTCTAACAACCTCCCTGGTGCCGCTGATGCTCTCAGTTGGATGACCACATGGTGAGCAGGGAAGGACTAGAGCAGGGCTCTGTGCGTCTTCCATTCACTGTTTCATCATGCTGGAGTTCCTCTTCTCTCTACTTCAAAGGGCATTTTCTCCATTATTGTGATAAACAGTGACAATGAGTGTAAATACATTCATGGTTTACTCACCTCAAGTATTAATTATATGCATACACCTAACAAGGGCCTTCTTGAGACAATTTAATTCAAAGAAGTCAAATTAATGGTGGAAGTTTCCTACATTGAAAAGGATGTACAGTTTCGGTACATAGGACTTTCATCGTGTCCAACAGCAGCCACTATTAAATCCAGTGGATCAGCTGGTGAACAATAGCATTCTTTCAGCATTTTAAAAGACTAATAAAGGTGAAGTCATATCTATAGACATAGCAAAGCATTTTAAAATATGTACACACATACACATAGATGTATATATACATTTTTTCGAACCGACTGCAGATAAAATTGCAGTTTTCCAGAAACTCATGCATCAGGATGTGTAACAGATGTCAACCAAAGTGACAGGGTTTAGGATGATGCTTGTGAATTAAAGGGCAGATGTCATTTTCGAGTGACATGTTTCCTGTAATCTACTGTCTCTCTTTGTTTATCCTTCAGATACAATCTATAAAGCAACTGTTCATCTATTTAGTCTTGGGTAGGGTATAGAAATGCAAGCCAGATCTCAAATTTAGTTTGTCATTTTCCTTCTTGAAAGGAGATGTGATTTATGTTTATAATAAAGTATTTGAAATGTCATTTAATAGGAAAACAAATGGCAGTATGATTCCCACGAGCAAAAAAAAAAAAAAAGTGGGGTTTGGAACTCTGACTTAGACATTTTTATCTCACCACACTTCAAGTTACATATTTTTATTCTAATTGTAAAAATTATCTCTCTTGATATATCTTTCCCATTATTTTTTTTTCAAAGAGAATTCATCAGCTGGGTTAATGATGACACAAAATTTTAATATATGCATTAAACATTTAAGTTTTAATATGTTAACATGTCATAAGATGTGAATAATAACAATGTTTTATATATGAAGTGAAAACATATTTTATGTTAGAAATAGTTATAATGCCTGGAAAGTGACTTATATCCATAACAATTTCATTTAAATATTGCTTTTGCTCCCCATCTATCTTAGATGCAATTTTATAGTTCTTTTAAAAAATTCATTTCAGTGTGACCTCTCTGAAGCTGCAACTTAGTGCCTCTAGCCTACATATCCGTTGCACTTAGACTTGCTCCTATTCAATTACCTTTTAACATGCAGAGAGCAGCGAGCACCCAGGTCTGAACTGCGTTTACCATTCCAAAACTCTCCAAGAATTACAACTTTGGTTTGTTTCCACCACAGTAAGAAAGAAGGGCAAAAGGGACTTTGTCAGCTCAATCAGATGTTAGAGACCATGAATAGCTTTACATATCCCAAGTTTGACCTTGTACCTGGCCCTAGAATGGACTTCAGATACTTTATTATGAAAAGCATGGAAATATCTTCTTAAAGGAAACTTTGAATGATCTCTATGGTTCTCGCATTTTGGAAAGAAGAAAAATAGTTGCCTGACTGAAAGGAGAACTAGAGTATCATCGAACAGAACCAGACACTTCCCCTTCCTTTGAGGATTTGACTTTTCACATAATTACCCAAGACTCAGATATTACTTCTGTAAAAATTGTTGATAATAACTTCTTTATGCAGATGTGATAATAAAATGAGAAAGTATAGAAGTACAGTACAAGGTTTGAAAAGATCTCAAAATTAAAAAACAAAACAGGCATTATTGCTATAATACATTTAGTATGAGCCAGAGATGGGGCTTGCCACACGTACTTTCTATAGATTAGAACTCCACCTCCAGGAGTTTTTTAATCATTTTAAAACTTTGGCAGAAAAGTTTCATTTCATATCCTACTGACCTATCTCAGTAGAGCTAGGTCTATCTCAGAATCAAAATCCAGCTGCTCCTGGTTCTTTTGTCTTTCAACAGAGGAAAAAAAAAAAATCATGAAATATACTCATGAAAATACACACCAAAAGAACCCTGCCAGAATATATTGTTTGACTTTTTATTGGATTACAAATAACTCAACCAACCGCAGAATTCTGACAGATTGCTTTTGGTATTGACAATGAACCTGGTAGAAAATGTCTTCCCACTATGTCTCACTCAGTTAATCCGCACAGGGAGTTCTTGGATAAATTAAGTGCATTCTTAAAATCACTTACAAATGTATCTAGTCTAATCAAAACTCTGAAAAAATGCAAAATCGATATTCCTCCGTCAAAACTTATAATTCCTGATGAGAATCTGATAAGCTTTATTACTAATGTTCAATGGTTGAGGACTATTATACATCCTTTCAAGGGATAATTAGAATTAGTTGTTTTAGAAAACAACTCTTTTAGGCAAAGAAACAAATCCCTAACCATGGATTTTCAGATTTCAGTGACAGACTGTGTAAAAACAGTCTCGGGATAACCATGCTCTGATGTCACTCAGTTCAGTTCAGTTCAGTCGCTCAGTCATGTCCGACTCTTTGCGACCCCATGAATCGCAGCACGCCAGGCCTCCTTGTCCATCACCAACTCCTGGAGTTCACTCAGACTCACGTCCATCGAGTCCGTGATGCCATCCAGCCATCTTATCCTCAGTTGTCCCCTTCTCCTCCTGCCCCCAATCCCTCCCAGCATCAAAGTCTTTTCCAGTGAGTCAACTCTTTGCATGAAGTGGCCAAAGTACTGGAGTTTTAGCTTTAGCATCATTCCTTCCAAAGAAATCCCAGGGCTGATCTTCAGAATGGACTGGTTGGATCTCCTTGCAGTCCAAGGGACTCTCAAGAGTCTTCTCCAACACCACAGTTCAAAAGCATCAATTCTTCAGTGCTCAGCCTTCTTCACAGTCCAACTCTCACATCCATACATGACTACTGGAAAAACCATAGCCTTGACTAGACAGACCTTTGTTGGCAAAGTAATGTCTCTGCTGTTCAATATGCCATCTAGGTTGGTCATAACTTTTCTTCCAAGGAGTAAGCGTCTTTTAATTTCAAGGCTGCAGTCATCATCTGCAGTGATTTTGGAGCCCAGAAAAATAAAGTCTGACACTGTTTCCACTGTTTCCCCATCTATTTCCCATGAAGTGATGGGACTGGATGCCATGATCTTCATTTTCTGAATGTTGAGCTTGAAGCCAACTTTTTCACTCTCCTCTTTCACTTCCATCAAGAGGCTTTTTAGCTCCTCTTCACTTTCTGCCATAAGGGTGTTGTCATCTGCATATCTGAGGTCATTGATATTTATCCCAGCAATCTTGATTCCAGCTTGTGTTTCTTCCAGCCCAGAGTTTCTCATGATGTACTCTGCATATAAGTTAAACAAGCAGGGTGACAATATACAGCCTTGACGTACTCCTTTTTCTTATTTGAAACCAGTCTGTTGTTTTATGTCCAGTTCTAACTGTTGCTTCCTGACCTGCATACAGGTTTCTCAAGAGGCAGCTCAGGTGGTCTGGTATTCCCATCTCTTTCAGAATTTTCCACAGTTTATTGTGATCCACACAGTCAAAGGCTTTGGCAGAGTCAATAAAGCAGAAATAGATGTTTTTCTGGAACTCTCTTGCTTTTTCAATGACCCAGCGGATGTTGGCAATTTGATCTCTGGTTCCTCTGCCTTTTCTAAAACCAGCTTGAACTATCTATTTCACAGAAGCGTAGCACAGTCCCCCTGGTTCCTTTCTCCCTTTTCTCTTCCACGCCTGTGGTTGTTGCTCTGGGTAAGCAGTCATAGGTGATTAAACAGATAGGTGCATGATGGTGAGTCAAGGTTCAGTCTGAAAGCACTGGGATTGCCACTGAACGGTGTCTGAGCTGGCTTCTTTTGACTAAGAAAACAAGAGTGTTACCCATAAAAAAAAAAAAAAAGAGTGTTACCCATAAATGTTCTCATCTCATTTAGTCACTCTCACAAATTTACTAAATGGAGCTCTGTCTCTTTTTATAAATATATTTTGGTGTGGTTTCATCAATAAATGCATCTTGAGTGATTGCACTTTAGTCACTGTAGGTGTAGAAGAACCCTAGTGATTTTGTACACCTCTGCTTGACTTAATCATAAACTTGAATGTGCTCTTTGTTCATAAATGGAAAATGACGCTATTCCACAAATGCCCTTTCTGGTTTGTGTCCAACTCTTCTCTCTTTCTTACCTTATACTGTTGCACTCAGGATCTGATGCCTACAGTAACAACACACTCTAGAGAGTGGACGTGCAAAGAGGCAAGATCTGAGAAGGGTTTTTTTTCCTTCCAGACAGTTTTGTAATGTCCTGGTTAAAAATTAATCACTTTGTTTTACAATGAAAATAAAAATGTCATTGAAATAACTCAAAAGAGGTCTTTAGAACATAAAATATCCATTAGAAACAACAATGTACTTTAACAATTTGAGTTGATGAATCAAAGCATATGGGTTAATTTTTTCTTAAAATTGCACTCTGGTTTCAAAACTAAATGAAAATTGAATTTCAGAAAATATGCAATTGATAGAATATCAAACTGAAGTTTGGCTAATAATTGAATACATTCTAAAATTAGAAAGCTTTAAAATGTACATTAATGATGCTAGATTTGACATATGGAATCAGAGATGCCAAGAAGCCAAGGCATGAATATCAAGTATTCCCACCCCCACCTTACAACAGGGGACAGTGAAATAAAATAGCGTCACTTACAATGAATGCAAATAAAATCAATTTTATTGTTTCAAGCTGTAAATATTTCCAACTGTCTCAAATGGAAAAATTTCATCTATCTATGATTTATCACTACTTTTTGTATGTACTTGCTTCTTACCATCTGTGGTCACATGCAATGACACCTCACCATATCTTTAGCTCCTATAGTTAGCAGGGCACTAAAGCTGAAGCTCCAGTACTTTGGCCACCTCATGTGAAGAGTTGACTCATTGGAAAAGACTCTGATGCTGGGAGGGATTGGGGGCAGGAGGAGAAGGGGACGACTGAGGATGAGATGGCTGGATGGCATCACGGGCTCGATGGACGTGAGTCTGAGTGAACTCCGGGAGTTGGTGATGGACAGGGAGGCCTGGCGTGCTGCAATTCATGGGGTCGCAAAGAGTCAGACACAACTGAGTGACTGAACTGAACTGAAAGCCTATACATGTTGCGCCTGTCCCAACACGTAGTATTGCGTCAGATCTATAGCATATATGTAAACTCAAGATTTGTCTTTTTTTTTTAATGGATCACTTTAGTGAAACTTAGAAAATTTTAATCAAACAATAAAGTGGAGAGAAGTTGAAATATTTACATCTAATATTTAATGTTACTATCTATTTAAACCCAAGATTTATTGAAGTACCTTTTTTACTTTCCTTGCTTCATTTTCATAAAACCTTATTTTGAATTTTATTTAACATAGAAATCATAACTTATAATTCTAAACTTAAAAAATAAGGTAGTCTCAGTCCTGCGTTCTGGGCTAGACTTAATGTCAAAGTTTGTGCATATCTTGTCCTGAATCTTTTAACTCTGATATTAGTTTTAAGCCACTACATTTATTTAAAGTCAGAGGTACTTCATTTCAAGATATCAGCATTTTATTTTCACATTAGAATGAGGAGTGCGAGAGGGGTCAGGAGAGAGGAGAAGAAAAAGAAGGAAGAAGAAGGAGAAAGAGCAAGAGCAAGGAGAAGGCAAAGGTGAGGATGGAGTTTGGGGGAGGAGTTTGCAAACAGGAGGAGGAAGAAGGAGGAAATGAAAAAAGAAGGAAGGAAGGGAGGGAGGGAGGGGAGAGGAAAGAAGGGGAGGACACAACAGAGCGAGCAGTGTTACTGTCATTTTTCTCCTGGGAACAGAAAACCCCTGGCTTTAGATTCTTATTCAATACAGAAGAATATTTTAATTTGCTCACATTTTGGTGGTAAAAGGGGAGGAGGGTGCCAGTGTTTTTTGGTTACTTATTCACTCATTTTCTTTCTTTTTCTTTTTTTAAATCAAATAAACTAGTAAGACATCCTGTCTCAGTTATTAATACTTTTTGAAGGGGTTTTTGTTTTTACTTTTTGGTATCTTATATTCCTGCTATATGTAGAAGAAAATCAGATAAAATGTAACAGCTTGATTTTTAAAGTATTTTTTAAAATATCTTTGTGCTATTCGATGTTCGAGTACTATTCAAGTAGACCTTCTTCAATGGCCTTGAGCTCCCTGGTACTTGGATCCAGCATCTGGCAGAGAGCCAGAGTCAGGTCAGGACCCATTGCATCTTGTTTGGATTAAACCATTCATTTCAAGCTTTTCTTTTCAAAGTCAATATATATATATATATATATATATATATATATATATATATATATATATATTTTATTCCTGTGTAAGAATCAAAGAGAGTCTCTGATTCTGTAACTTGTTGGTCAGTTTCTAAGTAGTGCCTGACTCTGCAGTCCCATGGACTGCAGCACACCAAGCTTCCCTGTCCACTATCTCCTGGAGTTTGCTCAAATTCATGCCATTCAGTCAGTGATGCCATCCAACCATCCCATCCGCTGTGGCCCCCTTCTCCTCCTGCCTTCAGTCTTTACCAGCATCAGAGTATTTTCCAACGAGTCGATCTTCACATCAGTGGCCAAAGTATTGGCACTTCAGCTTCAGCATCAGTTCTTCAAGTGAACATTCAGGACTGATGTCCTTTAGGATTGACTGGTTTGAGCTCCTTGCAGTCCAAGGGACTTTCAAGAGTCTTCTCCAACACCACAGTTCAAAAGCATCAATCATTCTTCAGCACTCAGCCTTCTTTACAGTCAGTTCTCACATCAGATTCTATAACTAGGATGGTCTGATTTTATAACTAGGAGGATACATTTTTAAATAATTAAATCAAAATCAAAATTGAATCAAAATATTCTCTTCTAGATCTTTTCTGACAACATAACTATTTTCAGCCAGAACTTTTCTTTGTAATAATATTTACTGAACTACAATTTTTAGATTAACTAAAGATCTTCAGTTACAGAGAGTTTATCCTTAATTTAAGTAGTGAACAGATAATACCTCTACTAAAGATTCTCCAAATATGAGCAGATTAGAGTTTTACTGGGGAGGCTCCACTTCGACTGGCCTAGCTCCATTGGTACATTTGTTCAGGTTATAAGGATCAGCTACCATAGTATGTTAAGCTATAAAAGAGCTGCAATAAATTTAATAGAATTGAAAGAACTGAATGCATATTCTATAACCACAATAAAATTAAATTAGAAAACAAGAGAATATAATTTTGGATATCCACAAATATTAGGCAATATTTGGAAATTAAGCAACACACTTCTAAACAATCCATGGGTCAACACAGATTACAAAGAAAAATAGAAAAATAGCCTTAACTGAACCACAAAAAGCACAAAAAATATGTAAATATTTATGGGATGAAGCTAAAGTAGTACTTAGAGTGAAATTTATAGCATTAAATACTTATATTAGAAAACTACCCTTTCACTTCCCTGGTGGCTCAGACGGTAAAGCGTCTGCCTACAATGCAGGAGACCCAGGTTCGATCCCTGGGTTGGGAAGATCCTCTGGAGAAGGAAATGGCACCCCACTCCAGTACTCTTGCCTGGAAAATCCCATGGACGGAGGAGCATGGTAGGCTACAGTCCATGGGGTCACAAAGAGTCAGACACGACTGAGCGACTTCACTTACCCTTTCACTTTAAGAAATTTAAAAATCAAACCAGAATAGAAAACTACATGTATAGCATTCAGAAAGAAGGGAATAATAAAGACCAGAGCAAATACCAATGAGATAGAAAGCAGAAAAGAACAGAAAACATTAAAGAGACCGAGTTGATTCATTAACAAGATCAATAAAAATGACAACACTTTAGCTAGACTCCTCAAGGAAAATAACAAGATAATACATAAATTACCAAAATCAGGGATGAAAAACCAACATACCACTAACACCACCTTGGAAGCCCAAACATTCCTACAGACCTTATAGAAATTAAAATAATTATAAAAGATCACTAAAATCAACTTTATATCAATAAGTTAATTGAGTTAGAATAGAATGACAAATTCTTAGAAAGACACATTCTACTAAAATTGATTCGAGAAAAAAAAAACAAGAAATCTGAATAGACATAAATTAAAAATGGGTTAGTAATAACAATGTCAGAGAAAGAAAAGAAAAGAAAGAAAAGAAAAAAAATCAAGTTCAGATGGTTTCACCACTAAGTTCTGTCAAATGTTTAATAAAGAGATGACATTTCATCACAAACTCTTTCAGAAAAATAAAGGAAAACAGACTTTCCAATTCATTCTGTGAGATTAGTATTACTCTGACACTAGAGACAAACAAATTACAAATTATAACCCAATGTCTCTCATGAGTACAGGTACAAAACTTCTCAACAAAATATTAGGAACACAGAGGAAGGAATATGATCCTTGACAAAGTGTGATTCATATCAGAAATGCAAGACTTGGTTTAATATAAAAATCCCAATGAACATAATACATTCTATTAATAAAATACATATTCTATTAATAAATGATAAAAGCCACCATGAAAGTTACAACCGCCACACACACAAATCCAATATCCATTCATTAGGAAAAAAACTTTCACAAAAGAAGAAAAGAAGGAAATTTCCTCAATCTGATAAAGTGAAAGTGAAAGTCGTTCAGTTGTGTCCGAATCTTTGTGACCCCATGGACTATACAGTCCATGGAATTCTCCAGGACAGAATACTGGAGTGGGTAGCCATTTCTTTCTCCAAATCTAATAAAGGGCATCTACAAAGAAACCCTACGGCTAGGAACATATATAATTACATGCTATTAAATGAACCTTTACCCAGATCAGGAACAAAAGAAGGATGTCCATTCTCATGTATGTATTTAATCCTATGCTGGAAGTTGTGGTCAGTGTAATCAGACATGAAAAGTCAATTTAAAAATCCATATGGGAAAGAAGAAGCAGAACTGGTTTTATTTGCAGATAACCTGATTCTATATAGAGAAAGTCTCAAAGAACAGCCTCTCCTACTCCCTTTCTCCCTGCAAAATATCTGCTGGAACTAATAAATGAGCTCAGCAAGGCACACAAGAGCAATATAAGAAAAATATCTGTATTTCTACGTACAAGCAATGAAGAGTATGAAAATGAAATTAAGAAAACAATTTAATGCACAATGATAATAAGGATGAAAGCATCTAGGAGTAAATTTAACAAAAAAGTGCAAGCCTATACCACACTGATAGAAAAATTAAAGACTATCTAAATAAGATTTAAATTAAGGAGAGACATTTTATGTTCAGGAAGACTCAATATTGTCAAGATGGTAATTCTGAACTTGATCTAGAGGTTTTCTCTGAAATCCTTAACATCCAACTAGGCTTTTTGTAGAAATTGACAAAGTGATTCTAATGACTATGTGGAAAAGCAAAGGACTCAGGAGAGAAAAAACAAGCAAACAAAAAAATGGAGAATGTATACTTTCCCAATACAAAGCACGAGGCACAGGCTATAATAATAAGAATTAGTCAAACTCATAGAATCAGACGATGGTGGCTGCTAGGGGCAGATAGGAGGGGGAAGATTGGAAGTAATGGTCAGAGTACAAAACTTCAACTATGTAAGATGTAAGATAAGTAAGTTCTGGAGACCTATTCCGCAGCATAGTACCAGTGGCTAACACTGTATTGTATACTTAAAGAGTGTTAAGAGGGTAGGTTGATCCCCAGTGGCTCAGTGGTAAAGAATCTATTTGCAATGCAGGAGACACAGGAGATGCGGTTTCAATCCCTTAGTCAGGAAGATCCCCTGAAGAAGGAGATGGCAACCCACTCTGGTATTCTTGTTGGGAAAATCCCATGGACAGAGGAGCTTTGTAGGCTAGAGGCTGTGGAACTGCAAGAGTCAGACATGACTGAGAAATGCTCTGTTGCACACACATCACACAAATAATACTAATAAAAATGATAAAGAGGCAGGACGGAAGTTTGGGATGTGATGGATACATTTACGACTTTGACAGTGGTGATGCTTTCAGGGGTATGTACTTATCCTCAAACATACTGAATTGCATATATTAAATATATACAGTTTTTTACATGCTTGGAATGGAAAACACAAACATCCCTGAGCTAACCTGAGAATCATTCAGCATTAAATGCGTGGATGGAGAAAGAAAAAAAAGTTACTAATTATTCAAGGCATACAGTTTTTACAAACAAAAATTGAAAGAAAGTTTCTAATTATATTCACACTTCCTTTTCACAGCCTGATATTAATAAAGTGTTGAGCCAATTTCTAAACCACAGCAGTGGTTTGGCACATGTTTAGAAGACAGAAAAATATGGAGTTAAATAGATATTTTCAGCTCTAAATGGAAAACATCTCTCATGGTGCTCTTTAGTAGGAAAAAAAAAAATCCTCTATTTGTCCCAGGAGATGGGAACTGGATATATGGGCTTGGTCAACACTGTAGGCTGACCTTAAGATCAAAGGTCAGCCTTTGATTGCAAAGAAAAGGGATACCCAGGAAGAAGGTGAGATGAATAAATATGAAACGAAGGATTATTTTTATTCATAATCAGTCCCCCAGTGCGATTTCTTATCATTTGACTCCCAGCCTCCTCTCAGCAATTCTGGTGGAATGTTCTCATTTTGCGGGTCCTTCTTTAAGAACCACGGGCCCTAAGGCACAGGTGAGCTGCAAGAGCATGCTCAGATGCCCATGGTTCCCATTCCGGCTAGACTGTCTCCTCCCAGCCTGCACTTATGGCTTCACAAGATTTTCCTACAACCAAGTAAGTGATGCAGGAAGAGAAAATCCACCCTGGTTATCAATCATTCTAACTAACTAATCGCAATCAAAGAGTTGAGGCAGTCCACAAACACGGAGAGCACTGAAGCCCCTTCCTTGGACACTCTTCAAGGTGGTAGAAGACAGTCCTCCCAGTAGGCAGAAATGCCGTCCGCCTGGCCATTTATCTGAAAGGACAAAGAGCCTGACTAAGGCAGAACTGGCTGCAACTCCTGCTAAGAGCCCGCTGTGGCAGAGATGAGCACGGGGTCCTCAGTCCTGCACCATTCACCTGGAGGATCAGCCAGCTAACTGAGGACAGTTTGATTCCACCGAACCACTTCCATCATGGAGGGAGGGACAGTCTGTTCTCAGTGGACTCTTCAGTGGGTTGACTGCACAGTCCTCTTGCCATTACAACCACGAGCGGACTCACAGGATGCCTTATCCAAAGTGACTGTGTTTCATAGGACATTGTTTCCGATGAAGGAACCCACTTCCCCCCACCCCCAACCTTTCTTCTTTTTAACGAGAGCTACTGTTTTTGAAAATTCAACAGGACTAACTAGCAACTAAAGTTTGAGAGTTTTCTACATTTTATCTCATTTAATACACTCAGTGTTCCTATATGATGCGCATGTGCCTCTGGGGATCAGACAGGATAAAACAATTGCCTAAGGCATTTGTTTGAACTGATTGCCTGAAGATACCTGCCTGGTGGTAGAATACTGATCCTGTTCTGCTTATAACCTGTGGGCTCTCAACTGTTGCATTGTCCTGTCTCCAAAGGGAAATAAATTCTGTAGAGGCATCACTAATGTCTAGACAGAGGACAGTTTGTAGTCAAGGAAGCTACAGTTTAAAAAGGAAGACAGGAGGGCATTGATTTTGTGATTCTAGGTTGTAAGAAGCAGGGTATCTGTCTGATTTCCAGCATACCTTGATGATACTTTGCTTCTGCCATTTTAACCTAGATTTTTCGTTTTCATTTCTTCTAATGTCACTTTGTCAACATAGGTCTGCTTTCTGGGATGGATTCCTTTTAGCAAACCCTGTCATGTGCAATAATGAGAGGAAGGATGGGAGATGAGTATCTCATGCAGGCAGGTTTGAAACTCACTTTTTAAAAAAGAGAATGTTCAAATTAAGAGTTGTTCGTTTCCTCCTATCACCGAATAGTGGGCCTTTTCAAAGATTTCTCTAGCTTTGAGTTAATGGATTTGCAAGCACTTGAATGGGAGAATTACACTTTTTCTAATCAGGGAAACTCATTGATAATGCCAGCATGTGAGAAACGTGCCTGGGCTAAAGCACATTAATTAAGGTAGATGATAAGGAGGTCACAATAATATATTAAGAGCAAAAAGAATATAATTTCCCACTATTTAAATTTTGGTGTTCCTTTTTTTCCTTTAGTTTCATCCTATCTACTTTTAAAAATTGTTTCTAACATATCATCATTATGATAGCAGCAGTAAAGCAAAATTCTTGGGTTGTCATTGATTTTAATGCCACGGAAAGAATTTTATCAAAGTAGAGGTTCTGAAAGTGCACATCTCTGTCTTTATCTTTCCTCTCTTTTCTCCCTTCTTGACAGAATGTGCCAATTAGCTTCCTGAGTTGGGACATTACTACTCTATTTTGTTCTATTTATGAGAAATATTTTCCATTGCTTAGGGATGAAAATAAGTTCAGTGTTTGCTCCTGAAAAACTGAGATTTCCAAATCATTTTCAAAATTTAAGAATCAGATATTTCTCCAAAACAAACTTGACAATTAATAACCTTACCTGATGGTAAAGAATCTGCCTGGCAATACAGGAGACCTGGGTTCCATCCCTGCGTCAGGATGGTCCCCTGGAGAAGGAAATGGAAACCCACCAGAGTATTCTTGCCTGAAGAATCCTATGGACAGAGAAGCCTGGAGGGCTACAGTCCATGGGGTTGCAAAGAGTTGGACCTGACTGAGTGACTAACACTAATTCAACCTGACTTGGAATTTTCAACTTTGGCTAAGTTCATTAATTAAGACACTATATGTTTTCTAGGAATAATATAGTCTTCTCATAGCTCTTAGACTTTCAGCCATTCCTTACTAGAAACAGACGTATTATTAGGCAAGTTTCACATGGCTGTTTGTGTGCGTGTGTTTGTCCTTTCCAGACAATGAATATCTGCTTCTTATTAAAATTAGTTAACAATTCTAAGAAAATGCCTTGAGAACAGAATAATTAGTATAGGATTATAATAATTATGATAAAAACAAAGCTTATTTTTGTTCTTTTAATCCTAAAGTTGTCACAAAAATATACAGTCATTAATAAGATCTTGTTGAATTCTTAATGTCTTCCTTTCCTCATTAAACTACTAATTTAGCTTTTTTTCTTTGAACGTTTAGGAATGCTCAAACTTCTTTTCTTCTAAAAAAATCCTCTCCAATTACCATTTGAAAAAACTGAATTTTGAGTGAAATGTTTGTTCATGTTCCTGCTCCATATTCCACTCACAGACAATGATATTGAGCAAGTCAGCTGGCCTTTTGGCATTTAAGTTTCCTAATCCAAGTTCACAGTGATATTAACCTGATTTACTGGGTGATTGTGACAATAAATTGATACATCGTGCTCAAAGTCCTTTGTAAAGTAGAGGACAATAAACAAAATGATGAATTTAGAAAAGGAAGGTATCAAAGATGACTCAAGATTTCTGGCTTGGATAATAAAATAGATGGTATATTTTGGAGGAGGAGGAGCATGGAGAAGCGGGTCAAGGGGATATAAAAGAGTTCTAATTGGATAATTTTAGTTTTAGAAGCTTTTAAGTCTCTGAAATAAACTATTAGGTGTGTATATATATAAGTCCAGAAATCAGAGGATATCTTGGCTAAAGCTGTATATTTGTTAGTCATCTATAAATATATTGCTTCAAACCACAGATATTCTTGAAATCAATAAAAAATAAAATACGCACTAAGAATAAGAGAGTACTTAGGATCAGTATGCTGTGTCCAAAGTAGACGAGGTTGATCCTGAAAAGAAGATAGAAATGAGAAGCAGAGAAGTAGGAAGCAAAACCTGGTGATAGTAGGGGAAGAAAAAAATTTTTTCAATTGTCAAAAATTTGAATGCAGTTGAGGGGACTTGTACAAATATGACTGGAAATAGCTCTTATATTCTGTGAACAGGAATCAGTATTAACTTTAATGAAAATTATTTTAATAGTCCATAAAACAGACAAATCTATTCTGGAATAAAGTGAGGAAGTAGAGACAATGACAAACAAAATGTTTTTAAGAAGTTTTGCCACAAGGATGAAAAATTAGAGAGGGAGGTTACTAGAAGATGAGGTCCTAGAAATTATTTGTTACTTTGGATGTCTTATGAAGGAGCTAACAGCACATTTAAAAGCCAGTGGGATGTTCAACATCATTCACTCTCAGAGAAATGCAAATCAAAGCCACAATGAGGTACCATTTCACACAGGTCAGAAGGGTTGCTATCAAAAAGTCTACAAACAATAAATGCTGGAGAGGGTGTGGAGAAAAGGGGACCCTCTGACACTGTTGGTGGGAATGTAAACTAGTACAGCCACAATAGAGAACAGTGTGGAGATTCCTTAAAAAACTAGAAATAGAACTGCCATACGACCCAGCAATCCCACTGCTGAGCACACACACCAAGGAAACCAGAATTGAAAGAGACACATGTACCCCAATGTTCATCGCAGCACTGTTTATAATAGCCAGGACATGGAAGCAACCTAGGTGTCCATCAGCAGATGAATGGATAAGAAAGCTGTGGTACATATACACAATGGAATATTACTTAGCCATGAAAAAGAATACATTTGAATCAGTTCTAATGAGGTGGATGAAAGTGGAGCCTATTATACAGAGTAAAGTAAGTCAGAAAGAAAAACACCCATGCAGTATATTAACGCATATATATAGAATTTAGAAAGATGGTAACAATGACCCTATAGGTGAGATGGCAAAAGAGATACAGAGATAAAGAACAGACTTTTGGACTCTGTGGGATAAGGCGAGGGTGGGATGATTTGGGAGAATAGCATTGAAACATGTATATTACCATATGTGAAATAGATCACCAGTCCACGTTCGATGCATGAGACAGGGTGCTCAGGGCTGGTGCACTGGGATGACCCTGAGGGATGGGATGGGAAGGGAGGTGGGAGGGGGTTCAGGATGGGGGACACATGTACACCCATGGCTGATTTGTATCGATGTATAATGAAAGCCACTACAATATCGTAAAGTAATTAGCCTCCTATTAAAATACATAAAATAATTTTTTTAAAAGGAACATTAAAAAAAATTTTTAAAGCCAGTGGGAGAGTTCCAGGATCGAGAGAGAGAAGAAGTCAAATACATAAGAGAGAGACGACTTGCTTGTAATTCCAGATCCCTAAGGATGAAGTCAGTGGCACAGATGTAGAAATTAGCCTTAGGTAGGAGGAACGACCATTTCGAATTTCTGCAAGAAGGAAATGAAATAATAATAAAACTTGTCCATAGATAACTCTTATAGCCATTTATCACACTTTTATAGCCGTTTATAAAACATTAACATTCTTCCAGCTGGGCTACCCTTGCTAAGTGTAACACTATCGTGATAAATTTTTCAAAATTGGTTTTGAGGGACTTTCTAGATGGTCCAGTTGTTGGCACTCCACCTTCCAATGCAGGAATTGCAGGTTCAACCCCTGGTTTGGAAGCTAGGATCCCACATGCCTCACGGCAAAAATCCAAAATATAATACAGAAGCCATATTGTAATGAATTCAAAAGACTTGAAAAATGGTCCAGACCAAAAAATAAATCTTTTAAGAAACTGGTTTTGAAAAAAGTTCAGCAAAGCCCAGGATCTATAGCAGAAATATAGTTCAGTTCAGTTCGGTCACTCAGTAGTGTCCAACTCTTTGCAACCCCATGAACTGCAGCACTCCAGGCTTCCCTGTCCATCACCAACTCCTGGAGTCTACCCAAACCCATGTCCATTGAGTAGCTGATGTGATCCAGCCATCTCATCCTCTGTTGTCCCCTTCTCCTTCTGCCCTCAATCTTTCCCAGCATCAGGGTCTTTTCCAATGAGTCAGCTTTTCGCATCAGGTGGCCAAAGTATTGGAGTTTCAACTTCAACATCAGTCCTTCCAATGAACACCCAGGACTGATCCCCTGCAGAAATACATGCACTTCCTAAAGAGTGTTAGTCTGTAATCATCTCTGCCTTCCACAAAAGAACAGAGAATGAGACTCAAGACATTCATGTATTCATAGAATATTGGGACATAGGTGGGTAAACAGAGCAATTTAATTAGCAGAATCCTCTAGGTAGGAGTAAATGGTCTGCTTGCGTGGGGTTAATGAACTCTTCCAGGGCACTGAATAGAACCACAGTGCCTTCAAAGGACTCATTGACCTCACAGGGATGAGCACATTTTTCTATCAGAGAGTTCTTTATTTACCAGTCTTCACACTCCACAGGAGAAGGCCACATGGCTATGAGCTATCAGATCCCCATAGGTAAAGAAAGTGCTGTTCACAGTTGGCATCACGACGCACACAAAGAATGTGAGGATTTCTGATAGAACTGTTTTTCTTCCTATTCATAAATAAGTGGTCCTGCCCAGCATTGCTTAATTTCATCAGTGTAACACAGATATAAAATAACAGTAGTTTCTTATATTTGACGGCATCTCTGAACCACAGCAGGATGGCACTCAGTACTGAAGGTGTGTGCTTGAGGTCAGAGCAGGGCTGAGCCAGTGGTTGGTGACCTTCTCCTTCTTCCTTAGAGATGACATGCGGCAGTGCTTATTTTACACCTCCCTGAGCATTCAGACAGGTAATAAGCAGTTATGAGTCCTCACTGGAGGCCACACAAATATTTCTCTGAGCCATGGTAGAGGAGAACAAGAAGAAAAAGACACAGCTAAATACCTGATCATTGATGTTAACTGTAATAACACAAACATCTAGTTTTATTTGCAGTGTTCACTTTACAGGTCAAAGGCAAGACAGAAGAAAAGGAGAAAAAATCCACTTTCAGCCTGTTCCCTTTATTTGACAATTATCTAATGCTCTCACTTTTTCATGTAGCTTATGAGCAGAGGGCTACACTTCTGAGCCTTGGAAATTAGAGAGTGCTCTCTCCTCTGACAGGCAGGGTAGATGTGCTTGCAGCCCCTCATACAACATTCAGATTGCCCAAGTCTGGGGTTCCTCAGCTATGACACAAACCCTTAAGTGTGCAAGGCCCACCAGGGTCCTGTAGGATCTGGGAGGCAAGGGCAGTCGGCACAAACACGACACCCAAGGTGCCTGCTGAGCCATGAGTCATAACGCCCTTTGTTTCTGACTCAGAAATCTCATGTCTGGGGCCAGCATCCATGAAACCATGGCAGGCTGACTCGTTAGTCTGAAAAAAAATCTCTGAGACCTCACAGTTAGTTCTCCATAGTCCGTCTCCCTTAATTTGTTTACATGGTGTGTGTGTGTACACACACACACACAAACATATATATATACACACATGTATATATTCCACCAGGAGTAACCCTGGAGATCATTCAGAGTTTCTGCCTCTCAGAAGAAAGTTGTATAAACAATTTGACAGAACAGGCCTATAGCATAAGCCAGATGATCTTGACTCTGTCCATGAAGATTTTGAACTATATCTTGGGGGTATGAGAAATCCTGAAAAATTAAAACTACAAAAATATATTTTGTATTATGTTAAACATTTAACAATAATCTTTGGAGCTTTGTTTCATAATCAGCTCAGTATTCTGTCTTGTGGCTTTACATTAACATATAAGTAGAGATATACCTAAATATTAACAAGATGCCTTATCTTACATTACCTTTGTGTCTTAAGTGTATGCTCATTAGACTCTAAAACTTTAAACAAGAAACTATAACAAAGTTTCTTCTACCACTCTTGACTAGTGTGGTGGATTGCCAAAGACTTTGGGTCACAAGTGAAAAAGAAAAAAATCCAAATTGACTGCATCTTTTCTTATTGCTTAACTACTGTCAAACAGTTGAGAAATTTGCTTTGGATGAAGCATGAACATTCCTTTTTCCATTCCCAGCCCCACTCCGCAGTCTGCAGCTCTTCAGCTGACCACTGATTGATGTCAATGAGAAAATTCTCAGACAGAAGACAAGCAATATGTCATGGGTTTTTGGTTCTTCAAGCTTCTGATTAGGACCAGAGCCAGCAATTATACACATTCATGCCTATTCTCTTCTTGAAGACAGAGAAAGCAAAATCTTCTTGGGGTGGTGAGAATAACGACTCTGTTCCTCACACAAAATGAATATGGCTCATCAAGTTACACACACACACACAAAAAGCAAGGTCCAGGGCATGTCAGGACAAAGAAGAATAGAAGGTTATTTTTCTGTCTATTCTCTATATTCTGTTGTAAGTGGGCAAGACTCAGGCTTACAAATAGTTGGCCATATATCAGGGAGAGAGCTGATACACAGGAACCAGTGCAGCCCCATTCATGACTTAGCTGACATATAGGTATTGGGTAGGGCTTCCCTGGTGGCTCAGCTGGTAAAGAATCCACCTGCAATGTGGGAGACCTGGGTTTGATCCCTGGGTTGGGAAGATCCCCTGGAGAAGGGAAAGGCTACCCACTCCAGTATTCTGACCCGGAGAATTCCATGTACTGTACAGTCCATGGAGTCACAAAGAGTTGGACATGACTGAAGGACTTTCGCATGTATTGGGTGTCTGCAATGCAACTGCACTATTGTAATAGCGGCACGCTTGTGGTCAGTTCTGGGGGCAAACTGACACCAAGCAAGGCTCTTGCCCTCCTTAAATCTCTAGTCAAGAAGAGATGACAGACATTGAGGATCTAACACGTGCTACTGAAGTTTAAAAGAACGTAAAGACAAGCTGACCTAGTCTGAGGGTAAGTATGGATCAATGTAGAGATTCTAGGATAAGTGACATAAAAAACTGAGAACTAAAATAAGAATAAACATTAAACTAGGAAACCAAACAGGAGGATAAGGGGAAGGATGATGCCGAGACCCTGAGGCACAAAGTCCAATGTGACTGAATTATACGGACAGAGGAGGAGATATGTTAATGAAATGGAAAAACTACACAGAGGCTAGATAGCCTTGTAGGTTTTAGTGAGAGTTTGTTTCAGGATGATAGAAATCTATTTCCATACACTATGTGTTTATAAAGATAACTATTGCTGTAGTGTAAATTATAGTTTGAGGAGATCAAGGATAGGTGTGGGGGAACCAATTTATTACTAGGTGAGGAAAGAGTTGATGTTGGGTTAAACCATGAAGGAGCTGATGAAGAGAATTACAAGTGGACAGATTCCAGAATGACTTAAAAGCTAGAATTTATATCTTTTGGTAATTAATAGAGCATAGGAGAAGAGTGAGGGGAGGGAGCTACACAGGACTCCCAAGTTTCTATCCAAAGCAATCAACAGGTAGAAGACAGTCTATTTCCTGCAAACAGAACACGAGAAGACAATCAGGACCGGAGAAAAAGATGAAGAGTTCTGTTTTTGACTTCCTGGTCTTGAGGGGGTCCATCTATGTGTGTCTGGAGCTAATGAGAAAAGTCATGGGTTCCCCAAAATGATAAAAACTTAGGTTTTGGAAACATTTAGGTATTAAAGTCTTGAGAATGCTCAGGAGGATGTTATAAGGTATTTATTAAGTAAAGAGCTTAGGTGAGAGTCTGAAGGAAAACATAAATTTAGTAAATAAAAAGAAAATAAGAGAAATAACTGACAAAATAACTGAACCATGAATTCTAGATGTTCAAGCTGGTTTTAGAAAAGACAGAGGAACCAGAGATCCCATGGCCAACATCTGTTGGATCATCTAGAAAGCAAGAGAGTTCCATAAAAATATCTACTTCTGCCTTATTGACTATGCCAAAGTCTTTGACTGTGTGAATCACAACAAACTCTGGAAAAGTCTTAAAGAGATGGGAATACCAGACCACCTGACCTGCCTCTTGAGAAACCTATATGCAGGTCAGGAAGCAACAGTTAGAACTTGGCATGGAACAATAGGCTGATTTCAAATAGGGAAAGGAGTAAGTCAAGGCTGTATATTGTCACCCTGCTTATTTAGCTTATGTGCCGAGTACATCATGAGAAACGCTGGGCAGGATGAAGCATAAGCTGGAATCAAGATTGCCGGGAGAAATATCAATAACCTCAGATATGCAGATGACACCACTCTTATGGCAGAAAGTGAAGAGCTAAAGAGTTCACCTCTTGGTGAAAGTGAAAGAGGAGAGTGAAAAAGTTGGCTTAAAATCCAACTTAAAAGTTGGCTTCGTTCAGAAAACGAAGATCATGGCATCTGGTCTCATCACTTCATGGCAAATAGATGGGGAAACAGTGACAGACTTTATTTGGGGGGGGGCTCCAAAATCACTGCAGATGGTGACTGCAGCCATGAAATTAAAAGATGCTTGCTTCTTGGAAGAAAAGTTATGACCAACGTAGGCAGCATATTCAAAAGCAGAGACATTACTTTGCCAACAAAGGTCCGTCTGTCAAAGCTATGGTTTTTCCAGTAGTCATGTATGGATGTGAGAATTGAACTATAAAGAAAGCTGAGCACTGAAGAATTAATGCTTTTGAACTGTGGTGTTGGAGAAGTCTCTTGAGAGTCCCTGGGACTGCAAGGAGATCAAACCAGTCCATTCTAAAGGAAATCAGTCCTGAATATTCATTGGAGGACTGATGCTAAAGCTGAAGCTCCAACACTTTGGCCACCTGATGTGAAGAACTTACTCATTTGAAAAGACCCTGATGCTGGGAAAGATTGAAGGTGGGAAGAGAAGGGGACGACAGAGAATAAGATGGTTGGGTGTCATCACTGACTCAATGGACATGAGTCACTGACTCATGAGTTATCATTGACTCAATGGTCCGGGAGTTGGTGATGGACAGAAAGGCCTGGCCTGCTGTAGTCCGTGGGGTCACAAAGAGTCGGACACGACTGGGCGACTGAACTGAACTGAACTGAGCTGACAAAGGGATCCAGAAAGCGGCCAGAGGAGACCAGGAGGGTGTGTTGGCGTGGGCCCCGAGGGGCAGGGTGCTTCAGTAAGAAGGTGGTTAGTAGAGGGGAATGGTGCTAAGCTGTTAAAGACGAAGACTAAGGAATGTGGGCTTACTAAGAAAGAGGGCATTGATATTTCAATATAAAAACAGAGAAAAGGCGAAGCCAGAACTTGGAAAAGACACTAGATATCTTTGAAACTAAAGACTAGAGCATAGTCTATAAAAACACTGAATCACTATATTGTACACTTGAATTATATCTAAACAGTGTAAATGAACTATACCTCAATAAAAAATAAAGATAGATTACAAAGGAATATGGTTAAAGGTAAAGGCAGAAAAATCAATAAAGAAGCCAGAAACTCACTGACTTAGAATCCAGGCACTATTTGTGGAGAACGCATCCCACACTAACAACTTTCAAAATCTCTTATTTTATATTTGCCTACAACTTATAAATGTTAGAATATTATTTTTTTTAGTTATCTGTGACTGGAATACACATTATTTTTGTGCAATAATTTAAACATACAGAAAAATAGGAAAATAACCCATTTTTATTCATAAGAATTTTTAAATTGTTACTACTCTATGCATAGTGCTTTGAAATGCATTTTCTTGATATGTTAAAACCTATATAATTATGTTTTATTTTAGCTTCTGTTTGTTAGATCATTGCATCTAAAATAAATTTAAGTGACTAGTAATCAAAATTTTTCAAGGTTTCCGATCTTTTTAACTTTCATTTTGTTTTTTTCCAAATAGACGCTTTAAATGAATAATCATTTTTCCAGAGTTACTTGAAGTAATTATGAAAGAAAATATTTTACATTACACTATGTCCTGTATTGCTATCCACTTCTTTTATGGAAAAATACAAAAGTGTTGCTGTTATTTTCTGACCTATATTTTCCTTCATAATATGGAAAATATAATGGCTAAACATCTGTGTAACAAATACCTCTTACCTGATTGATAATAAGACTACTTCAATTATTTTTAACAAATGGAGTCATAATAAATACATAATTTATAAAAATTTTTGGCAAGTGTTAATAAAATTAATTAGCACAGCATAGTTAACACTGCTGAATGCTGTATACAAAAGTTAAGAGAGTAAATCCTGAGTTCTCATCACAAGAAAAACCTTTTTTTCCTTTTTCTTTAATTTTGTGTCTATATGAGATGATAGATGTTTGCTAAACTTATTGTGATAATCATGTCTTAATGTCATAATGATATAGCAAATCATTATGCTATAAGTTTAAACTTATACAGTGCTGTATATCAATTGTGTCTCAATAAAACTGGAAGAAAATATTTCATAAGCAAGCAATTCTACATGCGAAGTCATTTATTTTATATACTTTATGTGTAACAGACAAATACTGAACATAGATCATCAGTTTAACTTGTTCAAAATATCACTTCTCAGTGGGAACAATTGGACCTGGACAAGACAGGACTATTGCAAACCCCAAGAGGAACTTGGTACCCTCCAGGAGGATCTGGGGCACACAGTATGGGCCTCAGAAACAAAGCAAAAAACAAAGGCACAGACACATGTAAGGCATGTAAGGACAGACTCAGAAATACCAGGAACAATCTAGAATACCCACTCGAAGATTCAAAGATGAGCAGAAGGCTAAAAGCCCCAAAGAAGCAAGGCCTGCAAATCAAATCAAAACAGTATCAAAACAGGTCAAAAACATCTATTCTGGAGAATGATCAGGGGTTGGAGCCAGGGGACTCTGCTCTGAAAGTCAATCCCAAGTACCTGAGGCTCCCATGTTATGAAGGAAACCAGATAGTTACCTCGTTCACGAACATCTTCGCTTCTAAGCAGAGAATTATTTTAGTTATCTTAGTGTGGCAAGCATCTTCAGCTTTTTCTATTGCACTTATTTTTGCGTTCTTTTGTTTTCCTTTTGTAGGTGTGCTATGATCAAAATAATCTTGAACTCAGGAATCAGAAAAGCTGAGTTCACAGTCTAACATGGCCAATCACTAGTTCATCTAATCTATGGTTTAATTCATTCATCTATAAAATGGTATAACACACAGGACCATGAAAATGTCAACAAAGTCTAGTATTATAGCCCAGAAATAATTTCCATTATATTAAAAGTAAAAACTGCATTTCATATTAAACCTTCTTTATTATAAAATGGGCTTCCCAGGTGGTGTTAGTGGTAAAGAACCTGCCTGCCAGTGCCAGAGACCTAGGGGACCTGGGTTTGATCCTTGGGTTGGGAAGATCCCCTGAGGAAGGAAATTGCAACTTACTCTAATATTCTTGCCTGGAGACTCCCATGGATGGAGGAGCCTGGTAGGCTACAATCCACAGCATCACAAAGAGTCAGACATTACTGAAGTGATTTAGGATGGATGACTGGATTATGAAATAAAACAAAAACATCATTTCCCATAACTTATAATAGTTAAGACAGCAGCAAATATGGGTATGTACATCATAGAATATATAATTTTATGCTGAATAAATAAAAATGTATAAGCTGGCATACTGCTGCTTTTGTGTTTAGAATAGTGGGTAATGGCTCATTTACACGTGCTGTTTAAATGTAGCACAGTAAGAGTGAATACTTAGATGACTTAATCTGACCCCCATCAAGGCCAATCATCAATATAGTTGATGCTTTCTCTCCTTAATATTAGTAGTTTAATACTACTGCATAACCAATTATCACAATTCAGACACTTTAGACAAATTTATTATCTCATGGTTCCATGGGTCAGGAGCAAAAAACAAAACCTCCAGGTAGAGGTCAGGTGGGTAGACCTCTGCATAGGGTCTCACCAGGCTGAAGTCAAGGTGTTGATTTCTGGACTGTGGTCTCATCTGGAACTCAAGGGTCTCTCCTCCAAACTCACTGGTTGTTGGCAGAGTTCAGCTCTTTGAGGCAGGAACGAGGTCACCGTTTCCTGTGGGCTGTCAGCTGAGGGCCTGTCTCAGCTCCTAGCTCTGTGGCCTGCTCGTAACTTGAAGGCTTCCTTCATGGAAGCTGGCAACAGCGTCTCTGTCTGGTCAGCTAAGATGGAGTCTTACATAACACAGTGCGATCATGGGAGTGGCTATCCTGGTATAGCCCTTGACTCCGCCCGCACTCAAGGGCAGGGGGAGGATATCTCAGGAGCCGTTTAGGAATTTCTGCCTATCACACTCCTCACCTCTTTATCACAATCTGTGGAAGCAGGTGCCACCTCCATTTTGCCCTGCATTCACCTCCTTGTCTCAGCATCCTGTGCAGACAGAATCCAACACACCCGTGAGCACCCTGTTCCTGCAGGGAGCTCTGAGCTTGGAGCCAGGAGCATGTGAAGAGATCAGTGAAACCCAGAAGGCCATAATCATATTCTGCAGTTGTATTCCTTTTTTTTTTTTTTTTTGCCACCATGTTCTCCTTTGCTCTGATAGTAGATGAAGCCAAACTCTTGTAATATTTAACAAACAGTAATATATCACTGCAGATGGTGATTGCAGCCATGAAATTAAAAGATGCTTACTCCTTGGAAGGAAAGTTATGACCAACCTAGATAGCATATTGAATAGCAGAGACATTACTTTGCCAACAAAGGTCCGTCTAATCAAGGCTATGGTTTTTCCCATGGTCATGTATGGATGTGAGAGTTGGACTGTGAAGAAAGCTGAGTGCCGAAGAATTGATGCTTTTGAACTGTGGTGTTGGAGAAGACTCTTGAGAGTCCCTTGGACTGCAAGGAGATTCAGCCAGTCCATCCTAAAGGAGATCAGCCCTGGGTGTTCATTGGAAGGACTGATGCTAAAGCCGAAACTCCAATACTTTGGCCACCTCATGCGAAGAGTTGACTCATTGGAAAAGACTCTGATGCTGGGAGGGATTGGGGGCAGGAGGAGAAGGGGACGACAGAGAATGAGATGGCTGGATGGCATCACCGACTCGATGGACGTGAATCTGAGTGAACTCTGGGAGTTGGTGATGGACAGGGAGGCCTGGTGTGCTGCGATTCATGGGGTCACAAAGAATTGGACACGACTGAGCGACTGAACTGAACTGAATATATATATATATGTATAATTTCTAAGCAATAATAATATATATATTTATTACTTAGAAACCTACAGGCTGTTCACTTACTGTATTGTTTTCTCTTGTTTTTTCTTTTTTTTATGCTCTAATATCTCAGAGGTATTAACTACCTCTGAGTTATGAGCCCATGTCCATAGCACAAGTAAACTCAACTAACTCACCAGCATCCAATAAAGTGGGCTCAGCCACATTCTGCTGTACAGTTGATAAGCTGTGTGCTCAGTCACTCAGTCATGTCTGACTCTGCGACTCCGTGGACTGCAGCCCACCAGGCTCCTCTGTCCATGGGTTTCTCCAGGCAAGAATACTGGAGTGGGTTGCCATTTCCTTCTCCAGGGGATCTTTCTGAACCAGAGATGGAACCTGAAGCTCCTGTGTCTCCTGCCTTGGCAGGCGGATTCTTTACTACTGCACCACCTGGGAAGCCCCTATAGTTGATAAGTTAAATAGTCCCAAACTGCACTTGGGCACCAACCAGCCATTGAAATTCTCTTTCTTGAAAGCGCAACCTATTCACTTTCAAAAACTAGGACAAGGTCCATTGGGCTTCACAAATTTGTACTTATGATCAGAACAGCATTTTCTTATCAGCTAAATGCTCACAGGTGCCACAGGAACACCTTCATAAAGATGTACACCGATGCTGACCACATAGGTCCTGGAAATTGAACATGCACAAATCAGTGAAAGATGCAGAAGCCTTTCCTCAAATGAAGGATCTGCAAGTGCATTATAAATTCATCCAAAGGTACATTTTAACTTGCTCTTTTATTTAACCCTCTGCTGAGCACTGCATATGGGACATTTTAAACCAATATCACCAGAAACATGTCAGAACCATCACCTGGTAATTGTCCTCCCTGGAAGACGATGTTTTGTGTTAAATAAACAAAGGGCTCTAGAGAGCAGTTATTTTTAGACAGAATTCAGGAGAGAGAAGAATGAATGAACGAGGTTAAGAAGAAAAGGTCCTGGGAATGTATATGACGTGTCAAAAGAAGGAATGCATGCTATTTTCTGTCTTTGGGGATGAGATGAGGAGAAGTTTTGTGATTGGCCTTTAGTGTTTATTGCTGAGTAAGTGAAAATACATGGAAAATGAGGTTCTTTCCAATTTCAAGCTGTTACAATATGGTTACTTTCATGCCCTACAGAGAATTCCTGAAGGCGCGAACCCAGTCGCAAATCGGTACACATCAGCATTTTGCATAAAAGGAAAACATCCATATCTGACTCAAGCGACGATGAAATCAATACAGAAACATTTCCAGAGAAGTCCTGCAGGTTTTTTATGCATTTACAGGAGTATATTGCGCAAAAATTCTTCTGACTCTTTAATAAATCAACTTTAGATCCACAGTCCCTAAACTTCCACGATTTTCTTTACCATCGCCTTGAAAGCACCCTGCAGACGTTAGGTTGCATTTTCCCCCTACTGTGTCTATCCTTATTACATGGTTTATCTCTCTCTGTTTTTTTCTTTTTCTTTTTTGATTGGTTTGAATACAGGGGTTAAATTCATATCTTGTTGTCTTTCTACCACCGCCTCCTCCAAAGCCTGCAGAATATCATAAAAAAAGCATCTGACCGAATCCAGGGCCAAAATGCTGTCCTCAGCTCTCTGGTTAAGCCTGCACCTCCCTGTCAATAAAATTATGCCCAGGCATTCGATTGCATTTGATTTTATTTACCACTGAATGTCTGTTCTGCTGGCATGAATCAAATGATTATTTGAGACACTTCAAAAAAGAACACTTGAGAAGGATTTTACAAGTCTGTTACATAAAGACAGCATTTAAATGATTTCAGGAATTTTATCAGTGCAGAAATCTATTGCCCTAAATGTCATTTTCAAAGAGAGATTTGATGTTTTTAACAAAATGGGAACATCTATATAAAACAAAATGGGAATGTCTAATAAAATGTGATTGGTTCATCACATGAAGATGTTAGTATCAGGCAAGAAGAGAAAAGTATTTCCTTCATAATCATTCAGTGACCATGATCACCTAGGCAGAACAAAGAAATCAATCAATCAGCTTGGTTTAAGTCAGAGTCCTCAGACTTTATAGATTAACTCCCCTTGCTACAGTACCAAACTCTATTGTAATGCTGATCATATTCTGTTTGTATTTTAACAGACCCATGTAATTTTGATTGTACCTCAGTTTTCTCACCTGTAAATTGGGCATAGTACTGATTGTTTTGCGGGCATATATGAATTAGTGTTTAAAAACATTTAATCAATTCAATCAATACCTGCCACACAGCAACTGCTCAATACACTTAACTGTTACTATTTCTAGTGTCTCCTCTCATTGTAAAATCCTTAGGGGTTTAAATTCTGTTTTGTTTACATTGGGATTTCCGGAACTGTTAAGCACTTAACAGCACCTTAACCAGAGTTTACTAAAATAGCCATATGCATTATATTTGTTTTCTCTAAGACTCTTAATCCAATGCCATGTTTATAGCACAAAAAAACATTTGTTGAAGGAAGGAATGATTCAGTGAAAGCACCCTCAGCACAAGGCTGGGTACCTTGTTGACACAAAGAGTCGCTAAGATACTCTCTCTGCCATCAACGCTTTTGTAACCTCCTGTGATTTGTGTTTTCATGTTCATGGGCCCAGAGTAAGAGACCCTGAGAGCTGCCTGGGAGTGGACCTGGGAGCTGGAATAAGGTTGCCCCCGTGGCGCTGGAGATGAGAATGGAGATGAAGGGTGGTCAGGCAGCCAAAGGCACAGGGCTGGGTGACTGATCACAGGGGCTGGGTAAGAAGGTGGACGAGAAGACAAAGCAGGTTTCTGCAGTTCATGTTTGGGGGCCTGGGGGGTGCTGGTCCCTGAATCTGGGGCTGATGGGGGATGCTGTTGAGCTTCAGCTGGAGATGCTGACTAAGTGACCTGTGGTTTTGCTAAGGTGAGGTGTCCAGCAGATTTTAAGTTCCATTCTAACTATGATCAGAGGCAATATCTTATGGGAAAGCAAATTGTTGCTCTGGATCAGCACTCCTCCAAAACATCATTTGCCCCCAAGAATGCATCTTAATTATTTCCTCAATCAAAGTTTTAAACTGAGACTGAGAAATTTCCTTTATTCAGACATATTGGGTTGGCCCCAAAGTTTGAGCTGTTCTGTAACATATTATGGAAATACTTGAATGAGTATTTTGGCCAACATAATACTTCTTTCTAATTTCCCAGTTAAGCCAATGGCCATGTGGAGTTCTTTTTCAGTCATTATCTAGTCGTTACCTGGCATGATGGTTTAACTCTGCCGGCGGACTGCTGGGTTGTAAGCCCTGCTCTGCCCCTTTCTATGCAGTCTTAGACCTCTCTTGATTTCTATGTACCTGTTTCCTCAGCTGAAGCAGACAGATAAAATGCTCTGAAAGATAACTAGCATATATCACACACCATGTAAATGTTAGTTAAATAAACATGCCATAGGCAACCTTAAGCAACGTATGTTTTTTGAAAATAGGGGTGCCTGTAATTTCATTGTCTAAAGCATTTAGATCTTATTTGCATACCAACTGACAAAAAATGTTGCTACTCTCAAATTAATCCAAGTATTTTCATTAAAGAGAGTTATCATAGTGTATCTTTTTAATTCTATTTTTTTGCCTTCTGAATGTGACCTCTATAACACCAAAGAGCCTCTAGTAACTGATAATTCTTTAACATTGAAAAAACATTTTAGTAAAGAACAATGACAAAAAGTAATAGATGAAAGCAAGATTTCTTTTAAAATATTTTTATTTATTAATATTTTCCTTCCTATTTTCTATAGAATATAGAAAGCTCATTTTTATCCCGAGGTCTTGGGAGAATAAAAGCATTAATAAAAGGAAGTGCCCAATTTGATTTGTATTTTGTTCTGTTTTTATTAAATACCCATTACATTCTATATGAGATACTGCAAGATAATTAAGTCAGGAGTTACCAAAAAAAAAAAAAAATCTAGTAACTATTTCAGGCTACTGTGTTCTAAATTCTATATTATAATGCTGCTTAATAGGTGCCAGACTCCATATTTAAAAGTTTATGAAAGTACTGGAAAATCACACTGAACAGGTTGGAATGTGGTTAATCCTATTCGGGACACATGAGTTGGGGAGCAAAAGGACACACACATGACAGAGGAGAATCAGGAAGGTGTATTTCAGGTGGGGACTGGACTTGGAAAGGCATGGCTGTTCCAGGCAGACAGGGCCTGTGACCGGGGAAGCGGGGAGATAAAAACATGGCGTGCCCTCAAGATGCTGTTAGTTGGGGGCAGGCTTGTAAGTGACAATTAGAGTGTCTAGCCAATGCCTGATAGATGGGAACACCCTATATTTTAGAAGGTGAGAGGTAAGAGAAACAGTTTCCTTGGGAACGTACCTTGTGTGTGAATAAACTTCCAATCTCCCATGCTTACAGCAAAAATTAACTTTGAGTGGAGAACTTGTTGAATTTAATAGTCATCTCAGCTTTCTCTCTGATACCGTGTTAATGAAAAATCCCCTTAGAGGCCTTTCCCTGACTCCCCCCATGATGGAGCATGCACATGCTCTAGGCGAAGGACCCCCGCCTCATCTGTTGCATTTGGGAATTCAGGGACCTTTTGAGCAACATATAGTTCTATTAGCGAGTTCAGTTTAGTTCAGTTCAGTCACTCAGTCATATCTGACTCTTTGCACCACCATGGACTGCAGCACGCCAGGTTTCCCTGTCCATCATCAACTCCCAGAGCTTGCTCAAACTCATGTCCATTGAGTTGATGATGCCATTCAGCCATCTCATCCTCTCCTTCTCCTCCTCCTTCGTCCCCTTCCCATCCTGCCTTCAATCTTTCCAAGCACCAGGGCCTTTTCTAATGAGTCCCCTCTTCTATTAGAGAAAGTCACCACAAATGATGTTTTTATCCACCTTTAACTTGAATGCAACAAGGGTAGCATCAGGCCTATGAGACTAGAAATCAGGTTTTCTGTGTGATCTTGAGCAAGTCATGAATTCATTTATAAAATAATATCAGCTTGCAGTTTCCTAAGCTTACCTTCTGTTCTGCCATTTTGTAAGTAAAATACCTACATATCAGATAGCTTGGGTGGCTGCCAAATTTTTATGCTGCAAATCTAGTAAGATTATTATAAATACAAGGTTTCTTAATTGAAGAAAAAGAATCTCTGGCATCATTTTTGATCTGCTAATTTAGTAACCTAATTTATAAACCTAACCAATTACTAATGATGACTTCAGGGTTTTTGTAGGATTATGGTAATAAGTTAAATGAAATGCTGCTAACTTATGGTCTTAAACTTTTATATAAACATTTTTGGCATATCTTATCTAATTTAGGATCTACCATTGACAACTTAATCCAATTACAACAAGAAATAGTTGGCTGCTTGAAATATGCATTTAAGAACCTAAACCGGGGGTTTGGTACTAAAAATTAGGTATGTGAGGAATCAAGTATTAATATGCGGTTCTAAATATAGAAATTTGTTCACTAATAAGGTCTAGAGCTTGAGAATTAGGCCAGAATTGTGCTTTACAAACTAAATAACCACAATTAAAACTAAAACTGGGAACTCTGGACAAACATTTAGATGCTGCTGCTTTGAAGTTTAGAAAAGTAATATGAATAAGTGCAAATGAATGTCATGTTGGTTTTTATTTTGGTTAATTACCAACTTTTTAGTGTGTTTTTCTTTTTTATATATACTGTATTTTGAGTAACAGCGGTTATAGAGCTCTCTTGCTTAGTTTTTAAGTACAGAAAAGTTTCATTTTCAATTAGCTATATATTTTGTTATTTTATAAAAAATAATTTCTTGTCAGTATTCAGGATAAGTGGTAATATTTTTAAAGCCAAATCTTATCTGTAAAAAACAAACATAGTAAACTGAGAGAATAAGCTATTTGCCCTTGAAAAAGAAGTATTTATGATTTTATTCTAACGTGTAAATGTTCATGATTTTAAAACATAATAATCAAATTATGTACATTAAGAATCTTTAACCAATAGGGTACAAAATAATCCAGTCTATGTACCATGCTTAAAGACTGTGTAACAGTTATAGATGGAACACAGAATTTTGAATCAGAAAGACCTGGATTTAACTCAGAGCCCTGTTATTTTGTAGCTATTTATTTTTAAGTACACTTGATTTCTCTAAGCATCAGTTTCCTCATGATTTAATAATGTATGAAAGGGCTTAATATAAATCTGGCACACAAAGATGCTCAACAGAGAGATTTATATTTTCCTGATTAGGAAAATGGCATTCTATTCACAACAGTAATAGGCCTTCCCAGCAGTAATTTCTTATAACAATATCCAGGAGCTTTGATTTATATTGAATATTGAAAACACATACATAATTAGGTTTGATCGGCGCTCTGTGTGTCTTCCCTGAATCTTCTGCTTAAATGCTTAACCTTTGGGCCTCGCTGTGTTATATGGACTTCTGCCCTACCAGCTGATTCACTGAGCTTAACACAGGACCCTCTTGAGAGAACACTGGGCACTTCTGCCCAGTTAATGGGAATCTTAGTTTACATCAAGTTGGTGATGGTGTTGTTAGGAGGATGTAAGCTGCCAAATACCATTTAAGATACACTTTTCATCTGCTCTGAAAAAGCCTCATTGCTTTGAAAGTCCTTCCAGATTTCTTTAAATGAAATCCAGAATACATTAAATTAGAACCATTCCTTAAAGATACTGATTACATACTGATCTTTCAGCAAAGTACACAAATTAAGCCAACTTGCTGAGAAAGCGCAATTATTTCAAATAAGAGTCTTATAATGAAAAGAGCCACCTAAATGTACCCCTGCTTATCAACTGGATGGAATGGGTTTAAGCACTTGTGTTATTTCAGAATTGTGCAGGCATGGTGCTCAGCCCCAAAGCACAGGTTACCCTGGAGGCTCACAATCCCACTCAGAGCAAACGGGGCAGTGTGCTCTCCACTGGCCCAAGGAAGCACGTGTTCACTCTGGAGCGTGGGGTAAGGTCCTTGCTTATTTATTCAGGATTCTGCCTGGGGGCTGGACTACTGAATAAATGATATGGTGCTGGGGACACAGAAGAAAGCAAAGGCTAATCCATTTTATCAATATGTTCATGATTCTCTTGGTGCTTCTGGACTTTGTTATTTTAGGTGTTATTTGTTATGACCTGAAACCTGCCTATTTTCATCACTATGTTCTTTTGCAAGGGCAGATTCAAACACCATATGCTTCCATTAAAGGAGAGAAACTTTCTTCTCATGTGGGATTTATTCTTTCCCATCTATAAAGTGAGATGGTTTGCCTTTCAGAGCTGCAGGTGTTGAACGCCCTTCTTTTCCTTTTCTATTCTCATAGCTATTTGGAAAGCTTTAAAATAGAATTCTGTTGCAAAATGCAAACTTTCTTTTAATGAAGCATACTTTTACATTTGCTTTTTGATAATATGGAATTCTAAACCTGGCAGCAGTGTTAAAGTCAGTTATTTCCACAAAACTTGTAAAAGGATTGTTTTTGAGACCAACCTTCTGATAGAAGCATGTTTGGATAAATATTAGTACATACCTTGAGATGTCACTTTGGATTAATTAAGCTTAAAGTTAAATTTGCATTTTTAGCAAAGTATCGAAATTTTGGTTTCGACATGACACGTTAAAAATAAGGACATTATTTTCATAGCTTTACTGGGAGAAACAGTATTCTGTGGATAATAGGAAAAAGGGCTCCCATTTTTTGTCACCTTTCTGAGGCCAGAAAGGTGAGCCCCAGTTCTTGCTAGGGCTATTCTTCCTAAGGATCCAGTGTTCAATTCTCATGAAGGACAATGGCCTAAAGATAAATTAGAACAATTCCTAAAATATTACATATGAGGAAAGGTTTTAAATCTCTAAATTACAAGTTCTTTTTTACATTGAAAACAATGCACAATGTTACAACTATACTTGAAGAGAGGATTAAGCAATTTTCTAAAGTTAAATTCACTCTTTTGTGGCTTTATATCAACCCCTTATATTATTTAATTTTGACTTTGGCAATTAGACTCTATAATGTAAAGGCAGTGGTCATTTATGGAAGAAAGAGTAAGTAGTACCAAGGGTGTAACTTTGGAAATTAATGAGTCTAAAAGTCAATACAATCTTAAAGGATCTTGAAGGGAACCCTATAAGTGTGTTACTACGCTAGTTAAGTATATAAGTGACTTTCCTATCTACACAGACTTCTGCACAGCTCCTACATATATCTTGCAAATATTAATTTATCATAGAGACTTTTAAGAATATATCATACCTGAGAGCTTCTGCTTCAGTTACTTTAAAACATACACTAAAGAGATGATTTTTATTCAGAAAATTAAAACTGTCAGCATCAGTCTGTGATATAGTATATAAACAGATAGCCTAAACCTCTATGAAGAATGTATTTGCTATTCGCATAACGTTAAAAATCCAGGTCCGAAGACAAGAAAACCCTACCCTCCTCTACATTATATAAACAGAAACCCATTTGCTCTTAGGCTGAATGGCTTTCCCTATCAAGGTCAAGTCTACCTTGTAGAAGAAAACACTTCATTATATTGGTGAGGAATAGTTGTAGAAAGAAAACATTACGTCATCATTATCCGCAAGATGCAATGCAATACTCCATTTTTTTTTAAACATCTTCACCAACCTGAAGACCCATTACTGATCAGTCACAAATTAGCTGTCCTGTTTGCAATGTGGCTGAACAACATTCTTATTCTCATTTATAAAGTAAGATGATATATTCAGTTCCTCCTGAGCACTGTTTTTTTCTTTTTTTTCCTGTTGATGTAAATATGGGAGTAGAGAGTTGGTTGGGCGAGATAAGAGTGAGCAGCTTTTAAGTCTCTTTTAGTGTAAATTTAATCATCTCCATCAGGATGATGTAATCTATTATAGCTGTGCGTGTGAGAGGTCGTACGATCTTTACTCACGTCCATTTCACTCTGACTGTAACCTGGCAGCGTGTAGCATGCACTGAGAACCTCCCTGTCCTTCCCCCGTCCCCCGCCCCCCCCCCCCGCTTTTTTCCATGTACCCAGGAACGACCCAGTTTAAGAGCATGCCAGTTTATATCCTTCTTCCTGCTTTTTATGCGTCATTAGAAAAGGGAGATCACAAACGCCTTAGCTTAGACAAACTAGTATGATCAGCAAAGTTTGAGGCTGACACACTTATAGAGTCCTGCTTGCCAAAAATAGGATTTCATTTGTCCTGTCATTTTTTCCCCTGAACCAGTTTTGCCAAGGCTGGAGTAAACGCCCACTCTGGGCGTGCAGGACTGGGCAGCGCGCTGTTTCAGTAGGTGGCGCTTCAACACAGCCAGCTGCTCCAGAGCATCCCTGTGTACTCAACTTCCCAGTACCTGCGGCGAATCCGAGAGGTTTGGCCCAGTTTGCTCTCATTACAGCTAGATTGTTGTCTCCGGCAATAACTAGGCAGCTGAAACATCTAGGCAGTAAGCACTGTTAGGGTATATCCGTGGTAATTATTTTAAGACTAATGCACGCAGACACACACACACATATTCATACATACCTATACTAGCTCTATTTCTAAAATTAAAAACCAGAGAAAAATGATTTTTAAATTGCCATAGGACTTCAGTAATTTCAGCTACGTGTTTATTTACTTTTAGATGGGGTTATTAGCTTATATTGCATTTTCATGTAAGTGTGTCATTATCTTTCCTTAAAAAATATTTTTGCAGCATTCATTCTTAATAAAAAAAATAAGTATTTCTTTTTATTTTTTTTTTTTTGGAGGCCCCGCTGGGATAGTATTTCTTTTTAAAAATAATTCTACTATTTAAAAAAGTAAAAGAATGGGTGAAAATGACAACTTTAAAAAAATTCAGTTAAAGAAACCATGTGCAGTAATGCTTCTTAGCATATATATAAATTGATGTATACCAGGGTAATTAAATGGATGATAAACCATGTATTGTTGACAAACAAGAACAGAGACACCTGGAGTGAAATGTACTGAAAGGAACTTCAGTGAACCAAGAGAGCTCCCTATGGTCCACTGACCTAAAGATATCTGAAAACTTCATTCCAAGAGAAGATGAGGAGAGAGAATAGAATAGTTTAGCAATAATTACCCACTCATCTCTAAACAGATGGGACACTGAAGACTATTCAGTTTTCTCCCTTTGATTTGTTGTGCATCATTCAGAGGTCAGAATATCATTACAGGCGCTTTAGATTGCTGTGTACTTTGCTAATCTTTGCTTGAAATCTAAATATAGATTAAACAGCATTTCCCTGAAAACTTCCCTTGTGGCTCCGCTGGTAAAGAATCTGCCTGCAATACGGGAGACCTGGGTTCGACCCCTGGGCTGGGAAGATCCCCTGGGCTGGGAAGATCCCCTGGAGAAGGGAAAGTCTACCCACTCCAGTATTCTGGCCTGGAGAATTCCATGGACTGTGTAGTCCATGGGGTCCCAAAGAGTTGGACACGACTGAGCGACTTTCACTTTCACTTTCATGGTGATACCAGGAAAATACCCCTTGCATCTTTTTTATACTCTTTGCCTTTCAATATGCTGCTTTCATATAAATTTAATTGAAATATGCATGCTAGGATATTGGGCAGAACTAGTGAATATAAAATAACATGCACAATTATAACTTAATATATAATACTGATAAGACTAAATTTATATATTAAGTAATGACATTTGTAATTGATAGAAACAAGCTAATACAGTGAATGGAATGAAAGAATGAAAATAAAATTTTTGTTTCTCCTGGATCATCTGTTGCTCATTTTGTAATTCATAGAAACATAAAAAAATTAACAGAAGGATTCATTTTGGGTTCTGTTGCATTTTTTCAAACTTTCAGAGAGTAAAGCAAAATAACATAAAGCATAGTGACATAATATGATTTTTAAATAATCAGCGATTCAAATATTGAGCATGATTTTTCCTCTTTGAAATGGCCAATAGAAAAAAAAATCAGTGTCAGCTGTCTTCTTTCTTTCCTTTATATTTTTTGATAGAATTATTACCGATTTAAAAGAAATAAATTCAATTTTGAAAGTTCCTTCTTTCTTGAAACCACAGCGTGTTATCTTTGCTGTTAGGGAAGTTTCAGATTCTTTTTCTAAGAAACATATCTTTCTTATGTGTGTATGCCTGACTTTAATACTCCCTCTATATTTCTGTCTATTTTAACATAACTTCCTGAAGAGGAAGAAGAAAGGCCCTAGAAATTTCACATCTTTATTATTAGAATATATTGACATCCCTTGCTTGGTTGACTTTTTATTACAGTCCTGAGGTTAAAAAAAAAAAAATGCCCGTGTCAACTCAGCTCTTTGCTACAGTTCCAAGTGAAGATTACTGGCATTTCATTTTTGCTTGCAGCTTCCTGAATTCTTTTTTTCCCCCTTCCATCTTATTTTCAGTAGGAGGAAGGTTTAAAAACAAACTTGAAGGGTTCAGGAATTTTGCTTTTTCCTTTCCAAAAGTTTCGTGTCACAAAATACCAACGTAAAGGGGAGCCGTGCACCAGCGTTTGTCGCCAGCTCCCTCCGCCGAGCCCTGGCACCTGGCAGAGAGGAAGGCTCCAATCTGGGCTCCCAGCTGAGCTGAGATGCGGCAGCCTCCCCCAGCGCTGGACCACGCGGCTCCGGAGCCAAAACCCGAGACCATCTGATGCGAGTCTGGCCTAATGAAAGTCCAGCATGGGGCTAAATGAGTTTCACCACTGCTGGGTGAGGGGCTAATGATAAACCAGCTCCCCGCGCTCGCTGCTGCTGTCTGTATCTTTGTCAGGGCATATGGCAGTTGGCTGACTGCCTTGCTGGTGCGCCTTCCTCTGCGACTCACTCTGAGAAAGTATTGTTCCTTTTGCTAAAATGTATAAACTCTTCTGTCCCGCATCTCTCTTCCGCCTCCTCTTTTCCTGACTCTTCTCTATTCTGATGGTCTCTTCCTATGACTGTTGGGCCATAAATACTTTTTTCCAGAAGAAATTGTAAAACTGTTATTTTTATAGTTTGAAATGTGGGTGGAAAGGCAGGAAAAAATGGAAGAGAAGGATATTGGCTGTTACACCCAGTGGGGGGGGTCTGCGCCCATTGGAGCATTATAGCTAAAGGCCTATATTTCACAGAACCAGAGGAAAGATCAATCTGAAACTTGTTGAATACGGTGATGCTAATTAAAAACTTTCCCTTTACCCCTGGGTTCTTCCTGCAACTACATCCCATCACTCCATGAATAAATTTAGAATTTTATTAAGGTGTGGTAAATATGTAGTTTCAGATTTTTTTTCATTAAAATTTTTGGCAATTTAATGTTAGATTATAATTAAAGACTAGATAAAGCAATAGTTACTTTTGTTTATTCTCTAGCCTTATTTTTTTTAATGCTTTAAGAAAAGGACAAATTTTGCAAGATTACAAATTACCAGTACATTAAGTAAGTAAGTTTTGGGATTTGGGGATGTGTTTTGGTCTGATATGTGTAAATTCACATCATTATTTGAACTACAAGGGGAAAATGTCTACAATAAAAACTAAAGCAACTTTCCAAATCCTCAAAATATTTCAAACATTTATGTCTTCTTTTAACATTTATAAGCTTACTCTGTGTGTGCGTGTGTGTGTGTGAGAGAGAGAGAGAGAGTTACTCAGTCGTGTCTGACTCTTTGAGACCCCATGGACTATATAGCTACCAAGCTCCTCTGTCCATGGGGATTTTCCAGACAAGAATACTGGAATGAATTGCCTTGCTCTTCTCCAGGGGCTTTTCCTGGCCCGGGGATCGAACCTATGTCTTCTGCATTAAACGCAGATTCTTTACTTTATGAACCACCAGGGAAGTCGTTATAAGCTCATTGTGCTGTGCTGTGCTTAGTCAGCTGTGTCTGACTCTTTGCGACCCCATAAGACTCTGTCCATGGGGATTCTCCAGGCAAGAATACTGGAGTGGGTAGCCAGGCCCTCCTCCAGAGGATCTTCCCAACCAGAGATTGAACCCAGGTTTCCTGCATTGCAGGCACATTCTTTACCGTCTGAGCCACCAGGGAAGCTGTGAATAGCTGGAGTGGGTGGTCTGTCCCTTCGCCGGGGGGATCTTCCCCATCCAGGGGCTGAACTGGGGTCTCCTGAATTGCAGGTGGAATTTTTTACCAGCTGAGCTACCAGGGAAGCCCATAAAGTCATTAAACATGAATAAATAATCTGACGCCAATTCTTATATTTTAATATAGCTTGCATATAACCCTCTGTGATTTGTTCAGATCTGTGATTTGTTCTTAGGTGGGTTCTTACTGCCCTTATTAAATTGCAAGGAGACTTAGGATAATGGTATATTTTCTCTTTTTCATGAGAAAGTCAGACATCTAAGAGCAACAGGGGTAGGCAGAAGTTCCTAAAGCTTAGAATATTTTGATATTTAAATGATATTTGAAGTCCTGGTTTCTTTTTTCTTATTATTAAGGCATCTCACTTTCTCTTGTGTGTCACTGTCATTCAGCTGATATTTCTGGCAGAAAACGATAGGACTTAAATACAGTGTGAAATTTGCATAGCTGCACGGAATTGCCCATTCTAATCTAAATATAAGTGATCTGTTTATAAACTTCTTCTGAGAAATTCTAAATGAAATCTGTTAAACCGCAAGCTTCTTACTGCATGAACCCATGCACTCCAGGTGATCTCCCGTGTGGGTCACTTGGTCAGTGATATAATCTAAATGAGATTGTTTTCTTGTAAACCACATGGTGTGGAGATGCCATCACGTTCCACACGGTGTATGCCCCATTTCAATTTATTCCCATGACAAAAACTCCATTAATACAATTTTGGAACAAAGTGAAAATGATAGGAATTTTCTGTGTCACTGAAAACCTAAGCCTTCTTTCCTCTTAAGGAAATATTGCTTTAAAAATCTCAATAAGTCAGTTTCTAATTTACAAAAAATTTTCTCGGTACAAACACTTTTCACAAAGTATTTTCAAATCTGCAGGATTGAAATACACTATATTTTTATATGCTACTTTGTAGGCTGCCAGAAATTTTTTCTAAAGTCTCATTATTTTGTTTGTTTGCTCGTTTTACCCTAAGAGGCTTTTTAAATATGCTTATAGTTATGGAGGTTTGTATGAGCTCAGGAAAACCGCATCTCTCATCTAGCAGAGATTTAAAATTGAGCACTCCCATATGATTTGTTATCTCCAGATAAATGTAGGATAATGTGGAATAGTAAAAAAGAATAATGAACTGAAAGCCAAGAAGCCTGAATTATCGCCATGATTCTGTCACCTCATAGCAACGTGGCCCTTTGTATTAAAATTATGGTTAGCAGCCCTGGATTTACCCAGTCCACTGTGTGTCAGATGCTTTTTTTTTCCCTCCATAATCTCATTTAACCATCACAGCCACTTTCAATGCATATATTATTTTCCCCATTTAAAATTCACTGAGGTTTAAAGAGTTCTAGACACCTGTCCAGAGCACCATAGATAGCAGAGGACACAGGAGAGCTTCAAACCTTCACACTCAAAACTTGAAATCTTCAAAATGTATTCTCATTACACCTTCAGTTTAATCTCTTGGAACGACAAAGCTGGACCAGATAAGTTTGCCTTTGGTCTAGAACATTTCTGATCTGTATCTCAGCTATAAAATTCTGAGCCTGCCAGAATCTGAAATTACTGCCTTCTCAACATAATACAGAGAAGCTGTCATTCTACAGAAAGGTGGCCCAAATCACTGGATGGACCTAAAAGCAGCCTTGGGTCCAGAGAAAGTGTAAGGCCGGGATTAGCAATCAATGACCTAGTCACGGACAGCTTGATGATGTACTCTCAGTACTGAAGACGTGGAAAATATCTGAGACTATTGTAACTACTGATGCTTTTTATAACTTACATTATATACTGATAAATGTAAGTAATAATGTAATGTATAAAGTTATATAACTTAGGAATTTTCCTAGCAGTCCAATTTCAGGACGTCATACTTTCACTGCCGAGCACCTGGGTTCAATCCCTGGTTGGGGAATCAAGATCCTGCAAGTCATAGTGAAAGTGAAAATAAAGTCACTCAGTTGTATCCAATTCTTTGCGACCCTGTGGATGGTAGGCTACCAGGCTCTTCCCTCCATGGGATTCTCCAGGCAAGAATACTCACAAGGCACACCCCCCAAAAAAATCTTGATAACTTAAAACTTCGGATTAATTTCACTTTTGGCCTTTCAGAATCTGAAGAGATAATTTTACCAAAGAGCAATCTTATACTCCATAATATTGATTGAATAAGTAATAAATAAAATAGATTATATATATATAATTTGAATTCCCCCCCCCCAAAATTATGGTCATTTATATCCAGTAGACTATGCCTACCCTAGATTTTTGGGTTTTAACTATGCAAGGTTTTTGCATTTAGAGAGGGAATAGTGAGGTTTTGAAACCACAGATTCAAGAAAGTTAGACATGTTAGTCAAGGAAATATTCAATTTATGTAGTGTATACATTAAAGTTATGTTTACATTTAACATGTCAACTTCCAACTGATTCCAAGTTTTGCTTAATTCAATGGTGAAGTTTCTCCTCAATCAGAACTTTTGGAGACTCCTGATTTGCATGAAAAATACATTATGTGGTTTGAAGATCACAGAAATATCTAATTGCAAAGGAAATTATTGATGAAAGACTACAGAAATATATAGCATCTCAGGGAAATATGGGAAAAGGTATCATTTTATGCCATATAGTTGCTGAAGGAACAAATATTTATTTTGCTTATGGAAACTGTATAGTTGCTTCATGTGAGTACATTTTCAGTTGTGAGCAATCTAGAAATATATTCATCTACCAGAATCAAACTTTGAGCAATTATTTTTGAATCAATAGCACTGAGTGGTATCAATAAATCGAGCAGATTTTAGGTTGGCTGTGTGACCTGCCACTTCAGATGGCACAAGACTTCTCTCACTTGCCTGCTGTACCAAGGCAAGTGAGAACAAGCGAAAACATGGCTGGCAAGGCAAGTTTCAAAACCATAGACATTAAACAAAAGGGTTTTGGAACACACCTTGGTTATTCAGAATCGCATCCAATGATCATACCACATAACTCTATATTTTGGATACAGGTGTATACAATAACGCCCACAGATTGCGTTTTCCTATTATTTCTAACTATCTTCTTGAAATACAAGTTTGCTTCTGCCAAGACAGGTCAAGGCAAACTCATTATTTGACAGATTGCAAGATACTAATAGCTGGTTATACTTTTTCTTTCCATTAAGAATCTTTTTAAGAAAGTCCCACATTTTTCCTTTCTGTTTAAGGTAAATATTCTTCTGTTATTCACTGTAGAGTATACAGAAATTCTTTGGAAGATATCTTTTAAAATTCTTTTTCACACATACCATAGTATATCATTTTAAATCTTCCACTTATTATTTTATGTATAGGACCAAAAAAAAATTGCTTTCAGTCAAGAATTTTAAGACTCTACACAAACACTACCAATTCCTGTATATGCCCAGTGATCACATCACTCTGGGGCATGGAAATATTTTATTTGCTTTTCATGAGCTGAGTGACTTGATCATTAATGCTGATTGAAAGTGAAAGTATTAATAGCTCAGTTGTGTTCTGAGTCTTTGTGACCCCATGGACTGTAGCCCACCAGTCTGCTTTGTCCATAGGATTCTCCAGGCAAGAACACTGGAGTTGGGTTGCCATTCCCTTCTCCAGGCGATCTTTCTGATCCAGGGATCAAGCCCATGTCTCCTGTATTTCAGGCAGATTCTTTACCATCTGAGCCACCAGGAAATTGGTGATAATTCAGGATAAAAACAAAAAATCAAAAAACCCCAGGACTTCATTACCTCTCATTGGGGAATTCATCAGGTCTCCTCTTTGTACTCAAAATACTATATTCATTCTTTGAATTAGAATTTATAGTCTCCGGTGGAATATAAACGTGTTTTAGTAGTGCTATAATCACAGCTCATGTGAGTAGCAGTGAAATCCCTTTCAAAACCAAGTTAGCCTAGCCATGCTACGCTCCACGAGTCCAGCTTGAAACTCTAACACAATTCCCAGAGGGGCAGTGAAGGAACCCTGCTACTCAAAACCATGAATGGGACCTCGCTTTGGCCAGATGCAGGCACAACTAGGAACAAGGGGCAATTAGCATTTATACAGTGTTTTACAATCATTGGTTAATGTACAAAGCATCCTTACAAGCCAGATATTACAGCCCCATTTCACAGCTGTGAAAATTAAGAAAAGCAATTGCTCCCTGACACTTGAAGAAGGGGTATAGTCTTGGTTCTTACTCTTCTTGATCCTGATATTTAAATTGAAGATAAAGTGCTAAGTATTAGGGAATGATTTCTGGAATTTAATTAAAAAGAAACTAGACACAAAATACAGGACTATGAAAGTTTTAAGAATTCAGGTTCTTCCCTCTTCCTCCAGAGATTCACTGCTCAATGCATCCTCTCCAGTGGAGAGACCAGAGTCAACTCTGTTTATCCCATTTTCCTTCTGCTTTCAGTTTTGTTGCTACTCATCCTCTACATCCTTCCATAGGCGGACCTCTCTCAGCAGTTTATTATAAGCAAAAAGAGCCAAAAATTTTAAAAGTAACTTATAAGTCCAAACAGATTTATGTGGCAAACACCAAGGCTGAACTCAGTTCTCTAATCAAATTGTCGTTTATTGATAATAATCAAATAACTCAAATATCAGGACAGTTTCAAACTGTGAGACATTCTATGAAGGAAATAAGGAGAGTGACGTGATGGGAAACAATCTGTAGAGAGGTTGTTTGGATGCAGGTGAGAATAAACTTCCACCACCAAGAATTGTGAAGGTAAACAATCCTAAAAAAGATAATACAAATTTTGTGCTATATTTTATATCCATGCAAAGTTGACACCCTCTATTTACTTCAACAGTAAAAATTTTCAAATTACTATCAAAGTGACTGAAATTCCTCCTCAAATATCTGAATAAAATTGAGGACCCAGGAAGCTATTGCTTATCCTGGGCTTCAAGTATTCATTCTCATTATGTCAGAGGCAAGAGCACCTATTTGAGAAGAGATTCGTGAGTATCCAGTTATTGGCAGGGGTGCACCCTACCCTCTACTATTGTGCAAAGACCTTTCCTGGACAGACAAGATTTTAATAGAACAAGAATGGGTTTAATCGTTTCCTTGCAAGATGTTCATAACTAAAGCTAATCAATTCTTAAATTAATATAACCTTCTATAGCTGAAGCAGTAGGAACATACCTGTAAGACTCTAAAATTTGACAGAAAATAAGCAATGTTTTGAAACATAACACTAAGACCATATATGACATAAGAGACACTGAGGGGGTGATTCTCAACTCCATTTTGGTATAAACAGACTGAAAGGACTTTTCATACCTAAATGGCTTAAATGATGATGAGTTTACCATAGGTGTAAAGTTGGCATCTATGCCATATATACAAAGGATACTTTACAAATAATTGTGTGGAGCTGGAAACATTGTTTTCCCACTATTTCAACTCCTTAACAGATATATGCATTAACTTTCAGAGTTGTAGCACACTTTGCAGTGTCTTAATCTCCGGACTGTTGATTTTTTATTTTCCTCCAAGAAAAGCTGCATGGCCACTTGCCCTTCCACCAGATCATCATTGTTGAATCTGCTTAGCCTCTGACTGTGATTACTTGCAGCTGGGGTCCATTTGCAACAACATTTTTATATCATGTACAAGATTAGAGCAAACAAACTTTTTTGACTATAGTATTCTCCAATTACATTAATTTCATCCACTGATGTCTTTATTTCCTTCCTTTCCAATTTAGCTGTGTAATGTGAAAATTGGCCCTATTTTTGTGCCTATTATTATGTTCTTAATACTCTCTTGCTTCCCACAAGATGTGAGTTGCATAAGAGTACTTCACAAACAAACTTATAATGGAAACAAGTGTATTTTGGTCCTTGTGGATGATTCCCAAAATAACTCCTACAGTTAACTCTCCACGCCTTGAGTTGAAGGGAATATATTCTTAGCATCTATTAAGAAAACACAGAGCAGTAATATTATCTGTGGCACCTAAACTTTCCACATCTAAGAAAGAATCACAGTAGTATCATGTACGTGTGTGTGTGTGTGTGTGCTGTGCTCAGTCACGTCCAACCCTTTGCAACCCCAGGGACTGTAGCCCTCCAGGCTTCCCTGTCCATGGGATTCTCCATGTAATAATGCTGGAGTTGGTTGCCATTTCCTACTCCAGGAGATCTACTTGACCCAGGGATCGAACCTGCATCTCTTATATCTCCTGCATTAGCAGCCAAATTCTTTACCACTGAGTCATCCGAGAAACCCCTGTGTAATGCAACTTAATGGAGAAAGCTGTATAGGGGATCATGGGATTGAGTACAGCAAACTCTGACTAGAGGAATGAAAGGGAAAATACAAATATTAAAAAGAGAAAAGAGAAAGAGTGAAGGGAATATTTAAAGAGGATTAAGGGAAAATTTTTAAATGGTACTGCACAGTCTGTCAACTGTAGAGAATCAGTGTGGCAGCATCTGTCACAGCGATTCATGAACAGGATGGTAAGAGGACCTCCTGAGACATAGTTCTCCTCTGGATGAAGACATACAAGAAAATGCCACATCGATAAAGTAATGGCTGAAAACATAATTAAAATGAGACTTGTACTTTATGAATCGAGAAGTAAATATGTGTGTTATGATGCTTGGTATATGATGACTTCAGTTAACTCTGCTGTATGAGGTATACGAAGGTTGTTAAGAGAGTATATGCTGAGAATTATCTCAAAAAAAATTTTTTTTCTTTTATTTTGTATCTTTGAAGTGATGAATGTTAGCTGAATTTATAGTTTAATCATTTCACAATATATGTAAGTTAAATCATTACGCTGCACACCTTAAACTTATATAGTATTGTATGTCAATTACATTGCACCAGAACCAAAAGATATAGCTGCATGATATAGGATTTCTGCATTCAAGAAAAAAAAAATTTTGTAACTTAAAAAGATACTTATTGTAGCACCCATTATCATCCATATTTAATTGGGCAAATACTATTTAGTCAAAATTCGAGTACTGTTATTTTTTCGTAAGGTATTTCTCATGTGCCTTCCTGGGTTTCCTGAGCCTGGAACAATATTTTAAAAGAAGGCTGTAATATAACAATGGGAAGAACTACATAAATATATCAGTTCCATGTAAATACATAATTAAACATACTGCTGCTGCTACTGCTAAGTCGCTTCAGTCATGTCCCACTCTGTGAGACCCCACAGATGGCCTCCTACTAGGCTCATCTGTCCCTGGGATTCTCCAGGCAAGAACACTGTAGTGGGTTGCCATTTCCTTCTCCAAAGCATGAAAGTGAAAGTGAAGTCTCTCAGTCGTGTCCGACTCTTAGCGACCTCATGGACTGCAGCCTACCAGGCTCCTCCGTCTTAAAGGGAAAAAACAAGTAATATTAGTATTCTACTTGTTGGGACATGTTTGCAGCAGAATCACTGTCAACCTGGGGTTAGGAAACTCAGGCTCAGTCTAAGAGCGTTAGTTTTCTCACCTAGACATATCACTCCCAGGTCTGAGCCTCCTGCTCACACAAAATTCAGTCTTATCACTTTAATATTCCTACCGTACAAGTAAGTAGATCCAAAAAGAATCAGGCACTTATATGTAAAATTGAGTGACTTTGGTGTCAATACATTTATACTCTAGTAATTGCACATTTCAATAAAAAAGATGTGACTCCAGACTTATGTTCGCCTATTCAAACTGAGAAGATGGTTTTTCTTTATTCTCAGCATTATAATGACAGGATTATATAGACATGGATAATAAGCAATCTTAAGAGACATGCTGTACTTCTTGGGTCACTTCCCCTGAAATTTTGTGGCTGAAACACTAAAAGAATTGGGTTCCAGGAAGCTTGAGTTCAAGTTCTAACTCTGTAACTTTAGGAGAAAAGCTTTGTCTTCCTGATGTTCACCATTATTTCACTGTTTTCCAGGGCTCCAGAAAGAATATAAGGCAATAATATATGTAAAGAAGAAAAAAGAAAATCTGTAAAAAAGAAAATCTTGGCAAAATCTCTACTACTTATAATAATCAGATGTATACAAATATGCAAGCTTAAAGCGACCCTCTGGTCTTCACAGTCGCCTGAAAGCATTAATTATACTGTAGCTGCAACTATGCGCATTATATTTGCAAAAGCAAATCAAATTATAATTGTTGTCATTAAAAGTCACTATTAATGTACTAGTAAAAAGACTTGTGAAAAGAGCCCTAAAATCTGTGGTTTTGGAAACTGGGTTTTAGGCTCAGTCAGTTCAGTCGCTCAGTTGTGTCCTACTCTTTGCGGCCCCATGAATCGCAGCACGCCAGGCCTCTCTGTCCATCACCATCTCCTGGAGTTCACTCAAACTCACGTCCATCGTGTCGGTGATGCCATCCAGCCATCTCATCCTCTGTCGTCCCCTTCTCCTCCTGCCCACAATCCCTCCCAGCATCAGGGTCTTTTACAATGAGTCAACTCTTCGCATGAGGTGGCCAAAGTATTGCAGTTTCAGCTTTAGCATCATTCCTTCCAAAGAACACCCAGGACTGATCTCCTTCAGAATGGACTGGTTGGATCTCCTTGCAGTCCAAGGGACTCCCAAGAGTCTTCTCCAACACCGCAGTTCAAAAGCATCAATTCTTCGGCGCTCAGCCTTCTTCACAGTCCAACTCTCATATCCATACATGACCACTGGAAAAACCATAGCCTTGACTAGACAGACCTTTGTTGTCAAAGTAATGTCTCTGCTTTTGAATATGCTATCTAGGTTGGTCATAACTTTTCTTCCAAGGAGTAAGCGTCTTTTAGTTTCATGGCTGCAGTCACCATCTGCAGTGATTTTTTAGCCTAGATCTATCTAATGGCTTATCACAAGGATTTGGGCTTCAATTATCCATATAAGTGAAAGGACTTTCAATCAATTTCCAGAAGTTGGATTTATCTCCTACTTTGTCTTTAGGTTCCTAATGATATAATTGCTAACAATGAAACAGAATCATTTAAAGGAAAGCAATTTATTTTTTTCTTTTCTTTTTCCTACTATTTCTCTTTTCATCCCGATTTTCACTGGATTCTAAATTCTTGAGAGAGTTTGTATTTGAGGCTTTATAAATAACTATAAAGAAATACAGAGGACACTAATACAATATGTTAATTGTAACCCAATAAAAAGAAATATAAATCTCCATAATCTCAATGCTTTAATTTCTTCCACGATTTATAAGTTGTCTCAAAAAAGTCTTATGCCATGACTATGAAGAAACTTGTGACATACTTAACATTATTTAAAAATACATATTTTAAGATGGGAATGTATAAATTTTAACAAAAGGAAGATATAAAGGAAGAGACTACTCTATGTGATTTTAACAATTTATGCATGGTCAATTGCTCAGTCATGTTTGACTCTTTGTGGCTCTTATAGTCCCAAGGACTATAGCCTGCCAGGCCCCTCTGTCCATGGAATTTTTCAGGCATAAATACTGGAGTGGGTTGGCATTTCCTACTCCAGGGGATTTTTCCTACCCAGGCATACATAAAACTAATTCTCTACCTGACTTTCCTGTTTAGGTCATATTTCTTAACTTTATCTTTCTTTACCCATTGAAGGATTAAAAAAAAAAAAAAAAACGAGCTCTAAGATCCTGTGAGAACTTGCCCAACCTTTAACTCCTGTCCCAAGTCTAAAACCAATAGTGATGATTCTTATGACATCTTCTCCAAAGCTTCCAAATGATGATCCTTCCATTTTTAATTTTTTAATGAGCTTCGGCATCCTGATATCATAAAATATATCATAAATTAAAAGAACAGTAATTACAGTCTCACAAATAAGACTGCCCTTGATTTGGTTTAAGATTATATACACTCATAAACACAATCTAAATTTAATACTCAAGATCAATAACATAACCATTGCCAAACTTTGTACTTACTCCACCCGCTTCAGGTTTTTTCTTGCCTGAAAACTAAGCTTGTTTGATCCACAAACATTTTGATTTCCAGTTAAACTCATAATTTATTGCACTATGATTTTGGTTGTGAAATTTCATTTAGGATTTCCCTTTTAAATAGAAATATCTTAATGAATGGATAATATACTACTTTTACATTCATGAGCAGATTTCTACTTAAGGATTTCATATGTCTATTCAACATATGATAGAGATAGTACTATGACTTGGATTTCACTAATGAATATACTTGTAGTATAAACTGTCAAAGCCTCCATTTTGCCCTCAGCTTCTATTCCATCCAACACACAGTGAACAACTCAAAATAAATCACAGAAAAAAAAAAAAATTGAACTTGGACTTCCAATTCATGGAATCCAGTCCCAGCAGAGAATTAACTCTGTAACTTCCTAATGTCAGGATGAGGTCATCTCTAAAGCACCTTCTACACCAGTTTTTGATTCTGTAATTCCTATTAATGTGTTTTATTTCAGCCTTTTGCAATTCTTCAACACATATTCCCTGCCTAGAAAAAATATCTACATCCACACCATAATTTGTGTGTGTGTGTGTGTGTGTGTGTGTGTGTGTGTGTGTTAGTTATGTCTTATACGTCACGACCCCATGGACTTAGCCTGCCAGGCTCCTCTGTCCATGGAATTTTCCAGGCAAGAATACTGGAGTGGGTTGCCATTTCCTTTTCTAGGAGATCTTCCCAGCCCAGGGATCAGACCCATGTCCTTTGTGTGTCTTGCACTGGCAGGCAAATTCCTTACCACTGTGCCACCCAGGAAGCCCCACTCTACCAAAATGCTCCATTTCTGCATTTTGCCAAGCTATAGCCTATTCCCTTCAACTGTAACCATTCCTGTTGTTCATCATAGTGATCATTTTAAAAATCAAACCCACATCTACAAGTATATTTGTTAAGCATACATTCTGTTGTGGCTGATTTTCTTTCATATTATCTGGTTCTTCTCCCTAAAAGTAGTTCTTTGACTGACTCAAAATTTATAGTGTGACTTTTTTCTGTTCCTAATAAAGTAAGCATTCAATGTTGAATGTTGTGATTAAATTATTTTTTGACATCAATATTTTAATAATTTCAGCTGTCTAATAGAGGGCTTGTTTTAAAATATTCTAATATTTACATATTTCATTTGAAAATTTCATTACAAGGATGAAGAATGATATTATTGGTGTAAAAACAGCATAAAGTTTGCTGATTAATCAGATAATGTGAGCAGTAATATATATTTAACTCTGAAACTGGCATTGAGAGTTTACTTATAAGGAGAAGGCTTTCTGCCAGAAAGATTTTACTGCTCTCAAGAAAACAGAAAACAAGAATACTATAAAGAAACTTTTTTAAAGGAGCTGTGATAAGTCACATTTTCCACTAGAAAACCATTGGGTCACCCAAGTATTAAGAGAATTAAAAGAAAGTTTTTAAAACTCTTACCTTTTTTGAAAAAAGAAAGGGAAAAAATAGAGCCAGGAAGTCAGGGTGTGAGATGCTTGAACTATAATGCGAAAGAAAATAACCTGTGTCAAAAACTGAAAATTTTTTTCGAAGAAGTCCAGTGAATTATTCATTTTTGTCTCAAGGACTGGGCACAGGGTTTAGCACAAGTAAAGTGAATTCAGAGGGGAAAGGATTAAAAGCTTGTTATCCACCTAATAATTTGCACTTGATCTGATTATATGTTAAGTACTTACTCCTGCAGCTGGACTGCCTCCATTCTCCGATTCCGGATTTCTGCTTTTCCTGAGGACTTCGCTTTTCCTGGGGGTTTCTGCTTCCAGTGTCCAGTAACCTGAAGTAGTGTGTTATTTTATTAATACATACAGGATCTGGGCATCTTCAGATTTTCAAGTCTGTGGAGAGGGGGCTGTAAGGTGGTTCCTGGAGTCACTCCCCTTGGGACATTAAATTTTTAATTAAATATTTACAATCAAACAGAGGTCTGTTATTTCTTTAACTTTTCTTTTTAAACAGTTTTTAATACAAGCAGTTTCATCAGCCTACTGGGTTTGTGTATGCCCTACCTGAAATTTTCTACTACAAAGCTTAAGGCAAATATGGAGTCAAGAATATCTGTATATTAAAGTAATGCTCAAAATTCTCCAAGCCAGGCTTCAGCAATACGTGAACCATGAACTTCCAGATGTTCAAGCTGGTTTTAGAAAAGGCAGAGGAACCAGAGATCAAGTTGCCAGCATCCGCTGGATCATGGAAAAGCAAGAGAGTTCCAGAAAAAATATCTATTTCTGCTTTATTGACTCTGCCAAAGCCTTTGACTGTGTGGATCACAATAAACTGTGGAAAATTCTGAAAGAGATGGGAATACCAGACCACCTGATCTGCCTCTTGAGAAACCTGTATGCAGGTCAGGAAGCAACAGTAAGAACTGGACATGGAACAACAGACTGGTTCCAAATAGGAAAAGGAGTACGTCAAGGCTGTATATTGTCACCTTGCTTATTTAACTTCTATGCAGAGTACATCATGAGAAAGGCTGGGCTGGAAGAAGCATAAGCTGGAATCAAGATGGCCGGGAGAAATATCAATAACTTCGGATATGCAGATGACAAACCCTTATGGCAGAAAGTGAAGAGGAACTAAAAAGCCTCTTGATGAAAGTGCAAGAGGAGAGGGAAAAAGTTGGCTTAAAGCTCAACTTTCAGGAAACGAAGATCATGGCATCTAGTCCCATCACTTCATAGGAAATAGATGGGGAAACAGTGTCAGACTTTATTTTTTGGGCTCCAAAATCACAGCAGATGGTGATTGCAGCCATGAAATTAAAAGATGCTTACTCCTTGGAAGGAAAGTTATGACCAACCTAGATAGCATATTCAAAAGCAGAGATATTACCTTGCCAACAAAGGTCCATCTAGTCAAGGCTATGGTTTTTCCAGTGGTCATGTATATATGTGAGAGTTGGACTGTAAAGAAAGCTGAGCGCCAAAGAATTGATGCTTTTGAACTGTGGTATTGGAGAAGACTCTTGGGAGTCCCTTGGAGTGCAAGGAGATCCAACCAGTCCATTCTAAAGGAGATCAGCCCTGGGTGTTCTTTGGAAGGACTGATGAAGCTGAAACTCCAATACTTTGGCCACCTCATGCAAAGAGTTGACTCATTGTAAAAGACCCTGATGCTGGGAGGGATTGGGGACAGGAGGAGAAGGGGACGACAGAGGATGAGATGGCTTGATGGCATCACCGACTCGATAGACACGAGGTTGGGTGAACCCTGGGAGTTGATAATGGACAGGGAAATTCAAAGAGTCGGACAGGACTGAGCGACTGAACTGAACTGAAGTGAAAGTAACTCAGCCGTGTCTGACTCTTTGCAACCCCATGGACTATACAGTCCATGGAATTCTCCAGGCCAGAATACTGGAGTGGATAGCCTTTCCCTTCTTCAGGGGATCTTCCCAACCCAAGGATCGAACCCAGGTCTCCTGCATTGCAGGCAGATTCTTCACCAGCTGAGCCAACAGGGAAGCCCTGTGTATTAAACTGGGTCATCAAAATTGTAGACAATGAACAGTTTTGACTGATAAAAACAGTACCAAACACCTAAATAGTTCTGAAGAAGTTAAACAGTAGGTAAGTAAACCAATTTGTTTTGTTATACCTTATTCTGGACAACAAAGACCTTCTGAGAAAATTTTATGGAAATTCTGTTCCATGCAGAGGAAAGGTACATGACTTTGGAATCAACAAGGTTTGGATTTGAATACATGAGCTACTAAACAGTCATGTGATTTAATTAAATCAATCGATTCTCTGAAATTTAGGTTCTGCATTCAAAAATTGGGGCAGTGGTACTTTCTTATCAGACTGCAACATGGATTAAATGGAAACATGTAAAATCTATACATCTATTACATAGTTAAACAAAAAGAATAATAAGATTTTCTGAGACAAACTAGTGTTTCAAGATAGTTTCTCTACATCAGATAAATCTTCAAATTATCAAAATGAAGAGAAGGTTAAGGTGCAAGGAGGCATTTGAGAAAGAGGACCAAGTCCTAATACATAACCTACAGCCACACGCTCTCCTTATGTTATAAATGCCAGACTATTGTGACAGGAGAGAGGACAGGATAAGGCTTCATGCAAGAAGATTTCTTCTGAAATAACGAGTTCCCTTCACTGAAAATGATAAAGAAGCATCCAGATTTTTTTCAGCCAAAGATTGGTAAGAGATATTCTACTCTGGGTTGAATGTTGGGATAGATTGCATTTAATATCTAAGATTTTTTGATAGTACAAAAACTTAAAAACTCAATTTAGAACATCAAGTATTTGCAGTTTTGCAAAACTTACTTCAAAGAAAACAAGCAGACTTACATAAAAGATTCAAATGATTTCTTAGAAATCAAATAGCTCTTGCACAAGAACTGTTTGATGACTAAAGTATAAATGAATCAGAAACATATGGATTAAATTTCTTGTGAAATACAATAAGAGGAAAGTAGTGCTTGGCAAAATCTTATTGGGCTTCTTGAACCAAAAATCTTCGGAAAATTGTTCAAGATGTTTTAATGACCCCAAAAAGCAGTTGGATTTACTCTGGCCTGCTATAAGCAATTTGAAGCCTTTAATTTCCTTTTTCTATTGTCTCTGGACAAAGTTCAATTCAATTTTCTACCAGCTGTTGACTGTCTCTATTTAGTACAAAGCATTTTTACTGTTGTTGTTTTAAGTATGTTTGCTTGCTTTATATGTTTGGGGAAAAAAAAAGACTAAAAAGTTTTGAATGTTCAATATTTCAAAATATTTGTCATTACTATTTAAATTTTATCCTGAAATGTCTTCTTTTGCCAAATCTTTTGACTTAAGGGTGAAATTCATAAGATCAATTTGGAACAGAGAGTTGATAAAGTAGAAAGCCCTGCAAACAAATCTCCAGAGGCAGTGCAATAGTTGATGCAAATAGCATTGGCTTGAGAATTTAATAGAGAAAATGTGAATTTAGAAATAAAAATACCACTGGGAAATATCATCATGTTAAAGCAGAAGCTATGTGTCAGCTGAAATTTACCCTGAATAGTAGCATATGATATGGAAGTTGAAGGTTTTGTAAACTGTCAAAACTTTCATTCATATTTATTTGATTTTAATTAATTATTTAAGCATTTTATTACCCTAAAAATTTAGAATGTTTTGTACTGGCATAAAGTATTAAACATATTGTTTTGGACTTTCTTTCCAAAATAATGCCCAGCTTACTAGCAAGTTCTCAAAAATGAAAAATTCCCATTGACATTTTCCTTCTAGGGTGGTACAAGAAAGTGTCAATGGATTATTCACTGAATTTAAGGAGTGTGAGCAAGATGATGAATTCAAACATGTATTGACTAAAATAAAAATATTATAGGGTTTCTGTCCATGAGGATTTTGTTGCCCAAGAGTAATAATCAGGCTTTTGCTGTGCCTCTTTCTTCCATCCTTCAAACAAACAGTCATAAAACTCAATAATTCTTATAGGACTTCTTACCCATCCAATTAGACTGTTGTCTTAAAAAAAGAGTATCTCGCTTATTGGCAAACATTAGGGTTTCATTTGTGTAATCTAACATTATTGCATTGGGTAAGTAATAAAAGAAGAATTTCAAAATACTGAATTAACTACACTATCTTAGTATAGAATAGCTCAGCTAACTCAGTGAAAATAAACAACGCAGTTTATGGGTTCAGTTTTATGTCAGAGTAAAGTACACATACATAAAACTTTCTACCAACTTGTGATCAGCTTACTGAATAGTTACTCTAAGAAAAAAGTAATGCATACTCAACTACGTAGCTAAATATATTAACCCCAATACAGATCATTTTAATGCATGCTGGTCCATGAAAAAAAAATACATTGGTTTGAGATAAATCAAAATATTCACCTAGATTATACATTCCTTAAACCTCCTTAGTTCCTAAAATAGTTTATTATTTTTTTTTTCTAGTCAAGTTAGTCTGTGGGGGATGGAAAGGATTTCTGTCTTCTTTGCTATTATTTAATTATCTTTGTTAAAATTAATATTGAGGGGAGTGAGGAGTTGGAATAGTGGTGGAAACATTTAACTGCCAAGGCAAGTCACCATTCATTATTTGCTAAGATCTACTGGGATCCTCGGAGAAGGCAACGGCACCCCCACTCCAGTACTCTTGCCTGGAAAATCCCATGGATGGAGGAGCCTGGTAGGCTGCGATCCATGGGGTCACGAAGAGTCAGACACAACTGAGCAACTTCACTTTCACTTTCACTGGGATCCTAGGGCTTCCCTGGTGGTTCAGAAGGTAAAGAACCTGCCTACAATGTAGGAGACCTGGATTCAATCGCTGGGTCAAGAAGATCCCCTGAAGAAGGGAATGGCGACCCACGCCAGTATTCTTGCCTGGAGAATGCCATGGATAGAGGGGCATGGCAGGCTACAGTCCATGGGGTCGCAAAGAGTTGGATACAACTGAGCGACTAACAGATATGCACACACACACACACACACACACACAGAGTGGGACCCCATCCACCTAATTGTTTACTCACTCATTAGCTAATTATGCACAAAAATTAGAGGCCAGGCACAGTAACAGGTGCTTCCGACATTGGAACAAAATCAAAACCTTGCTCTCTTGAATGTCTCATTGAATAGGTTAGAAATAGACATATTAACTCTAATGATCTCTCAGATATGGAGAACTGACTTGTGGACACAGTAGGGGAAGGAGAGAGTGGAACAAATGGAAAAAGTAGTGTCAACATGTATACACTACCATGTGTAAGATAGATAGCTGGTGGGAAGGTGCTATGTAACACGGGGAGCTCGGCCTGGAGCTCTGTGATTTCCCAGAGGGGTGGGATGGGGGAGGGAAGGGAGGCTTAGGAGGGAGGTGATACATGTATACTTATAGCTGATTTGGCTTATGACCAACCTAGATAGCATATTCAAAAGCAGAGACATTACTTTGGCAACAAAGGTCCGTCTAGTCAAGGCTATGGTTTTTCCAGTGGTCATGTATGGATGTGAGAGTTGGACTGTGAAGAAGGCTGAGCACCAAAGAATTGATGCTTTTGAACTGTGGTGTTGGAGAAGACTCTTGAGAGTCCCTTGGACTGCAAGAAGGTCCGACCAGCTCATCCTAAAGGAGATCAGTCCTGGGTGTTCTTTGGAAGGAATGATGCTAAAGCTAAAACTTCAATACTTTGGCCACCTCATGGGAAGAGTTGACTCACTGGAAAAGACCCTGATGCTGGGAGGGATTGGGGGCAGGAAGAGAAGGGGACAACAGAGGATGAGATGGCTGGATGGCATCACCAACTCGATGGACATGTTTGGGTGAACTCTGGGAGTTGGTGATGGACAGGGAGGCCTGGCGTGCTGCAGTTCGTGGGGTCGCAGAGTCAGACACGACTGAGAAACTGAACTGAACTGAACAGCAGAGATCAACACAATGCTGTAAAGCAGTTTTCCCCCAATTAAAAATAATTTTTTTTTAAAAAGCAAACTTCTGAAATATGCTGATACTCTTCCTTTTGCACTGCCATAGGAGAGTGAATGGGGCTTCCCAGGTGCCTCAGTGGTAAAGAATTTGCCTTCCATGCAGAAGACACACGAGATGTGGGTTCAATCCCTGGGTGGGGAAGATACCCTGGAGAAGGGAATGGCAACTCACCCCAGTATTCTTGCCTGGAGAATCACATGGACAGCGGAGCCTGGCGGGCTACAGTCCGTAGGTTGCACAGAGTCGGACAGGACTGAAGGGACTGAGCATGGTCCCAAGTAGGGTGAATGGGGTAAGTCGTAGCCTTGGCTGGATGATAACTCACAATTAAAGGTAGTTTGCCGAGGACTCAGGTGCATATTTCGTTAGCTCGGTGCTAGCTCACTGTGCCTTTACTTCCATACCTGTTGCAGTCTTTTCGGCAAGCGTGGCGAGTTGGCATCTCATCTGATATCCCATTGTTTTCTCCCTCAGGATTGGAGAGGTGTGATTTAGATGGTGTGAAAAGCATAAGTTAATCATATTTTATTAATGGAGAGGTTGTTTTAAAACCAGATAATCTCTGCTATCCAGCTATCTCTGAAGTCCTTAATTGCTGCCCAATAACTCAGGGAGATTTCTCAGCTTAAAGTTTGATTTTGTGATAATAGGCCCTGTAAGGTGTTATTTATCTCATCAAGAACAATTTTATACTAAATTTATACAAGTCTATTCGATACTTCTCATCTAGTATAGATCCACGGCAGTTGTCACTGGGTCTAGCAAATATTATTTAGCACCTACACTTTCACTAAGGTGCTGAGGTGGTGGAGTCTCTGAAGGGGAGAATCCTATCACTTCCTGAGTTTTGAATGCACTGAGATGTAAAACGAACCATGGTACCTGTACTCCAAATATAATTTTATTACTGATGAAGGTTAAACTGGTAGACATAGTTAAGTGTGAAAGCCAAATGGAACAGATGTGTGAAACTTGAGTGTCTGATGGATTTATCTATCCAGTTATGGTAACTGACCAGGGCTGGATTCCCTGTCTGTTCCCACCACTCCAGAGAGGCAGGAACTGCTTAAGCAAGCAAAGCAAAAATTGTGTTCTCTGTTGCAACCTGAATCCAAAGAGGAAAAGCAGGAGTCAGTCCACATTCCCTTCCACAATGTGAGTAAGAGGGCAAAGAGGACAAGATTTACAACCAGCTGAGTTCCCTCTTCTTAGAAATAATCCTCAGAAGTAGAGGAGAAATATCCAGCCCTGCATGCGGCAGAAAGAGTTCTCAGTGAGGTGAAGAGTGTCAGAAAATATACCAGGGTTGGGAAGATCCCCTGGAGAAGGGAAAGGCTGCCCACTCCAGTGTTCTGGCCTAGAGGATATCATGGACTGTATAGTCCATGGGGTCACGAAGAGTCAGACACGGCTGAGTGCCTTTCACTTTTACATGTTAACAATTGTTCTAAGAGATTTTAACTTACATTAACTTGTTAACTCTCACAGTAACCCTATGAACTAGAAACTTTTCTTAATCCCACTGTACAAATTTGGAGAGGGAGGCTTACAAACGTTAGGCAACTTTTTCAAAACAGTTTGTTTCATAAGGTAAGATTCCTATAAGTCAAGCAGAGTATTTCTGTGAGGGAGAAAGTGAAAAAGTGAAAGGTGAAAGTCACTCGGTTGTATCCAATTGAACAAAGAATTTTTGGGAGTTATTGAAGGATACGGCTACCCACTCTAGTATTCTGGCCTGGGGAATTCCATCAACTGTAGAGTCCAGGCCAGAATACTAGAGCGGGTAGCCATACCCTTCAATAACTCTCAAAACTGTGTGGTCATGGAGAATCCTGTGGCGATTCAGAAGACAGCAAGTAGATCGATTTGGAAATACAGATGCAAAGTCTCCTGCAAGTCTGAGTGTTACATAAAGATATTTCAGATATAGTAAGACAAGGGATTTTTACCAGTGAAAGAATTGCTTCAGGATGTTCTTAGTAACAATAAAGAATAGGCATGGAACTCCAGGGGCTGGGGGGTGGGCAGTGAAACTAGAAATTGGCAACATTTTAATAAATTGAGAACTATTCACATTTTAATGTAAATGCTGGAGCTTCCTTGCACAAAAATGTCCAGTTGCCTTAGATGAATCCTATGAAATCCTGCTACAAGTTCATGCATAATATCATAGAAGAAATGAATCGCCAGGCCAGGTTCGATACAAAAGACAGGATGCTTGGGGCTGGTGCACCGGGATGACCCAGAGGGATGGTATGGGGAGGGAGGTGGGAGGGGCGTTCAGGATGGGGAACATGTGTACACCCGGGGCAGATTCATGTTGATGTATAGCAAAACCAATACAATATTATAAAGTAATTAGCCTCCAATTGAAATAAATAAATTTAAATTTTTAAAAAATGTTGTTGTATACTTGTTAAATTTTGCTTTGTAGTACAAGTTCCCTTCAACTTACTATTCTTTATCTTCTCCTTCATGCTATTTATACCAAAATGAAACCTCTAGCTAGGTGGTTCCCTGCTGGTAAAAATTTCAAGATGTGATCAAGTAGTTTGCTCTGTGTTAATTTATGTCAACACATAAGAAACTAAAGTATTTAATTTTTTTGTTTTGTTTTGTTTTTCAGTTACATTGAGATATAATTGGCACACGGTATTATATAAGTTTAAGGTGTATGGCATAATGACTTGACTTACACATTATAAAATGGTCGTGACAATAACGTTGGGTTTAACATCCATCACTTCCTAAGCATTTGCCGTTACTGTCAAATGACTAATAATCTTGAGTATCTGTGGCATGAATTGAAGCCATGGTGTTAAAATTTCTCTTTCCCACCAAAGTTTAAACAAGAGCCAGAGGTATGAATTTGGAAAGATCTTCACAACACGTAAAAGGAGTTTTCTAAGCGGAAAACAAGAGATGTCGTCCATTTGTTTGGCTCGTCCTCCTAAGTGCTGTGAAAAAATTGTCATTGTTGGCATCTAATGGGAATAGAGGGAATTAAATTTTCCAAGCAGAGCTGTAAACCTTCTTCCCCCAAAGTTACAAGTTAGTATCAAATGGTGAAAAGCGAGTATTTAACGAATGAAAGAGAGCAGTGCGGTCTGCTGGTCTACAGTAATTTGTAGGGGACAGTTTAATCTTGTCTTTGTTTTGGTCTGCATGGGAAGACTGCACTCCCACCCCTGTTTCTTTCTTTTAGGCTTTCTGCCTTTGGGTGTTACAGATTTTTCCCTACTTCAACTAACCATGTCTGAGCAGGACAGCTGACCTTCAAAAGTAAATACGATTAAAGCTGAACAAATCAGGTAATTACAATAAAAACATGGCTTGACAAGCAACCTCTGAACAGAATTACAGTTCTGTATACACACTACACATTCAATTAAAAGGATTGAGAATGAAGAAACTAATGCCTTTACTTAAGATTTTTAAGGTGCCAACATTCTACCTTCTGCCATGGGTTAGAGAAGAGATTAGGAGGAAAGGAAAATTCTAGTGATTTTATGTGGGATCGTTGTCCCCTAGATGTAGAATATCATTAGTTTTAGAACCTGAAGGTCCCCTTCAATTTTAAAAGAATTTTTATTGCATCATATTCTAAATTCTATGTTCATGTTAAAAATTGTGTTAATGATCTATAATTACATTAGAATTCTTATTTTATGAATGTCTTATTATACAGATTGCATACCATGTTTATAGAGATATAATCACACAGGCTACCTGTTTTGGCAAATAGGTAGATGGCTGACTTGCAGAATCAAATCTGCATGTAGGCACCAAATGAAATGTCACTTATTCACATTTTTTAGAAAATTGTTCAATGACAATATAATACCATCTTGTTAATAAATCAATTAAAATCGACCTTATAATTTTGTTTGTCATACTCAATTTTATTATTTTTATTTTTCCCTTTTCTCCATGAAAATGCACAATGGAATATATATATATATATATATATATATATACACACACACATATATAGTTTCTTTGCATTTTGTTTTGGCAATCTGAGGTTATAGCAACAGAAGAAAATATAGTCAAGCAACTTTTTAATTTCCTTAGTCTAACATTTCCAAAAACAGCATTTTTCAGTTGTGCTTGAAAAAAAAATCTTTTTTTCTGTATGCTGTTGTTATAAGTTTTGTATTGCTCAAAGCTGCTCCAGATTCCTAAATAGTCAAAATATACTGCTACAGATATAGTCATGAGGACTTTCCTTTCAAGAACAGGTTGACCAGATTGAGGTCATTATGATGTATTAATACAACAAATCTTTTCATGTACCAGTATTAACATTTTTTTATTGTCTTAAGTATAAACAAGGAGATTAGTTAAGTTTATGAGTGAACTATCTCAAGATTCACTTTTTAGAGACTAAAATGATCATTACTATACTATCAATTTGCTAGAGAGCTGGCAAAATGCCAGTTAAAGCCTAAAATTCTATTTTCAAACTTTTCATAATTGACACTGATGACCGAAATTCTAGGCTCAGTCCCTTGAGAGTAAAGGCAGTTCCTTTCTCTTAATTTGAAAATCTTCAGGAAATAAGTTCCTTTGGGTATATTTTTACACAGACATGATAACATTTGCTAATGGCTTTTATTTATTTTCCGGCTACTTGATAAAATGTATCTCACCAATTTGATTGTCAGTTGTTTCTAAGTCTGTGTCTTGTCTTTCATAGTCTTGGTGTTTCTAGCCGGACATAGGCAGTCAGAGTTCTGAGCCCATATCTGCTTTCCTCTTTACCGAGTCTGTTATCCTGAGCAAGTCATGGTATGGCCGTGGCTCGGGAGGCCTCACTGCTGGCACGGGTAATATTTCCTGCCGACCTATCTCACAGTTTTGTTTTATCAACTGAATGATGCAATGTATGTGACTCTACTTTGTAAAGTCTCATGAAATGCTATAGTGTCCATATTGTGCCGCTGTACACATTTAATAAGTGCTCGATGTAGCAATGCCTACTTAATGAAGACCATATATATTCATGCTTAATTCGAACTTCAATTCCACCAATAGGGGCCTGTTAAACTCTCCCCATAGCTAGTTATGTGACCTTAGATAAGTGCTTTCCTTTCTCAGTTGCGTCTATAAAATGGAACTGAAAAAGCTCAATTATACTCCAGATATCATTGTAAATATTAAAGTATGAGAAAGCATGCATTGATTACTATATATCAATATACAATTGCAGGATATTAGTCAAAATTATACTTTCAACATTTTATCATCAAAGAAGTTTTAATATATCAAATCCCATATACCTACTAACTTAATATGTGTGTCTTTTATCAATCCATCCAGACTTCATTCTAATAAAGATATAAAATTTTAGATCTGAAAATACCTTAAATGTGATAGAATCTAGCCTCTTCCCTTTATGGATTCTGGAACAAAAGGCCACAAGGTAAAAGTGAACTGTAGACTCTACACTGCTCAGAGCTGAAAACTACATTTTTGGAATGATTTTGTTGCTTTTTTTAGAAAACAGATTTTCAAGCTTCAACTGTGTATGGTATAGTAGTAGCGTCAGTCACTCAGTCATTTCCGACTCTTTGCGTCCCCATGGCTGTATCACTCCAGGGTCCTCTGTCCATGGGATTCTCCAGGCAAGAATCCTGAAATGAGTTGCCATTCACTTCTCCAGGGGATCTTCCTGACCCAGTGATCAACCCAGGTCTCCCGAATTGCAGGCAAATTCTTTACTGTCTGAGCCACCAGGGAAGTCCCAAGAATACTGGAGTGGGTAGTCATTCCCTTCTCCAAGATATATAATCCAGCCTCTTCCCTTTATGGATTCTGGAACAAAAAGCTATAGGGTAGAAGTGACCTGCAAACTCTACACTGCTCAGAGCTGAGAAGTACTTTTTGTTGGAATGGTTTTGTTGTTGTTGTTTAAACAGGTTTTCAAGCTTTAGCTGTATGGCCAGAAGTCATTTTAAGTAAAAACAAGCAGAAAGGGTTACTTTTTCCTCAGATCTGCACTACACACTGGATATTCTATATGGAGAGCTGCCGTGAAAGACTGAACCTTGTTCCTGCCTCCCAGCAAATATTTCTATGCTGCTGTTGCTGCTGCTAAGTTGCTTCAGTCGTGTTCGACTCTGTGAGACCCCATAGACAGCAGCCCACCAGGCTCTCCCATCCCTGGGATTCTCCAGGCAAGAACACTGGAGTGGGTTGCCATTTCCTTCTCCGATACATGAAAGTGAAATGTGAAAGTGAAGTCGCTCAGTCGTGTCCGACTCCTTGCGACCCCATGGACTGCAGCCTACCAGGCTCCTCTGTCTAAGGGATTTTCCAGGCAAGAGTACTGGTGTGGGGTGCCATTGCCTTCTCCAAGCATTTCTGTAAGTACATCTATATTTGGGTGACCATCCTCTTCTAAACCTTCCCATCATTAGCTAAGTACTAGCATGTGAAAAATTGCATCTGTCAGAAATGTAAAAATAATTATGCCCACCTTGGTCTTTTCTGCTTACTAATTTGGGCCACGGATTGGTAACCTTTGTTTTGCCTACTGTGCAGTCATAAATTACTTTTATAGATCAAGAGAATTTGAACTTTCAAAACTGCTGTTTTAGCTTAAAATGTTATGATTTAGATATTCTATTTATGTAAGAGGAAACTAATGACAACTCTAGTAAGCAATTTTTTTTTTTATTCCTCATTCAAATTCTTGCCTTAGCATATGGTTTCTTATCTCAAAATAGTAAGATGTCTACAGAGGAGAGTTTGACTCTGTATGTAGTCACTGTGCATTTGAATAATCATAAAAGGATCAGTACAGGACTTCAGTAGTGATGTAAATGGCCTGTAGTCTCATCACATTGCCACTCTGACCACTTAGTGTATGTGGATTTCAAGAGACTCACTTGGAATCTTTTTCAATCACATTCAACCCTATATTACGATATTTGGGAAGTTAAACAACCATGTTGATTTATTTCCCTTACATTAGAAAAGGCTAATACATTTTCAAATATCAATTTAAAGGTGACATGAGATAAACTTTCTAGATTACTATTATCTTTTCTAGGTTATTCACTTAAGAAGAAGCAAACACGAAATAAATATCTTTCCTTAAACTACTATTATTTTATAGTTTGAGTGTTTGCGATTTAATAATTTCAAATATGACAGTTATTTTGATTTAGTTTCTTTTTGTCATTGCAGGCTGTAATAGTTAATAAGTGTTTCTGTACTATGGAGTATAGGTACTTAATATAAAAGCAACTTTAAATAATAAAAATATAGTTATTCGGACACATGCACTTTCCTGCTCCAATTAAAATGTCTAAAGTATAAAAGATTTATTTGAAATGTTGTCATTTTTATATTTCCTCATCTGCCCAATATGATAAAATGATTTGTCAGGATATCTTACAATCCTTTAAAATAGCAAAAACCATTTTCTTCATAAATCCAAAATATTCCCACAAAGTAAGTAAATGCTGTGCATTACTGATTTTATTTTGCTGTTGGGGAAATCAAGGCATTAGCATAGGTCAAGTAGTACTTGACCGTAGTCTAAAAATTACCCATGAAATGCATGGAAAATTGTGAGTGACGATCTTCCAGCAGGCAGAGTATCATTCCACCAGATTTCAACACATTCATCTTAAAGATAACCTATTACTTGTCCTTTGGAAGCATCATTGAAGAAAAGCAGCACAAGAGAAAATCTGTATTTCTCCTTAGCCCATAGCATTGTGTTTATCATTAACCTAAAAAGCAAGTGATAAATGACTATTGAGTCACTGAACATGAAGCAATGAATCAATAGCAGAAAAAAGGAACAAGTGAGTGAAAAGACAGTCTGAGTGTATCCATACTCAGAACACTCAGACATGGATTTGGAAGAAGTGCATTGTTTTGAATTATAACAGTTTTTTTTCTCATTCTTTCTTACTGTATTTATATTAATGGTGACCATGCTTGAAAGAGAAAGAGCAATACTGACTGTCCTTTATATCATACCCTCTGGTCCTGCTTATGGAAAATCATCCACTATGACCGTAGCATGGTCTGAAAGCAAATAAGTGAAGGGAAAAAAAAAAAAAAAAACGGAAATTCTGGCAGGGTTCCAACTGAACCCCATGGCTAATAATGTCATCTGAAAGCTGGAAAATTTGTATTTCTTCAGGCACCACATCCTTCAGTAGCATTAAAGATGAGAAATGACATGGAGAAAATAAAGTTTCTAAGAAGAGTACCTTGGGTTAGTTATCTGACTGTCAGAACCGCACCACTCCAAAATAAGGTAGGAACTTTCTAGAACTTTCTAAGACTGGAGCAGCGTATAGGGAAGGAAAGCTCTCTGACTTCGATTTTAGGCTGATTTCCTTGTTAGGTGCTTGGTGGTTTTCACCTTCTAGCTTTGGGATGGCAGACATCTGGGCATGGGCCAGTAGAAGCAAGATCTGTGACTAAGATCTTGCAACACAGTTTCCTTGGGAAATAATATTTGTTCATGTAGAACTTGCTAATTCTCTTTGGTTGGGTGCAAGGGAAACAAAAACATTACTGTTAATTAATCTGTTTGCAATTCTACTCTGGTCCACAGCTCCAAGAAATGCCTCTCAGAAGTCGGTGAATATAGTAGCCGTTAATCAGCCTTAAGCTTTCGTATTTATCCTAATTCAAAGCATTCATCTCCGAGTATTTTGTGCCTGTCCCGCACAACTGATGATGCACTTAACCTTCCAGCTGTCTTTCAAGTTTACCTGCTTTTTTCGATGTATTATAGTCCTTCACCTTTGAAAGTCTGACAGAATGCTGTTTATTAATCTCACTCTGTAGTGCTTTGGTCTTCTGTTTGTTTGTGGGATGTCACTGGTAAAGCGCATGCTGAGATGTCATATCAGAAAGAAAGGCAGGGAAGGGGAATCTAGACTTGACCGAGAGGATTGGAAAGCGAAACGTATGAGCTAACCTTCCCTCTCACAGCCTTTATCTGGGACATTCAGCATGAAACGAAGTTATGACCTATATAGTTTGGCTGTACTGTATCTCAGGATACAAACTTTGATCAAGTATTTTTCTTCTGGGTAATGAAGACTGGCTTTCCATGAGGAATTTTACCTGTCTTTTGGAAGGTAAAATTTTCACACCTTTTAGAAAAAAATCCTTCTAGTAGCTACCTGACATCTATTTATAGGGGCCATGAAGAGTATTCGAGAGAAATAAAAGTTTTCCCATTGTCTTCGTTTTTTTCCTTTTCCTTCAATAAATTCAGCTCCTTACAAAAGCGTTGCTCTTGATGTTATTATTTTCAGTAGTCAAGTGAAGAAAAGAGGATCTTTAGTGCTCCTTAAGTGTCCATAATAAATGAGAACATTTAAAATGCTAATTTGAGTGAAATTTGTGTCCAGTATTTAGACTGTTGGGCTTCCCTGATGGCTCAGACAGTAAAGAATCCTCTGTTACAATGAAGCTAGAATTCTTCCAGGGAGAAGGGGCGGGGTACCACTGAGGGATCCACTTGCTCGGTGGAGGAATGTATTCCTTCTCCCAACAAGACGCCTTATTTCAATAAAATTATAGCTTGTTTTTGCTTGTTCGTTGACTTGCTTGCTCATTTTAGAGTTGTGAAGGGAATCCAGAGTCCAGCTGTTCAGTTCTCTCACAATACAGGTGGCGAAACTGAATTCTAGAAAGCAAGGTGGGATCTCACAGGTGTCCTCTGAGCGTCCTCTGTTTTGCCACCAGCTGATTCTTAAACTCTGAGTCTAGGCGTTCTATGAGTGTAGGAGAGATGGTTTATTTTAAATGTTCGACAAAATGACCTGTCATCTAAAGTATAAAGGCCTTCGAATAACAAAACATGGCCAGAGAAGGTTGACCACCCAACCAGTGGAACAAAGGCTCTTTGCTCAGGAACCACACGTCAGTCAGTGACCTCTATTGTCCCTGAAGTTCCTGTGTCTGATGGGATGCTGCTGTGATTGCAGCTCACTGTGGGGAATAATTCTGCTGAGTTTCGTGCTTCAAGTGCAAGGGACCCATGGGGACCCAGAAATGGAAAAGCAACAGGAATATGTAAGATGCCTGACGGATGTTTATCTCATCAATACCAGAGACCCTTGTGCAATTCCTATAAAATTTCTGGTATGATAAAACTGTTTCTCAGCACTTTAAGCTCTGCTCACTTTTAAATATCTAGGATTCTTACCTTTTTCTGCTATTCTAAGTATGTATGCGATAGGTTACATATTACTACATTCCCAGTGGTTATGACTCACCAATATATGTATTCCAATGTCTAGCTCCTCAAATTACCTCTGGTATGGAGGATTTTCATAAGGGTTTACCTCTGTAATTAATGTTTAAATACTATTATTTTTTTAAATATAATACTTACTGTGATTTTTCAAAGTACTCAGAAACCAGATTCCAGTTATCCTCAGGCTTGCGCTGATGGTTAAGAATTCACAAATTGCATTTGTCATCTTTAGAAACCCCTATTTTTTCTTGTTAACTTGTGATTTGTTGGGAAAAGCAAGGTGGGTTCCCAGCTTCTGGGTGATTGTAAGAAGTTTTAGAGCTATACTACATTACCGATGCTACTGAACTATTCTACTTGATCTATGTAGGGAAATAGGCATGAAAATAGACACTCTCATTCAAGTCAGGTGAAAGAAACTTGCCAAAAAGGGTAAGGGTGTTTTTTTCCCCCCTTTTATGTCCTTTCTGCAAACTCAAAACTCATCCTTTCCCACAAACTCAAAATTCTACAGAGTCCTTTTACTAGAACAATCCACCTCTTTGCAGAATGAGCCATGCTTAACACCATATTGTTCCCAGGAAAAGGAGTTCCATGATTAGCTAAGGAAAGACAACAAAGGGAGAGCTTGATAAATACTTGAATCTCAACAACAAGCAGATTTATTTATTTCAGGTTTTCTCCATGGGTTTATTCAGTTTTCCTGTTGTGGTAACTGTGCCCAGCGTGCCTATAAGGAGACAGATAATCCATGCAAAAATTTTCAAATTTAATTGGGCACAGAACATTTTTAAAAAGACATATCTTAGAGATGCAGGGTCTTGTAGAATAACTTTGAAAAAACCTTGACCAACCCCTTCCTAACCCAGCATCCTATTTAATTTCTTTCATGACTATTTTAAATATGTGCTATTTAATTATTTTTCTCTTCATGTTCAGTGAAAAAAAGAAAAATGGAAATATTAGTTGCTAAGTCATGTCTGACTCTTTGGGATCCCACGGACTGTAGCCTGCCAGACTCCTCTGACAATGTAATTCTCCAGGCAATACTCCAGGAATACTGGAGTGGGTTGCCATTCCCTTCTCCAGGGCATCTTCCCAATCCAGGGATGGAACCCAGGTCTCCCACATTACAGGCAGATACTTTACTCTCTGAGCACCTAAATGAGTTTTTGATTAGTTGCTAATAATAGAAATTAGTCACGTGCAACCATTTACATTTTCTGGATTCTGTTTGAGATCTTATAAACCTGAAACAGGCATAGAACTTGAGTGATATGACCAGTTCATTCTGAAGGAGATCAGCCCTGAGTTTTCTTTGGAAGGAATGATGCTAAAGCTGAAACTCCAGTACTTTGGCCACCTCATGCGAAGAGTTGACTCATTGGAAAAGACTCTGATGCTGGGAGGGATTGCGGGCAGGAGAAGAAGGGGACGACCGAGGATGAGATAGTTGGATGGCATCACGGACTCGATGGACGTGAGTCTGAGTGAACTCCGGGAGATGGTGATGCACAGGGAGGCCTGGCGTGCTGTGATTCATGGGGTTGCAAAGAGTCAGACACGACTGAGCAACTGAACTGAACTGAACTGAACTGATATGGACCAAGGTCACCTTCAGTTCTAAAGGACAATTATAATAGAAAATCGTAAACTTTTCTTTTAATTTTCTTCTTGGTGAATTTGTATATCTTCCATGAAATACGTCCATGGTTGAAAGCACTCATACTAGGAATTTCACAGTGTTGTCACAAGTATTGATTACTTGAAATGTGTTGTTATTAGGATATGACTGAAACCCTTCATTCTGAAACGATTCCTTAGATGGACAAGGAAGGTGATTTATTCAGTAATTACATGGACAAACTTGTGGTTTGGAAGGAAGTTGGGAGTGTTCGGGGATTTATAGGTTTGGGGTACACACCATTTCTGGCAATTTAGGTTGTGAATTTTGTTAGGTATTGTTAGAGAGCCTATGCAATTTCTTAAATGCTAATCTTATTCCTGAAAGACCACTTGAAATAATGGCAGACCTCTTGACAAAGGGCTTTTAAACTGCGTGAATCAGCTCTATAATAGCTGTGGCTTCATGCCTTGCGCCAGTGATGTCTTTACTGCATCTCAGCCACAAACTCACCTTCAGTACCAGCCCCTAATGGCTCCACTCTAAGCCGTTTCTCTCACACAGTGGCCACGATGGAAAGCTCGGTCAGAGGAGGGCACAGTAGAGACAAGGCAGGAAGGAGCGGATTGTTTCCTTCCTGGTTCTAGTGGGTTTGATTTTGCTCTTTCCTGCCCCTGTACCTGTTCAGTCAGTAAGGCAGCTGAGTGGAGGTGCCCTGCCCATTCTGCATCCAGGGTGGACTGTTCCTCCAAGACCTCACAACCTAAGCCAGAGCTTGGGACAACGCTGTGGGTCTTCCCAATGCAGCAGCACCTGCTGCCAACTCCCACCAAGCAGCTGTCCTCCGGCCCACCTTGAGCTGGATCAGCCAGGCTCACTTGCCTGCAGCCCAGAGGTTTGTTGTCTCTCCCAGAGCGGGTATCACATACTGCGGCTCTCACATCATGACAGTGCCCAGCTCCCTTCCAGGGCTGCCCATGAGCTTGGCTTGCTTACACCCTGAAGGTTTTTTTCTTGCTTACACCTGCCTGGGAAAACCAGTACATATCTATGCCATACGGTGGAAAGAAATCACACCTTCTTCGATGAGGTCAGAACCTCTGCCTTGGGAGAGGGCTTCACTTCCAACTTTGTCCTTTTTTAAGTTCTTTCTCATCCATAGGAAACCTGTCAGAATCATCTTTACATCTTTGTACTAACTTTTCTAAGATAGTTCACTAATTCTTAATATTAAACACTTCTTTTTAAATTACTCAGATGTATCTTTTTAAGTACATGAACAATCTCTCCTGACTGGACCCTCACTAATACTAAAAAAGATATCTAGCCCTAGTTCCCTAGAGAGGGAAAGTACCATAATGGATATAGCTCGTTTTCCTTCCACAATTTACATACTAGATCTGCCCCTTAGCAGTGGAATCACCTCTCATAGCCTCTCATGAGCCTCTCATACCTTCATCCTTAAAGCCCACAAAGATGTGAAAACCTAACAATTTCATACACATGGAACATACAAAATCTATGTGGAATACAGTAACTGTACCGTGGTGTGTACTAAACACACAGCAGATAACGTATTAGCTAAGTGAGATCTTCATTAGGATCCTCTTTCCAAAAGTACAGAAAAACAAGAATGTCATAGTTAGTTTTGCCTTTCTTTATATAAATTTTATAAAGAGTAGAGAGAAAATATAATAATTACTCTGGTATAAAAATATTCACATATATGAGTAGGGAGAGAAAACACTAGCTCTTTCTGATAAGAAGACTCAACTTCATGAGAATGCTTTAACTATGATTAGGGACGTAGCTCTTAAGTCTTGAAAGTCAAAATGTAGAAAGGAGGGCTGTTTTACAAGGAGAAGTGTTTATGGAATCAAGAGTGCTGAAATCAGTATCTGAAGAAAAAGAAAGCCAAGTTCTGCAGGTGAACATCCAGTGTCCTTGATCCTCGGCTGCTCTCAGGGTTAGCTGATAATAACTGAGAGGTGCCCCATTTTGCAGAGAATTGCCCTGAACTGTACCACTGTATTCCCTTCTTGAGGGCTAGAGCCAGTCTCTGCTGAAAGTTGACTGATCTGGTTGTAAGAGTCCTGTGGCCCCCGCTCCTGAAACTTAGCTTCAAATTTTCCATGGGATCCATCTGAAAATACTGGTCTTCACCCTCCCAATCCTGCTACCTGAGTCCACTTCTCTCCTAGTAAAGCACACAAATGCAAGGTCAGCTATGGAAGGCACTTATCTTTGAGGCCCCCAGTGATCTTAGCCTGCTTCTTCAAGCCCTGTGTAGCCCTCTCCTGCATTTACGTTGAGCTGGGCCTGGTGTCAAGCTTTGGCTAATGGGATGTTCTGTTCAGTTCACTCACTCAGTCATATCTGACTCTTTGCGACCCCATGGGCCACAGCTCGCCAGGCCTCCCTGTCCATCACCAACTCCCAGAGCTTACTCAAACTCATGTCCATTGCATCAGTGATGCCATCCAACTATCTCCTCCTCTGTCGTCCCCTTCTCCTCCTGCCTTCAGTCTCTCCCAGCATCAGGGTCCTTCCAATGAGTCAGTTCTTCACATCAGGTGGCCAAAGTATTGGAGTTTCAGCTTCAGCATCAGTCCTGATGGGATGTTAGTAAGCATAATGCAAACAGAGGTTTGCTAAGCTTCATGCACTGGAATGTGTCACCCTGAACCTCCTTCTAGGAACCTAGTTGCTCCCTGTGAGAAGCACAAACCACATGAGGAGTCAAGTGGATGAGGAACGGGGCATTCTCAGAAGTTTCATGTGAGTTTACAACAGCCAGCCAGCACTCACTGCCAACCAGGCGCAGGAGTCCATCAGGTAACACAGCAACAAAAAATCACTGAGCTAAGCCCATGTAACCAGAAGATAATGAAAGATACTTAAATGGTCAAAATCTGGAAAATCTTTTATAGTGCATGCTGAGTAGCTTCAGTTATGTCTGACTCTTTGTGACCCCATGGACTGTAGCCCGTCAGGACCCTCTGTCCATGGGATTCTCCAGGCAAGAATACTGGAGCAGGTTACCATTTCCTATTCGAGGGGATCTTCCAGACCCAGGGATTGAACTTGTGTTTCTTGCATCCCCTGCACTGGCAAGTGGGTTCTTTAGCACCACCTGGGAAGCCCAGAAGATTGCTCTTACTTTACCCTATATTCAATCCTCCTAATCACTAAAATTTATCAGTATTTCTGTCTCTGTTTTACACAGGCCTGGCTAGACACCTTAATTTCCCTTTGTATTTTGCTTGCCAGTCAGTTCAGTGAGTCATGGCAAATTATGATAGCACATTTTCACATTTACTTTCTAAGTCTCAAAATTACTTATTTCTTAATACGTTAAAGCATTTCAGCCTGACTCTTGAAAGTGAGCAATAAAGTTACAATGCAAATTAGTTATCTAACAGAGAGTGCCTTCTAAGTGGTGAATGGTCTGCTACAGCAGGCTTCATTAGCCCCATTTCTGAAATGCTACCTACTGATCTCCTCTTTATATTTGGCTAAACAATAAAAGCTTGGTTCCAGATCCCATTTATATTTGTATTGTACTCTTATATCTATTTTAAGGATTACACAGTTGTTATTACTTCTAACATTTTTAAGGTAATGAGTCAGTCAAATTTATATTTTCTTTTTCTCAAGTAGCTGCTCAATAATATGAAGAAGAATGCATCCCAATTATAATAAGTAGTATAGTAATTCGGACAAGGCAATGGCACCCCACTCCAGTACTCTTGCCTGGAAAATCCCACGGACGGAGGAGCCTGGTAGGCTGCAGACCATGGGGTCATGAAGAGTCGGACACGACTGAGCGACTTCACTTTCACTTTTCACTTTCATGCATTGGAGAAGGAAATGGCAACCCACTCCAATGTTCTTGCCTGGAGAATCCCAGGGACAAGGCAGCCTGGTAGGCTGCCGTTAATGGCGTCACACAGAGTTGGACACGACTGAAGCGACTTAGCAGTAGCAGTATAGTAATTCAAATAAGTGTATGAACCTGCATAAAAATAATTTAGTATACAAATAAATGCATAGCTATATATTTATGCATAGTTCATAAATATACGTGTCTATATGTGCATATATTCATGTATATAATTAAATGAATAAACGTTAAGGGACAAGCAGGGGTTCTTGTTTGCTGAAATCAATCTTACAGTCATAGCCAATATGTTATCCACATATGGGTAGTGAATATAGCTTGAAAAGCTTTGATGACATTGCTGAACTACACATGTAAATAATGAACAACAGTCGCAGTAAAATTGTCTGCAAGCATTAACTTGTGCTAAAGGCACTAGCCTACTTAGGAACAAAGACGCACTGTGAGAGCCTTTCTTAACAGCAGATGTAGTAAACACGTCTTTAGACATATTTTTTTCCCTCAGACAAAGCTTCTGTTACCACATTATCTTGTCAAGTTGTATGAAGTTTAGATGGATCGATACTTGCATAGGTAACTTCTAAGGCACACCTGGCCTTCCAGGAGGTGACATGTTAATTAAATAGATAGCATTCTTTTTCCTAATGTACAAACGCTTGAATTTTAGTGCTTCTTTCGGATCCCTTAGTCTCTGTTTTAATACTTTTGTGAGCTTGAGGGCTAAACCCAGCCAAGAAACCTAGTAAAATGTAATAATTTGGGAATGTTAATAGCGATATTTTGGCGAAAGAGGAAAATGAACATTTTTCCTTTGATCTCATTTGGCCTCTTTTGCTTACCGCAAAGTATGAGGTGTGTCTCTGAGTCTTAAAACAGATATTTTGTAAGTTAGTTTGGTTTTGAAAAATATTAAGAATCTTGTCTAATACCAGACTCACACTTTTGTGATTTCCTAAGCCAGAATGTCAAATTTGGCTGGTTTACAGATCTTCAAGGCAGGAGAAGTTCAGAATCAATTTTATTGTGGCTTATGAATGTGAAACATCCAAGCTACCTAAGAAGGTTACCCTTTGAGAAGGCAATGCCCTCATTAAATCCCACATCATTTATTTTTAAACCATGGAAATAAAAATAATGTTATTTACTTTCCATTATATAATCCAAAGAGTATAGAATTTGAAGCAAAAACTGATGTTGAATCACACTGATGCCACTTTGTAAATGAAAATTCTTGAAAATCTTACTTTCTGAAATTCAACTTCATCAGCTAAAATAACAAAATTCCAAAATAACTTTAAGAATATATTAAACATGTTCAAAAATACTACTTCTTTTTCTTTTAAAATGGCCATCATTATTCTCTTTCACAGGAAAAATGATACTTTCATTTGCATTTTTAATTGGTAAATTTTTATTCTACTTTCTAAAATTCAAAGAAGTGATTAAATAGAGGACTGCCCCTATTGTTTGTCTAATTTCTAATTTTGTTGCAAAGCAGGAAGTTATATTATATTCATTATTAACTTTACTAATAATTGATGATATGTGGATTAAAGAAGTGAAGTTATATTAGCAAATATTTAAAACAATAATAGTCTATTAGAAAGAGTGGAGTAAGATGTATACTAATGAAATACTAGTGAAAGTTTTTGTTTGTACAACTTTTCAGGAAAATATTTTGTCAGTAGGTATCATGGACCATCAAAGGACACCCTACAAAAATATTTATTATAATGCTCTTTATTATGCAAAAATTTGGAAACAAAGTTATCTAACACAACTAGATTTTTTAAAAAAAATAATGATCCATCTATATGTCAGACATTTAGTTAGTCATTTAAAATATTTTCCAAAAAAATGAAAAGAAAGAGAAATAAAGCACTCATGATATAGTATTAAGTTAAAAAATAAGTTTGCAAAACCGCATAAATATAACAAATGAATATACTTTTGCTCCACCTTTCAAAAGAAGGAAAATAACCAAAACCACTCTATGCTTTGATATTTTTTTCTTCACTAATACATGCTAATTCTAATGGCATTTGAAATTAAAATTTCTTTCTCCTAAACGCCATATGCTATTGAGAATATACAGTTTTCTGTGTTTTGTTTTGTTTACTGTGGATCATTTTGAGTCCAGGGTATCTTCCCAACCCAGGGATCAAACCCAGGTCTTCCTCACTGCAGGCGGATTCTTTACTATCTGAGCCATCAGGGAAGCCCCTTTAAAAAGTGTATAACTAAAGCATTTAAGGTGTAATATTTTTATCAGACTCCCCCCAATTTTGTTTCTACCATGAAGCTGTACCTATAAAAACCTTGGACACAATGCTTAGTAGCTGTATTGAAAAATTATTTCCTTCTTCTCCCAAGCCATAAATATGAATATTTTCCCAAGAATTTATCTTCAACCATTTTTTTCTCTCTTCATTCACTATCAGATTAAAACCTCTGGCTTCAACTAAAACCTTAAAACAAATGACAACCTGGGCTGACTTGTCTCCCAGGTTACAATCCGGGAGCAAAGCGTGTGTGTGCATTGCCGTCTCAGTCTGTGATGCTATTTCGCTGCTAACAGATCTCACGTGAGCTCTTTCATATCTCACCTAATCTCATCCCTCTTTCTGTGATTTCTATTTTTGTGGATGACATCACCCTCTTCCCAGTGATTCAGTTTTTAACTGTTGGCATTTCTTATGGCTCCTCTCTTTTCTTTTCAAATCTACCAGCTCCTTCCCAGATTTTTCTCTGCAGTTTCTCTCGTCTCCCTGATATGTGCCCAGTGAGGCCATTCACTGGTCTCCCATTAAACCAGGATATGTAACCAAGATGCAAGAACTGACCTTAAAAAAAAAGCATCTAGCAAAGTTATTGGTATAAGTATAGAGAATGGTTATGCGTTAATGAATTCAAAACTAATTGAATTCCTTCAGGGATGGCATTTAAAGATGATTAAGTTACGTTTGTCTTTGGGGAGAAAAGAAGAAATAGACAGACATAAATAAAGATAAAAATATTAGTAAAATTAATAATAAGAATGAACAGTGCTGTGCTAAGCCTTTGACACGTCTTATCTCCTTTCATCTTTATGATAACCCTGTGTGTTAGGAATGATGAACTTCAGGCTCAGAGAATTTGAGTGGTCTGTTGAAGGTCACAAGGCTAAGTGTCAAAGTAGGGATTTAAAAATTTTTTTTTTTTTTTTTAGCATAGAAACTGCAGTGCAAGCACCTGTGTGATTGGGAGTCATGCATGTGTTTATTGAAAGTCTCTCAGCCATGCTCCTCAGACACAGTGATACATGCTTATAATGAATCATCTAAGATAGAGTTGTAAGTAACAAAATAAAACAATAAAGATGTTACTAATTATTCTTGGAAAATGTAAGGGTCATTTCGGGTAAATGGCAACCCACTCCAGTACTCTTGCCTGGAAAATCCCATGGGATCCCATGGATACAGTCCATGGGATAGCAAAGAGTCAGACGCGACTTAGCGGCTTCACTTTCACTTTCGGGTAGTGGAGAATGGAAGCCGTTTCAGAGAGAGTGAAAGACAGAGAAAGGGAGAGCGAGAAAGTTGTTGTTTAGTTGCTCAGTTGTACCCAACGCATTTGTGACACCATGGACTTCTCTAAGCAAGAATACTGGAGTAGGTTGCCATTTCCTTCTCCAAGGGATCTTCCCAACCCAGGGATCGAACACACGTCTCCCACATTGGCAGATGGATTCTTTACCACTGAGTCAACATTATTTGCTCATAGTCTGGACCCCATTTACTTCCAGAAGTATATAAGCATGCAATTGACGATAGTTCAACTTCTTCTTTTTTTTTTTTCAATTTTGCTTTCATGTGCCAGGAACAGGAGCAAAGTTCAAATCCTATTCTTAATTGGCACTTCCTGACCAAATATGTCTCTTAAAAAAGTACAGTTAAAATTCAGAACACTGATTAGGAAGGCAGGGGTCCTGGTTTCCTTTCTCTAGTCAGTCACTAAGTGGTCATGTGGCTTGCGGTGAGTCGCAAACAGTCTATTCTGTTACCTTTAAAAATAGAAAAACAAATAAAAGTGGCTGAAATATTCTATTGCATGACTACTCATCACACTTGTGAAGATAATTTTAATAGAAAGTGATGCAAAATTATAACAATATTATAAAATATAAAATTTGAATATGCTAGAAATTCAAATATCATTATCTTATGCTGCAGTATTAATTTCAAAATTGACTGTAGACATAGACTCTGCCCCTATCTCTTCACTTTAACGGTGAGAAATCAGGTCCACAGAAATGAAATTACCAGCCCTGGTTCACAAACAGTTCAAGTCACACCACCCAGGTCTTCTGATATTTGAATGAGTATTTTTCCCAGCCTACTTCTCTCCCACTACTTAATTCATAAACATCTTCACGGAACCTTGTAAAATGAACTCTGGGTGATTAAAATTGTAGGCAGGATTCTGAGCCCCGTACATGCCTGGAAAAATGCTATGTCTGTAACTGGAACTGAGTACTGTTTCCTGAAGGGCAAGTGAAGTGTAATAAAGGAAAAAGGGAACTTGTACTGGAAGGTCAATTTGTGGCTCTAACAATCTACCGTGCTTCCTCGGTGGCTCAAAGGATAAAGGATATGCCTGCAATGCAGAAGACCTGGGTTCGATCCCTGGGTCAGGAAGATACCCTGGAGAAGGGAACGGCTACCCACTCCAGTGTTCTTGCCTGGAGAATTCCTTGGACAGAAGAGTCTGGTGAGCTACAGTTCATGGGGTCGAAAACAGTCAGACACGACTAACACTTCACTTCAATAATCTACTAAAATTATTATTAAATCCCTTAGGATGCTTCTGCTTATACAGGAAGGAAATCGCAAGTTTAACGTACTTTAAAAAGTAATATTAGGGAAAGTTCTGGCAGATACAGAAAATGCAGTTTTATCTGAGAAAGAAGAGTAGGAATTGTATTTTTATTTTACAAAGTACAATTATGGTACCACAATGTCCTAATAGATATCATACATTTTTATTTCAATTTTCCACCCTAAAGAAGATAAAATCTGAGTCAATACAGTTCTGAAGCATTTTGAGACTTTATTCGTATGTAATGTGCTTTCATTTCCATTCCCCCCTCCCCACATCTGTTTCATTTTGGAAAGGATTCTTTCTAGTAATGCACATATGTCAGATAATAAGAGATTAAAACCTAAAAAGGCAAGGCAAATCTGACATTTTCCCCAACATTCCAAGTAGTCACATAATAAGCTTTACTTCCTCTCCATTGATTTCAACAATTGGGATTTTATTTTTAAAATAAGAAAAGAAATCAATCCCTGAATCACTTTACTTTTTGTATTAGAATGTACAAAACCTGATGCCTTGTACAAAACTAAGGAAATATTTTGATAGTTCATCACGTGTATGCATATATATATGTGAATACCGGTGTATAGACTGGGAGTTTCACTTTTAATGATTAACCTTCTAATAATGGTGACATTTTTTTCTTACATGTGTCAATGGGATTTTATGTGCATTATCTATAATTTAGTCTTCTGTCAACATTTCCAAGTCATTTTTCTCAGCTTCCAATTTGCCTTTTGACTAATCTGATTTTTGTCTAACTCATCTGCTTTCTAAATTCACTGGAAGTTAAATTATTACAGTATATGTATTATACTCTGTTTACCAACATTTTTATGCAATCAGCTCAATTAAAAGGCTGGGAGATTGTGAAAAGGATGACATGGGTTGTTGCTTTTTTAAAGGTGTTTAGTATCTCTAAATTAATAGAAAATATTATTTAGTTAAAAAGAATGTATTAACTATTGATATTGCTTTCTGTAGGCTTGTAAGAAGTTTTTCAGGCAACAATTGAGTCATATTTTGTTTGAAACATAACTCAGTCCTTATGCAAATATGGGTCTTTATATTTGTGTTTTGCGATTAAATGAAACTATGCTACTTTTTCATCATTTTTTAAATTATGTCAATCTTTGCTCCCTGTCATTTCCCCTTATCCCCACAATCATCTTCCACTGGAAAGTGCGAGGATGGGCAGTCGGCACGTTTTAGAAAGTCTCCTGTTTTCTTATCTCTGCTTTCCACCTATGGTCTTTGAAGTAATTTTCAGTAGTCTTTCTCTAGTGTCAAAGTTTGGTCTCCTGTTGAATCGCCACCTGTGCTAAAGAGAGCTAATCCATTAGGGCCGAGCCCCTCTAAGGAGGTGCCGTGGTGCCTGGGGCGATCTCTTGAGTTTCAGTTTTAGCAGCTGCTAGAGATGCGTTTGGGATGGTCCTTGTTACAGAAATTAGACAGATCAGGAAGTAAACAGAGGTGCCTTTCATCTGACCCAGCTCGGAGACAAGAGGGTGGGGCACAGGGGGAATTCCTCTTCTAATTACTTTAGGGGTCAGTTCTCCAGGACTGATGTCAGTGTCTGACACTCCTAATCTTTAGGGGAAATTTTTGAAAAAGAGAAAGAAAAAAAAAATTATGAGCACTGACGCTGTCAGGTTTTTCCTTCTGAAAACGTCTTGCCCTCTTGGATTCCCAGTACTGTGTGCAGTTAAGGTGAGTCCTGCCCTTTCTCCACTGAGGAGGAGCTGGAGAGGAATGCTACGGTGCAGCTCTCCTGAGCTGAAAATGTTCCTCTGAACTTCTAGAGCGCCTTCTTTCTATGTCAGTTCATCCATTTTACATGATTTTACACTGATTTTCATTGCGCTTGATGACTTGGGGCAAGGTCTACTTTTGCTGTGTTTCTGTCCATCGTACCATGTTTTTAAGTTGACCTCTCAAAATTCTCCCAGGTGACGCTAGTAGTAAAGAACCCGCCTGCCAATGCAGGAGAGATAAGAGACTCGGGTTCAGTCCCTGAGTCGGGAAGATCCCCTGGAGAAAGGCATGGTAACCCACTTCAGTATTCTTGCCTGGAGAATCCCATGCACAGGGGAGCCTGGAGGGCTATGGTCCAAAGAGTTGCAAAGAGTCTGACATGGCTGGTGCGACTTAGCACAAAGCGTGGCACTCAGAATTTTAGCCATGTCCAGCAGCTGCCTGCATGAAAACAGAAGTGGCGTAGAATCAAGGGTCTGTTGCCAATTTGTGACTACCAGGTTTAAGAAAAGAATAGCTAGAGAAAAGGAAAGATATGTGGACTTACTTGAGATAAAAGTATCCAAGGATCACTGCAGGCAGAGAATCTCCAACTTCCAATTTCTTATTTGCTCTGTTATCAAGTATATGTTTACCTCTGTGTGATGGATTGTCCTTTATTTCAGGACAGAGATTCACTAACTTTTTAAACAATGCAAACTGTAAGCTATCTTCTTGTACATTTATAAAGTCAAACATTCTGCTACTATATAGAACCTATGTTATGGAAAATGTAAGAAGTTTAGTAAGCAGACAAATGTTGGTATTCTGAAATACAGTTTTATAATCATTTTTCTAAACAGATGAAATCCGTATATGTTTGCAAAAAGGGATCATAAGTATAAGCTATATTAAAATTCATATTTACTTAGCAATATCAAGAATATTTAGTGATATTACATTGTGTGGGAGCCTGTGCTGTAATGTTATAGACACTATTTACCATGTAATTTCCTCGGTGTGGAAGGTAAGTTCATTTCTCTACTTTGCTTGGATATAACTCAAAAAATAGAGAAAAGACAATAATGATGAATGAAAGTTCTTCCTTTTGATAATCTAATGTCTAAAATTGGTATTTATTTCGAATATTTATTTTATCCTATTCTGTTTTCAAATCAAAGATATGAAACTTTTTGATGTTTGATGTTGGTAAGACTGATTAGAAAAGGAAAACATTCTGAACTAAGAAAAATGTCCATTTCCAATTATAAAATGACCTCAAAGATTATCTTCCTAAATTAAGATGATATAATATTGCTTGCTAGAAATAACAGGATTGGTTGCATTTTTTTTTTCTATGAAAAGTATAGTCTTTGGAAGTGAATCTTCCTTGTTAGGCAAGTTAGCTTTTACAAATTAAAGTAGAAATCATAAACGCTGCAAAATATTCACTTCAAAGGACAAGGGCGCAATTTCAGAAACTATAGAATTTTATCGTCCAAAATCCTTTGAAAAGCTAAATTCCTTCAAGAAATTGATCCCTGTGCCCTTTAAAGGCTCATTTCTGCTTCTGCCTAAGTGACTTGCCAAATGAATGAAACTATTTCTTCTAGTTTTGAGAATTCGGTCAATTTCAAGGACCAACTTTCTGTCCGCAGCTCTCACTCTGGCTTTTTCCCTAGGCCATCTAGAGAGTTCAGGCATATGCACAGCATTTCAGGGAGATGCTCCAGCCTTTGACATGTTCTCTGTGGCTGAATCCCTTGTCCCACTGGATCATGGCTGCCCCATCCTGTGTTCATGAGATGTGACTGGCTCACTCGGAATTCTGGTATTTCACGCTCAGTAGTGTCCGACTCCTTCCAACCCCATGGACTGTATAGCCCACCAGGCTCCTCTGTCCATGGGATTCTCCAGGCAAGAATAGGAGGGTGGGTAACCATTCCCTTCTCCAAGGGAATCTTCCCGACCCAGGGGTGGGACCTGCATCTCTTATGTCTCCTGTATTAGCAAACAGGTTCTTTACCACGAGCACCGCCAGGGAAGATTCTGGTCTTTCATACTGGCTCCCATTATGAAGGTCATAGTTCCTCCCATGATGTCTCATTCACTGAATCTTCTCCTCCCAAACTCAGGCTTCTTCAGGTACCCTGCATGTCTCAGTATACATGCATCTCATGACCAAATCACCCTGAACCCTTAAATCCACTTCACTATTGCTTCCCCGTGCCACCCCCCACCACCCCTGACAACACACAAAGGGTGATCTGAGGTCTAGCTTGCTGTTAGTCTCTCGTCTCTCTGAAGTTTTGTAGCTTTTATTTGATGCTGAATGTAGGATTTCTCTGAGAGGATTGCACACATCCCAGGATAATGCCTGGAGAATCCTAGGGACAGAGGAGTCTGGTGGGCTGCCATCTATGGGGTCGCACAGAGTCGGACATGACTGATGCGACTTAGCAGCAGCAGCAGCAGAATAACCTTAGGGAACTAGAACTGAGATGTATTTCTCTATACCCAGCATCTTGCCTCTCTATTCTTGAGGCGAAACTCTGTCTGAGATTAGGGCTCTATTTGATGAGGGCTTTCCCTGGACTTTCCCTGCAAATGATTCTCCAAGGTTCTCCTAGAACCAGGAGTAGCTTTGCCTTTCTCAAGTGGAAATGACTTCCTTTACTTCATGTCCCTTTTCCTTTAAATACCGTTCAGTCCAGTTCAGTCACTCAGTCGTGTCCAACTCTCTGCTATCCCATGATTGCAGCATGCCAGGCCTCCGTCTATCACCAACTCCCGGAGCTTACTCAAGCTCATGTCCATTGAGTCAGTGATGCCATCCAACCGTCTCATCCCCTGTCATCCCCTTCTCCTCCCACCTTCAATCTTTCCCAGCATCAGGGTCTTTTCAAATGAGTCAGCTCTTCGCATCAGGTAGCCAAAGTATTAAAACGGTAAACTCGTAACATCAAGCTTTTCTCTTGATTTAAAAAAGAAGAAGATCTAGGGAAATTAGGACATCCTTTTCTCTTCGAAGAATTTCAGGCTTTAAAATAGTTTTGAAGGTTTTCATATATTTAGTTCTGAGCTCAAAGGTGAGCATTCATGTTGTTTCAGGTGATGCTTGACCTCTAAACGAGGCAGTAAATATCATTAAGTCAGCAAACTCTAAGATGTTCAATAATGAATAATGCCAGCATGATGCTCACAGACAAGCAGATGCCTCAGCCCACCAGCCTAGTGAAAGAAAGACCTAAGGATTCCTTCCAGCAGCACCAGGAGGCTACTTGCTGTTAACCCCAAAGGCTATCATGGGAGGAGGACTATTTCAAAGGGGAAAATGGGACTAATAAAGAGTTTGAAGTCTGAATTGCCTTAGTAATACCTATGGGGCTTCCCAGGTGGTATGCGGGTAAAGAATCCACCTACCAATGCAGGGGATGCAAGTTTGATCCCTGGGTCAGGAAGATTCCCCTGGAGAAGGAAATGGCAACCCACTCCAGTGTTCTTGCCTGCGAAATCCCATGAACAGAGGAGCCTGGTGGGCTACAGTACATGGGATTGCAAAAGAGTCAGACACGATTGAGTGACTAACACTTTCACTTTCAATGCACATTTTAAAGTAGCTAATAGCATAATATCCCACTTTTCTATTTTAATTTCTATCAGTTTAATGGAAATGATTGATAGGATCAGCTAGAGGAAATAGGCAATTGCATAATGCAATGAAGTAATCCTTCCTACAATACATTTGTGTAAAGCTGAGCTAAGAGGGTATATGGGATAAAAAAAGAAAACAAGACAATCTTTTTAATGCAAACTGTTCACTCAAGAAAATCCCATTTGTTGTTAAGGTGTCATTACTTCTCCTGTAAGTAAGGCATGCAGAACCTTTAATATTTGCTCAATCTGTTTTTAGAAGGCTATCAGTCTATCTATAAAAAATGAGCCCTCACTTTATCATAAGTAGATTCCAAAAATATTCCTCAATCAGGAGAGACAAGACATGTGATCTTAGGGGAGATAATAATCTTGTATATGTATATATAGTTTAACACCAAATCCAAACAATATTCTTCTATATCACTGATTCCCTTCTGTGGTTGAAATGAGATTTGGTGTCAGTATTATCAGAATTTAATAATGAATGAATATTGTTATTTTATTCCTGGGCAGATTATGCGTTCACTTTAAGAGAGAAACATTTATTCTTTTTGATTAAGACAGTACTCATCAATTTTTCATTTCTCTCATAAGTGCTCATGATAGGGATAATGAAGTTGAGATCAGCAATTCATCAGTTTCTGATAAAGATTTGTTGAGGACTTCTATTATTCTAGGAACTCACCCTCATTTATCCAGTGCAACACTGATATTAATCCCTTCCTTTGCCTTAAATTTTTCTTCCTCTTTTAGAGATTGATAAATGAGATAATGTACCTAAAAGTGCTTTGTAAACTCTGAACGGCTACACAAATGTAAAATATTATTATTTAAAATTATGATGCATGCTTGGCAGTTAGAATGGTGCTTTTTGTGTAATAATGATGTCTAGCTCTTCTCAGTTGCTTGGAGGATCAGCGGAAATGGCTCATTGATTGGTAAATTAATGCTGCAGTCTTGCTGTTGTATAGGTTTCTGAGATGATCGTTATTCCTGTCTTGAGGGATTCATGTGTTGCAGAAAGGATAGAAACATGACTTTTTACCATTTCATGACTACTCTGCCAGATTAAAGGTGCTACTTTTACATGGGCTTCTGTACCCCTTGTATCCTATTCCCGTTTTGATCCTTTTGACACTGATGGACCCTGAAATATTCTATACAACCTCATCACTAAAGGAAACTATCTGATGGAAGTCTGATCTCTATGAGCATCTTGCTGTTCATCTTACCTGTTGTTTAAATCAAAGCATATTTTAGTGTGAGAAGTAAATAGAAGCTTCTGGACTTGATTCTGCCCATCCTTCTCTTCGATGCCCTTACATATTATAAATTAATCTGTATTTTAAAAATCTTCATTGGTAAGTTTATAGGAATTGCACTGAGTCCTTAGATTACTTTGACTAGAAGAGTCATTTCCATGGCCAGAATAGAGATACAGATATAGGCACTGGCTTGTGGACACAGCAAGGGAAGGAAAGGGTGGGATAAATTGAAAAAGTAGTACTGCCATATATGTGTGTGTATATATATATATACTGCCATATGTAAAATAGACAGCGACTGGGAAGCTGCGGTGTAGCACAGGGAACCCAGCCTGGTGCTCTGTGACAACCAAGAGGGGTGGGATGTGGGGTGGGAGGGAGGCTTAACAGGGAGGGGATTTATGCATATACTTATGGTTGATTCACACTGTTGTAGGGACAGAGACCTATACAACATTGTAAAGCAATTATCCTCCAATTAAACGCTAAAAGGGGCTTCCCCGGTGGCTCAGTGGTAATCTGCCTGCAATGCAGGAGATGCAGGCTTGAGGCCTTGAGGCCTGAGTTGGGAAGATCCCTGGAGGAGGACATGGCAACCCACCTCAGTATTCTTGCCCAGAGAATCACATGGACAGAGGAGCCTGGCAGGATACAGCCCATAGGGTCACAAAGAGTCAAATGGGACTGAAGTGACTTAGCATGCACATAAGTGTGTTAAAAAAAAAATTGTTTTTAATCTTCAGTAGAATCCTATGGAATTGCCCCTGAACCTAATCATCTCTAATCTCAATTTTTCACAGTTAGGATTATCCATTCTAACTTCTCTACAAAAGTCATTCTCAGCCAGAGTATTACAGTCTATATGTGGGTTCTCAGTCCTTGACAAATGTATTCAAAATGTGAAATGATTTTAGAGGGATACTTAAGATAAGTAGGTACTGTGTTAGGATAATTCTTTTCAAACAGAGCACTGAAGCAATGAGTCCTGTGAAGTGAAGAACAGCAGAATCCAATCTGTTGTCTAGAAAGAAAGAATGAAGACACAGGTTTAGCCTAAAGGAAGGTGGGTAGCAGAGTAAGAATCTGGTGTTTGCTGAAAATTATTGACATGCCCTTTGTGAAAATAACAAAGAAAGTTCAAAGTAGAATTTGCATAGAAACTCTTCTATGCAAACCATTGAGGTTCTGAAAGAGTGAATAATTACAGACCTTTCTAAGACGCTCATTGAGCACTGATTGTGCTCCAATTTTTGCTTATCGTGTGTTGTTCTGGAGCTTTGCTTCAGCTCTGCTAACTAGTATCCTGGTACTTGAATTAAACCATAAATTCAAAACGACTGAGAACTACAGCTCTACAAGATTATAAATCTTAATCCCATCCAGCAAGAAAATAGTTACTGGAGAAAAAAGATTTTGTTATGTAATTGCCATGTTTAATAGCCAGAGTGAAGCATTCTAACAAAGTATCAGTTATAACTGGTGTTAGTCAGTGACTTATATTTCCTACAAGTAATTCATTCAAAAGTAGAAAATCAAAGCCAACAAGACCCACTAGCCCTTGAGAAAGTTTATTTTCCTTTTGTGTTTAAATACTTGTCAAAGAACCTTTGATTCATTCTGAGCCACTATAAAATCGGGCACATTTTATATTTCCTCGGTACGTGTATTTCAAAGAGGAGGGATGAAGACTTTTATTTCTGTGAAAAAGAAAACAAGTCTATATTCTGAATGATGGGGCTGTGGGGACACAAATAGTTTGAAATGTGAGGAGAAAAGAAACTGTGTGGGACCGTGGCTGAAAGTTCCCACTGGGACTGAAGGAAAACTGTCAGGAACCTGGTTCCCAATGGCAGGACCAGATTGAGGGAGGAAGTTGGAGGCCACAAATATTTCCTGTTCACATTGATTCCAATGTGGTGTTTTTGGTTGCTGGGTGGCAATGGCCTTCTCAGGTGGTGCTAGTGGTAAAGAACTCATCTGCCAATGTAGGAGATGGCAGGTTTGATCCCTGGGTTGGGAAGATCCCCTGGAGGAGGGCATGGTGACCCACTCCAGTATCCTTGCCTGGTGAAGCCCATGGACAGAGGAGCCTGGTGGGCTGCAGTCCATGGGGTCTTAAAGAGTTGGATACAACAGAAGCGAGTTAGCACACATACGCTATAAAAGATTTTCCAGGTTTTGACCAAATTAAAAATTTTTTGATAAATGTGTGTGTTTGATTATCCAAAAGCTTTCTTAAGGTAGAATTCGCAAGCCAAAAAATGGAAGCATTGTACATATACAATTGGATGATTCCTAGCAAATTTAGAGACTTGTGTAACCATCACCACATGGAGTTTTAGAACATTTTTATCACCTCAAAATTTTCCTCACACCCTTTCGCAGTCAGTCTTGCACCCCACTCCCAGCCCCGGGCACCTCTGATATGCTTTCTGTCATCATAAATTGAGTTTTCTGGACATATTGTATAAATGGAACAACACAATATGTGCTCTTTGCATTAACTTGGGGAAATGTTTTGGAGGTCCATCCATGTTTTATTGTGCAATAAAAATGGTGATATGTTGTTTAAATTTCCATTCAGTTCAGAATGCTTTTTTTCTTTCCTTTATCATTTCTTCTTTTGAGGTTTGCATTATTTAGAAGTGTATTGTCTAATTTCCAAATAGTTAGGCATTTCCCAAGTTTTTTTCTTCTGCCCATCTCTTTTACTTCATTGTGGTTGGAGAAGGTACTCTGAATAATTTCAGTCCATTTTAAGTTTACTGAGAGTTGTATAACCTAGCATTTCTTTTAGCTTAGAGACTATTCTATGTGTGTGTGTGTTTTAATTGTATTCTGATGTTCCTGGTGGACTGTTCTATAAATACCAAATAGGACATGGTGATGAGTGTCGTTCAGTGTATTATTTTCTGTGTATTTCTACCAAATATTGAGACTAGGATATTGAACTCTGATTCTAGTGGTTGATTTGCGTAATTCACCGTTCATTTCTGTCAGTTTTTTCTTCATCTCTTTTGAATGCTCTTCTCTTGGGAGTGTGCATTCTCAGTTGCTTCAGTCATGTCTGACTCTTCGTGGCTCCATGGACTGTAGCCTGCTAAGGTGCTCTGTCCATGGGATTCTCCAGGGAAGAATACTGGCGTGAGTTACGATGCCCTCCTCCAGGAGATCTGCCCAACCCAGGGATAGAAACCATGCCTCCTGCATCTCCTGCATTGCAGTTGAACTCTTTACTGCTGAGCCACTGGGGAAGCCCTCTTGGGTGAGTGTACTTTCATAAGTACTATATCTTCCTGACATTTTGACCTTTTTATCACTATAAAATGTCCCTGACTCTAGTAATATTTTTTTGTCTTACCGCTTATTTCTCAGGTACTAACATGGACACTCCAGCTCTCCTGCAGTTACTATTTGCAGAGTACATATTTTTCTATCCTTTCCATTTGAATGTTTGTACTTCTGATTCTAATGTGTTTCTCCTGGACACAATTGGATCCTGATTTTTTTTATCCAGTCTTACAATCTGTACTTTTTTGATTAAAGTACTTCATTCAATTACATTTAATGTGATTATTGATGAGGATGGAGTTGTCTTCTGATTTCCCATTGCTTTTCTATATGTTTTATTTTTGTGCTCTTTTACTGCTTTATATTAAAACGAATTTTTGTATAAAATTTTAGTTTCCTGTTGATTTTTAAAGCTATTTTATAGTGGTTGCTCTAGGGATTTCAATATGTATCTTAACTTCTCAAAATCTACGTTAGGTTAATACTGACATTTCCAATAAAATACAGCAGCTCTACTGAAATACAGCTCCTTTTCCTGTCCATTCCTTAGAGCTCTGCTTGTCATATACATTACACGTGTATATATTATACAGCCGTGAATATGGTGCTATAATTATTGCTTATAACTTTGGAAGAAATTTTAAATCAAAAAATAGTTATATCAATATACTCTTCTATATTTACTCCCATATCTTCCATTTCAAGTGCTCTTTATTTCCTCTTCTTTATTTGAGCTATCATTTGGTGTAATTCTTTCAGTCAATAGGACTTTCTTTAGCATCTCATCTAAAATTTTTCTGCTACCAGTCAATTCCCTCAGTCATGATTTACCTAGGAATGCCTTTATTCTTCATTCATTTATGAAGAACAGAATGTTGAACATAGAATTCTTTTTGCTTGACACTGTTTGTTTTATTTTATGTATTTTTTCCCCCAGGACTTTAATTTTGCCATTTCATTACTTCCAGGCCCCCATTTTTTTTTTAATAAAAAGTCAGCTTTTAATTTTATTGTTGTTCTTGGGCACACAAGTCAGTTTTCTCTTGATGTTTTTAAGATCATCTCTTTGTCTTTCATTCTGAAGGAGATCAGCCCTGGGATTTCTTTGGAAGGAATGGTGCTAAAGCTGAAACTCCAGAACTGTGGCCACCTCATGCAAAGAGTTGACTCATTGGAAAAGACTCTGATGCTGGGAGGGATTGGGGGCAGGAGGAGAAGGGGACGACTGAGGATGAGATGGCTGGATGGCATCACAGACTCAATGGACGTGAGTCTGAGTGAACTCCAGGAGTTGGTGATGGACCGGGAGGCCTGACGTGCTGCGATTCATGGGGTCACAAAGAGTCAGACTCGACGGAGTGACTGAACTGAACTGAACTTTGTCTTTCAACAGTTTTAACCATGATATGGTAGGCATGGGTCTCTTTGTATTTATCCTTTTGTTTTATTGAGCTTCTTGAATCTGTATAGTAATTTCTTTCATGCAATTTTGGAAATTATAAGCATCTATTCCTTAAATATTTTCCTACAACCTTCTCTCTACCCTTTCTTCTCTGGGCTCCTGTACCTGTATGTTAGTAGGCTTGCTGTTGTCTGAAAAGTCTTGATTCTCTGCTCATTTTCCTTCAGCAGTTTTCCTCTCTGGTTTTCACTTTGGTTGATTTCTTTTGGTCGTTTTCTAGAGCTATGAAGTGATTGTTTTTGACAATTTTGTCCAGTTTCACAGTGGTTTCAGGAGGAGGGTAATTGTTGGCATCTCCTCATACTAGGGATCTGTAGTCTTGTCCACATTTAAAGAAATGCTGACCTGGAACCCTCTGTATATGGGGCATTACGTCTATAATTCTTCCCTAGTGGCCCTGCTGCTCACTCTCGCTAGTTACAGCATTCAGTGTGAAGGCCATCCCGCATCTGCCTGTATGCCCTCTGCTCTCTCTGCTTTCTGTCAAATGTTAGGACAGACATTTCACATCTTACCTGATCCATAACTCAGTGATAATTTGAATGACAGCCTTTCTGGAGCTGCAAAGAATACAGATCCTGTGTGCTTCACCATAGAGTCACAGTGTTCTGGACTCTAAGTCATGTCACCATTGATTTAAAAGCAGCTACTCAGTCCTTTAGTACTGGTGATGCTCTCTGGGGGAAAATGCTAGACCGTCACTGTCCAGCAATGACAATAAAGAGAGCTGTATTACAATGCCTTGGTCACTGACTGCTGAATGCCCTTATCATGCCTGGACCCCATCACTCAAACTCCTGTAGTGTTCCTGATATAAAAATGTTTCAGAGATTGAAAGTAATGGATCTCTTCGTGGGCAAATAGCAAATGATTGGGACTATTATTTCAGAACCTCTAAGATATGTATGGAGGGGAAACACCTCAAACGCAAAGTTCTGGATGAAATCTTCTTAGTTGTCCCATTAGAGTTAAATAGGCTCGTACTTTTAAAAGATGATATGAATAGCTGGAGAGAAAAGATTGACTGAGTACCATGAAATAAATGGGAAGCAAAGCCTCACAGGGGAAGAGGGGCTTGCACAGGACATATCACCTTTTGACCTTATGGTAATTAAGGGGGTGTGCTCCTGAGAAGCAGAGGCCTCTCAGTAAAAGGACAGACTGTAAGGGAACTAGCGTTTCCTGAATTCCTTTAAGACAGAGGAGAAGGAAGTTTATGTAAAGAAACAGAAGGGTAGAGGTGGTTGCTGACAGATGGAGGCTCCAGAGGACATTGTCAGACATGATAGAGCAAGGGAAGTTGGCAGAAAAATCAGACGAGGGGTGAGAATTCTGCAAACAAAAATATAACCTGAGGGGCTGACATTTGGGAATGAGGGTAAGAAAAAATTTTCTCCTGTCCAAAACAGGGACACATAATCGCAAGGAAAAAAAAAAGAACTCCAACGTTATCTTCAATACTAAGTGTACCTTAAAGTGAATCAGCATATAATTACAAATTAGTAACTAACCTTGTCATCATTATCAATATCATCATACTATTATTATATTAAGTGAAGCTTTATTTGGGAGTATTAAAATACCCAGTGTGACTAACAGAGTTAACTTTCAGGTTTCAATGTTGTTATTGTGGAAAGTCAAATGTATACCTGGAAAATCTTTGTTCTCAGGTGATTCCTCTCAATTCATTGTAGCCCTGGGGCATTTTTTGGAGGCAGATATTTGTGCAAAAAAGGAGCCAATGAGTAGTGCAAATGCTACTAAAAAAATTAGCGTGTCTTATGAGAAGGCACAGATGTTAACGTATCAGATGCAAGGAAAGGGAACTCTAACTAATTGGATCCTATTCACCCTCTGTCAGTTTCATTTAAGGAGACATTTAAACAGTACACAGCTGGAATTTGGAAGATCTCCTTAAACGAGACTCCATAAAACCAAGCTAGTTTAGAATACTTCTGTGTCTATTTCCTGTTTCTTTGTTTCTAGCTTGCTTTGCCTATTGACATGAAGATGTTAGTAGCTTTGGAGTATTTTATTAAGCCAACAGGAAAAGTTTCTAAAAGATATGAAAGTGTAGAGAATTGACACTTGAGAATTAAAAGTTACTGGGTTTCCAGTCTCAAACAGACTCAATCAGGTAAGGAATATTCCCAAACCAACCTCATTTTAGTATAAAACAATCAGAAGAGTTTAGACCTGAAAGCGACCTGAGATTTTATTTAGTCAAACTCATTCATTTTACAAGCTAGAAAAATCAATGCTCAGAGAGGTGAAATGGCTTGATGAAAAAATTCATAAAGTGATTTTCATGAAGGGCCCTCCCTAAAATCAAGATTTGTTTAATCTGAGGTTGGGTTTTCACTTGTTCAGACGTGTCTTTGCGACCCCATGGACTTTAGCCTGCCAAGCTTATGGGATTATCCAGGCAAGAATACTGGAGTGGGTTACTGTATCCCCCTCAATCCAAGTTTAGTCCTGTTTTAATATCTCGTCTTGTCTCCCTCTCAGATCACATGAGATTAAGATGTAATCATCTCTTTTAAAATTCTACATGGTAATATAGCTGATTAACAATGTTGTGTTAGTTTCAGGTATAGAACAAAGCGACTCAGTCATACATGTATTTCTTACATTCTGTTTCGAATTCTTTTCCCAATTAGGTTGTTACAGCATGTTAAGCAGAGTTTCCTGTGTTCTGCAGTCGATCCTTGTTGGTTACTCATTTTAAATATAGTAGTGGGTGCATATTAGTCCCAAACTCCCATTCTTCATAAGTTCCCAGGGAAACAGAATTTGTGATTTCTCTTTGATCCACATTGTGATACTATCTAAAATAGTATCAAAACTCCATGAGGCTTAAAATCGACTTTTAAATAAAAACACCATAAAAGTCTGCGTGTACATTGAGTGTACATTGTATCCTGCTGTGGAAGGTGGGAAAACATAAATAAGCCAAGGTTTTCCAGGTGAAAATCAATTGTTAGAATTCTTTCTCCATTGAGTCACAGGCAGATTACCCTGAGTGAGTCTGCTGCCCTAGTTCCATAAATCAGGTAACGTATGGCTACCCCAGCCCATTAAGGTTATCATGTTGTCAATACCCCACATGTTACACTGGTCTAGTCAATGACTCAGCTAAGTATGACAGACAGTTTTCAAAAGTATATTGTGGTCCTTATAATCTATTCCACATTTTCCTCAAAAAACTTTAAAATTTTCCTGACTGACCTGGCCACACACAGAGAATATAGATGTCACAAGAGGATTTCAGCTCAGTGCCTAAAAGAGTGTCTGACACAGAAGTTGCTGCTTCTCTGCTCACATCCATGCTCTCAGTTTCATGCTTGCTTGCTGGTTTTAAAACGCTGCGTTTACCGTGCGGTATTCAGGTATTCATATTCTGGACAATAACCCTATTCCCTTGATTCTTTTTTTTTTTTTTTTTTAGCAAAAGCAACATACTTTATTTTTTTTTTAATTTTAAAATCTTTAATTCTTACATGCGTTCCCAAACATGACCCCCCCTCCCACCTCCCTCCCCACAGCATCTCTCTGGGTCATCCCCATGCACCAGCCCCAAGCATGCTGCGTATTCCCTTGATTCTTGTTAAAGTTTAAAAAAATATTTGGGAATAAAAGCAAAACTTCCTTCAAAAGAGTATGTTAAGAAGAAATTCGAAATAAAAAGACGATACTTCTAGTTTAAAAAATATTTACTCCACCAACAAAGAGCCTTGAGACCGATATGCCCATCACCTTTTAAGAGCTAGTGATTCAAAAAATACTGAATAGCTAGAACTCTGGCAGAACCCTCAGAAGGAACAGTCCTCTTTTATAGCCTAAGAGATGAACCACAAACCAGTCACACAGATGACTATCCTCCCACGTCTTCGGACACCTAACTGTGTACCTGGCCCAGTCGATGGGTACATGAATATGGGAAAGTGAAAAAGCAGACCCTTGGGGTCAGTTGCAGTCCTGAGAACAGGGGCCACCGGGACCGATGGCTTCTGAATCAAATGTGGAGAAATTAGCTTTTGTGGCCAGCACTAGACTAGAAAATTAAAGCAGTCCTGGGTAGCGGACCGTAAACTCTGCTGGTCAGAGAAAAGCTGTAACGTGTGTGTTCACAGCACACATGCTCCCTGAACTGCACGGCATATGGCTTTTAAGCTTTAAGAGACTGATGTCATAGCCACACAGGCTTGCTGGATTTGGCAGGGGTGAGCCAGTTTCTTGACTCACGGGTGCCCCCTGGGTACCTGGTCCATGGACACTGCCTGGGCTGCTGGAGTAAGCGGGCGACGGGATGAGGCATTGCAGTGAGCGTGGAGAGTAGGGAGCCTCCAGGGTGAACAGGTTTCTTCCTTCATGGGAAACTGTAAGAGGTCTGACATCACAGAAACTGCTGTGGAAGCTGCCTGGGGCTGTGGGAGGTGCCAGGTTCACTGGAGGAGGCAGGCATGAGATGAGCCGGGTCTGGGTTCATGGAAGCTGACTGGGAACTTGTTTTCATGGATATCCATTTAGGGCCATTGGAGCCAGCTGGTGCCGAGGTGAAAATGGCAGGCATCCTGAGTTCAGGGGAGCCTTCAAGGAGCCACAGGAGGCTCTGGGGGTTAGCCTGGTGCCAGGCTTTGGGGTCCCTGGGATCCAGTGTTCACTCTAGTCTCCTTTTCCCATGGGGAGGACATCTCTCTCCAGGCTGGGCTGTCTGGGATTGGAGGGGGGATGATGGCAGGGAAGGTGTGAATCTATCTTTCCTGCCCTCCTCAGTGTAGCCTTTCTTTTTGCTGGGCTGTAATTCCTCACCTGGAATTCTTGACTCTTGTGAAAGTACTTTGGCGTATAGATAGTTGTTCAAATTGATGATGTTTTTGGTGGCACAATTGGTAAAGAAGCTCCCTGCCAATAAAGGAAATCCAAGAGAGGCGGGTTCTAGCCCTGAGCCGGGGAGATGCCCTGGAGAAGGAATTGTATTTCTTGCCTGGAGAATCCCATGGACAGAGGAGCCTGGTGGGCTACGGTCCATGGGGTCGCAAAAATCAGGTGTGATGAGCACACGCACACGTTGCAGGGGCAAGCCGTGGAAGTTCCTAGGCTGCCATTTTGCTGACATCACTCCTCAGCCTTTTCTTTTCATGCTACCAGATATATTTACTAATATTTCTGAATGTTAGTGCTATGTAATAACACCTCTAAGGAAGAGCATTTTTAACATAATATAATCTGAATTGATATTGTTGTTCAGTTGCTCAGTTATGTCCAACTCTTTGCGACCCCATGGGCTGCAGTATGTCAGCCCTCCCTGTCCTCCCATCTCCCAAATAATATTATCTAAATAATAACATTTCAATGTTCTAATTACTTCATTTATCCTGTAGATATTTTTGAATGCAGGCTTCTCCCCTCCCAGAAAATTTGCTAGCAATTCCGAATCACATTTCTGTATCCACTGTAGCTCTCCAGGCAGGCAAAAAGTCAGGAAACCCAGGTTTGACAGACTGGATGGTATCTCTGTAGGTGAACACAGAAGCACCCACTCCTTCAGTTTTCAGGATGGAATGAATCAGAATAGAACATTTTGGAGCTAGTTTCTGTTAAATCACATTTAAAACCAGTACCTATGCAATTCAAAATAAATACCATGGCTTTACATACGATTACAATTTAAATAAATAAAGCTGAGTGCCAGGGAAATAATTTACATTGAACAATAATTTTTAGAGCCTTCAAACTGCCCATTCAAGGAAGCCAGGTAAGGCAGGGAGAAGGAGACAGGAGGAGACAGGTTTGGGAAAGTCAGATTTCCCCAAATGAGGTCTCCGCATGGGATGGGCTGAGGAGGATCAGAGATGGAATCACTGAAGCGAATGATCTATCTTATAAATTAGACTTCAACTAGTGTAAAAGCTGCAGAAGTGAGGGACCAATTGTTTTGGTAGCCTGTCGGAAATAATTTCAAACCTGACAAGACACGGAGCAGCGCGGTGTGATCTCCTAGCCTTCAGCCCTCACGCTGGGAGGGAAGCAGAGCAGAGCAGAGCATTGGAAATGCCGCTTCATGGAGGCACCGCGGCCGGGTCCCAGTGCCCAGCCCTGCCATGCGCTTCACTCACCACCCCCCTCCCTCTCCTGGGTGCCCCTCCAGCGTCTCCTGGCCACCCTCCCTCGGTGGGTATAGAATTCAGGCTTTTATGGAATCAGGATGAGTTGATATAAGCAATAGCAACAAAAACAACATCAAAAGAAATTACACCACCATCCAACTATCTCATAACATCATTAGTGACCTAAATTAAAGCAAGATAATCGCCCCAGCAGACAACAAACAGCCATGAAGAATACTAACAGAGCTGAAAGCACGTTCCAGCGCTCTGCTACCAGCCAAGCTTCACAACACTCCTGCAATTTGTGTACGGATCGACTGACAAAGCTTTCTCCCCCCCAAGTTTGGAAAAATAAAACCAATGAAACTCACCTGGATGCCTTTTTGTCTGTCGTTTTCAGGATCAGGATCCTTCTTGTGAAAGGAATAAAAGCAGAAACAAGACCCTTAAAGCTCAAGCTTGGCTGAATTTTGAGTAAGTCATTGTCAGATAAAGTCTGAGAAATGCTAAATAAGCCATGGCTTTGATGGGAGAGCAAAAAGAATGTGATTTCTGACATATAGGTCAATGGCATATTGGCTGTGATTCACTTAATTTTCTGTAATAAATTGGGTAAGTGATTTCACCTCAATTTTTTTAATCCTCTAATAACACCAATTTGACAGTTACATTTTACATCAGCAACTTGTGGGTGATCCTAATGTTAAAAGTAGATGAATACTGACACAATTCTACTTTTCTCCCCTCGTATTCCTAGGGTCAACTTTGATATGAAAAATTTGAACAAAAGGATTAATTATAATTTCTTGAATTGGGATAAACTAGTCCCCATAGTAATATTTCAGAGAAATAGTTAGGTGAGAACTTGTTCTAGGTTCTCATGAGTTACACTGAATGAAGCTAAGATTGGAAAAGGAGGATCGCTTTAACAAAACCAGCCGGATCCTTGGGCCACTGCTTATGTGATAAATAGTTATGTGATACCCATGGTAAGTTCTGCCTCTGGAGGCAATGAGAATAGGGATAAATGAAGGTGTATCAGGAAATCTAATAATTTTTATTCCTCTGCTCTTCCTTCAAAAGGGGATAAGCCATGCTAATGAGCTTCATGCAAATGTTTTTATGGCTGTCTTCACTTTCTGCAATTTCATTCTCCATCTGCTTCCTTATGAGGGCAAAAGAGAGAGGGCTTGTCCAGCAGGCCACCGCCTGTGTTGTTCTCGTGGATGCTTAACATGAAGCCAACCAGGGTGTATTTCCAAGGGATGTGTGCTGAGCAGACTGCTAAACTTGAGAGCAGACAAGATCTAGAAACTCCCATATCCTGGTGGACTAGCATAATGCTTGAATCAAAAGAGTTCCAAAAACTTTGCAGAGTGAAAACTAGCAACCTCCGTGTGTTATATTGTCTTCATCTTGATTAAATCTATCAAAAGTGAAACCTCATGGTATTTCAGGATAGCTGGTGCTGACTTTAATTTGTCTCTTAGCATTTCATGGCAATCATTCCACTTTTTCCCAGTAATCAGCTTTGGTACAACTGAGGACTGATAAGCTACAGCGGGAGGGACCCTGGCCCTAGTCAGGACGCCTTGACACTATTGTGTGGCAGTGGGGAGCTATTCTCCTAGAAAAGGAAATGGCAACCCACTCCAGTACTCTTGCCTGGATAATCCCATGGATAGAGGAGCCTGATGGGCTACAGTCCTTGGGGTTGCACAGAGTCAGACATGACGGGGTGACTGAACATGCACACACATGGGAAGTTTACAACGGGTCTAGGTCTCAGTGTCTCTATTTTGAAAATGGAAATAGCATCTTTCGTGTGGAGCAGGGAAGGTTAAGGAGATAAAGTATGTGCTTAGCATGACTGAAAAAGTATTAGCGATATACATTTTTGATAGCACTGTAAAAAGTAGAGGTCATTGTGTGGGTGTGTGCCCACATGCTAAGTCGCTTCAGGCGTGTCTGACTCTGCGACTCTTTGGATTGTAGCCACCAGCCTCCTTTGTCCATGGAATCCTCCAGGCAAGTTGACTGAAATGGGTTGCCATGCCCTCCTCCAGGGGATCTTCCTGACCCAGGAACTGAACCCATGTCTCCTGCAACTCCCTCATTGTAGGCAGATTCTTTACCACTGAGTCACTGGAGAATCCCTAGGAGCGTTGGTATGTCTAACCAATTCCTAGATGCTGCTTCTGGTCTGGACCTCACCAGGAGAATCGCTACCCTAATTTTACCCTATTTTCGCACATGTGGGTGTTTGTGTTTCAATTCTCCCTGCTTTGTGTTTTGAATGCAAATGAGCAAGCCAGTAGCCATTTGATTTTGATGACAGTACTTAAGCGGATCAAACTGGAGCCTAAAATGGACCAAAAACTCCTATTCTTTTGGCTGTTTCATTCAGCCTGCCAGCACGTATCAGTAAAGTCTCCTGAGAATGCCATAAAAACCTGAAAATGGCATTCTTCTACAAATCCTTCCCTGCGTTCAGTAACCCTTTCTTACAGCTAAAACCAGTTTACTATTGATTCAATGAGAGATTAGATATTTAGACGACTGCCAGTCTGACATTAACAGAGTTAACTCTGAGAGAAACATCCATGTAGGTTCTGTTTATTACTTTTGCAATTAGATTTGCATACTGTTGATGCCTGCTCCCGGGGGTGCATTTGTGATATGGAGAAGGTAGGACAAAAACGAGGCCAGATCTGTGGCAAAGTCCCATTTAGCCTACTTTTTCCTCCCTTGCTTACATTTGTTTCCCTACCCTGTGAATCAGATGAAAAGCAGGAAAAACAAAGAGAGGCACTAACAGTACTTAGGCTGGCTGGAAAATTCTAGTCTAAGACAGGAGGCTTGGTCTTGATTACATCTAGTAGTCAAGCTGTGTCACGTCAGGAAACATTGATCTGTGCATTGAAAAGCTTGATTCTAGAGACTGTACGATCCATTGACTGGGACAAGCAGCCACAGTTCATCACTCTTTTTTCAGTATTGTGGTGTTGTTTTTGAAATAGGAAAGACTACTTAGGATGACTGGATTAGTTGGTTATTACTTGGACAGTATTTGTTTTCTAGGCATAGTTGGGGAACAGCGCTTAAAAAAAGGAAAAGCAATATCATACTACTAACGAATGGAGCAGGGAGTTCCAGTATACACCAATTACAAAGTACCCACGAGATTATCTTTGCATTTCAAAAGACAGGAAATTAAATATCCTTGGATTTTACTCTGTTTCTACTCTTTTTAAATATCTGCACTTATATACTAACCACACAAGACTTTGTATTCTGTGAGACGAGAGGTCACGTAGTCCACCACTTGGCTGTGGTTTATCAGGTCCAGAATAAGACTGGTGCTAAGCACTCTCAAGCTTCTGTTCGTATTGTTCCTAAATGTTATTCACAGGAGAAATCTGTTTCAGAAGTCAGAAAACACCCGTTGGTATTAAGCCACTACACACGCACACACACACCATTTTTAAAGTGTATGACGAGGAGTGTGCACTTTCCAGGTGATTTAGTGGTAAAGAACCCACCTGCAGGGCAGGAGATATGGGTTTGATCCCTGGGTCAGGAAGATCCCCTGGAGGAGGGCATGGCACCCCACTCCAGTATTCTTGCCTGGAGAATCCCATGGACAGAGGAGCCTGGAGGGCTACAGTCCATGGGGTTGCAAACAAAAAATAACCAGGAGTGTAAACAGTTGCTTATTGCTTAATTCTGAGGTTGCTAATTCAGTGTTAAGTAAGATCATTATCTGGAATATGTATTAGGTTAACGCATTTATTCATTTCTTCTTTTGCTACTGTGATATGTATTTACAGGATGATTTATGTCAGATGATAGCTAAAGGTCTAGCTGTGGCCAGTCAGATTCTTTCTGGCAAATTTGTCTTTATATATTGATACATCACCTGGTATTCAATGTTTCAAGCAATAGCTTTCGAAATGAAATGAATGAAATACCACAAACCAGTAAGTAATGAGACTGATTTTTAAAGTCGTATTAACCCCATGTGAACTGATTGACAATTAGCGACAGTGGAAGATTTCATACGCATTTTGTAGAATTATCATTAGCAGCAGTTTATGTGAGCTTACTTTGCATATCATTGTCTGCTAGAAAATATGGCCTGAGAAAAAAATGCATTGATTATTTTTTAAATTGCATTAATTCTCTGGAAGAGCCAAAGACCACTTAAGAAATCTCACCAATTAATTTCTCATTTTCAAAGGACTGTATAAAATCATAGTCTTTAGTACTAAAAGTAAATTTTAAAAAATCACTGCCAAGAGAAAAATTTGAGATCATGGTGTCGTTTGAGGCAACTGGAAGCTTTCTGGGGTTTGTAAAACCTAGGTTGCAAACACATAACTAGGATAATACTTGAACATAAATTTGAAAATAGAAATAAAAGTAAGCCTTTGATTTAGAAATAGCTGTGCCGTACCCTGAAATGGGCTCTGCTAGAAACAGAGGCAGGAGACCGAGTCTGGTACTTATGGCTGGACTCTCTTAAACGGCCTCTATCCCGTTTATTCAGATGTCCATTTCCCAAAAGGAGTGAGTTATGCTGTGATGATGGCTCACCTGGGGAAAAAATGAAAAGTCAGTTCAGAAAGAATTATAAGAATGCGTTTTTTGAGAAAATAAAATAGAGATAACTTGACTTTGATCATCATTTTCCCTAACAAAAATCCTTTGACTCGCAGTATTAAGCTTTATCTCACTAAGCAAGATACATGTTTGAGTATGTCGTTGGAATAAATCGTGCCATGAAGATAATCTCTCATTGTGTTTAACAATCTTCTCAAATACGATTAAATGTAGGAGTGAGCTATGATAAAACACCCCTCTCTGACAGAACAAATTTGAGCGAGATGAGAAGGGAGGAGAAGGCCTTGATAGGAAGGCTGCTCTAAAAACGGTACCCCCACCCCCAGCCCCTGTGTTGCTCATTGGTTATGGAGATTCTGTGGGTTGTCACTCAACTTTGATGCTTTCCATTAAACAAATAACTGATTTTTTTTGAAAGTCTTCATTGTTATAGTGTTGCTTCCATTCTATGTTTTGTATTTTTTGGCCACAAAGCACGTGGGAATCTTAGCTCCCTGACCAGGAATGGAACCCACATGTCCTGCACTGGAAGATGAAGTCTTAACTACTGGACCACCAGGAAGTCCCATAAATGACTGATATTTTTAACAGAAGTTACTGAAATCCCCAGAGAAGGCAATGGCACCCCACTCCAGTACTCTTGCCTGGAAAATCCCATGGACAGAGGAGCCTGGTAGGCTGCAGTCCATGGGGTTACTGAGGGTTGGACATGACTGAGTGCCTTCACTTTCACTTTTCACTTTTATGCACTGGAGAAGGAAATGGCAGCCCACTCCAGTGTTCTTGCCTGGAGAATCCCAGGGACCGGGGAGCCTGGTGGGCTGCCGTCTATGGGATCGTACAGAGTCGGACACGACTGAAGTGACTTAGCAGCAGCAGCAGCAGCACTAACATCCCATTTTAATCAGTCTGATTTGGAAGTGATATTTAAGTGTCAGGAATGGAAGAAGGTGTGGTGGATAGTTTGTTTCTTCCTGAATGGAGGGTCTTTTTACAGAGATAGCCTTGTTGATAGAAGTAAGACCCAAACAAGCTTTGAGGTTAGCGCTCTTCCCTATAGACCAGAGGGCAAGAAAGAGGAGGCTCCCAGACAAAGACAGAAAATAAGGGCTACATATTCTCCCTCCTTCATTTAAAGAAAAGCAAAGTGAGTTATCTGGGTGCTGACTGGGTCCCCATGTGTGAGAAGGGTCTTCTGGCAGCAGATCTCAGAAGGTGCATCTTCTGAGCATCCTGGGTGTTGGGGAGACCATCGTAGCCTTGAAGGCAGCTGGACATAGTCCTTTCTCTTGCATAGTGTGGCCAGGTACTTGGAGATGAGGCAACTCAGTCACAATTAACCTACGGCCTATTTTTAAAGAAATAATATCTGCAAGTCAGACCCACTTTTAGTCAAAAGTAGTCCCTGGTATACCAGTGTAACCTGTTATGCTATGTGTATGCTTAGTCGCTCAGTTGTGTCCAACACTTTGCAACTCCATGGACTGTAGCCAGGCTCCTCTGTCCATGAGGATTCTCCAGGCAAGAATGCTGGAGTGGATTGCCAGCCCTCCTCAAGGGGATCTTCCAAATCCAGGGATCAAACCCAGATCTCCCATATTGCAGGCAGATTCTTTACTATCTGAGCCACTAGCGAAGCCCAAGAATATTGGAGTGGGTAGCCTATCCCTTCACCAGCGGATCTTCCTGACCCGGGAATTGAACCAGGGTCTCCTGCATTGCAGGCAGATTCTTTGCTAGCTGAGCTACCAGGGAATTCCATTATGCTGTAACCAAGCTTGATCATCTAGCTTGTAACCAAGCCTACAGACCACAAAGCCCACGGAAAACAGAAAGTCCCCTTTCAGTTTTCAGGTAGACCGATCCCAAGGAGAACACACTTCAAACTATGCTGAATTTGTCTTGCATTGAAGGTGATAAAAACCCTCAGAAGGAACTGGAAGAAGGGTATCTATGACAGGATACTTCTGAGAGAGTGTAAACACATCTTTAGTCTTCATTGTGTCTATAGGTAGAATCTGATTTTCTCTAGGATTCCTTAGGCTGATGTTTCAGAAATCTTTGTGCGACCTCTGCATCTCTTGATGATTGGAACCAAGACTGCTGTCCTTTTGATTCTATTTTCTTTGACTCCCTCCCATTCCCTCAGGCTGCCCTGGTGGCTCAGATGGTTAAGAATCCACCTGCAATGCAGGAGGTTCAATCCCTGGGTTGGGAAGATGCCCTGGAGAAGGCAATGGCTACCACCTTCAGTATGCTTGCCTGGAGAATTCCATGAACAGAGGAGACTGGCAGGCTATAGCCCATGGGGTCGACAAGAGTCAGACATGACTGAGTGACTAACACAATGACCACACAACATTCTCTCACTTTCTGCACAGCCTGAGACACCCTGGCTGGATACAGAGGGTACTTCTCACCATGCGTTTGTTTAAAGGGCACTGTGCTTCAGTGAACCACAACTAAATATCCTGGCCAGAGCATCATATCGTTTGTCCACATATGCTTATGTAACATGCATGCCCTTTTCCTCCCAGCTCTGCTCTAACATCAAACAAAAGGCCCAGGGATGTTTACTTTAGTCTATTTTAAATTCAGTCTCTTTGTATGAAGGAATTATGGAATATCCCTGTTGTATACAACACTACCCACACTACCCAAAGCAGACAGTTTGGGAAACGGATTCCCATTGAAACGGGAAATATCCAGAACTTTAATAGCAAGCATAACAAGTTGGGGGAAGTGGTATTTATCTATAAGCTTTTGTAAAGTTAGAAGCTGAACTCCTGATACTCTCTTTGGTACAAACTGTTATCTTCTTCTTCACACACATTCTGCTTTTTCTGCTCTCAGAAATTCCTTTGAGATGAACAAATGATCCATTTGCTGAAAAGGTAAATGGACTGTGCACATGAATGATACTATGGTTGTTAATTTACCATACGATATTGACATCAAATGAGGATTTCTATTTGCATGGGAAACATTGTCATTTCTGTTCAAGTGAGGGGAATTTTCCTCATCTTTGTAAAAGAATTCTTTACTCAGAACGTAATGGCTAGAAGTATAAAACCAAATGTTTCCAGCCTTCTCGCTCACTTATGGCCCTACGTGCCTGCATGCGGACTGTCACTTCAGTTGTGTCTGACTCTTTGCAACACTATGAACTGTAGCCCGCCAGGCTCCTCTGTCCATGGGATTCTCCAGGCAAGAATACTGGCGTGGGTTGCCACGCCCTCCCCCAGGGGATCTTCCCTGAACAGGGATTGAACCCCATCTCCTGTGTCTCCTGCATTGGCAGGTGGATTCTTTACCATTAGCACCACCAGGGCCTACACACATGTAAATGTTGTCTTCGATTTAAGACATCTCATTCAATTGTATGCCCTTTGGCTTGCCCCACTGAATATAAACAAACCTCTCTCTAAATGTAGACGGATCAAACAGTGGAGATCTAAAACATCCCAATAACCTTTTATTCAAGTCAATTTCACTACTCCAAAAATGAGTGGAGCACAATTTATTGCACTAGGAAAATCATGTTCATTTTGCTTCATTGTGTGTAAGCGAACTGAGAGGGAACATAATTCTGTTAATTTTCAAGTGAGGAATGGAAGGAAGCAGGTTCCTAGGCATTTGACGATTTCAGGGCTTATTAGTGACAAACGTTGTCTGCACAGTGATGGAGCCATGATGCGGCCTTACCCCACTGAGCATTTCATTAGTTGCTGTATTGGAAACTTTATTTCATCGAAGAAAATTCCTTAACATGGACTATACTTAGTCTTTCAGGACAAGTCAAACAAGAGATAAAAAGAATATGAAATAAACCACTCGTTTATGTTGCATATTACAAGAGAGATTCTCACTGTGAAATTCTATCTACATTCCTCATCGATTATATTCTAAAAGAAATACAGAAATTTTCAAGTGAAAACTTTTTTCTCGGAGACATAAGACCAAACTTGGTTGACTACATAAAATTGTGTACAGCATGAAGCAATTATGTACACATATATACATTTGATAATTGATTGAAAAAGGAAATTATGTCCTTTAGGATACAGTAACAAGTTAGTTTTCCTAATAAGTTAATACATTTTCATTCCAAGTGGCTTAAGCCAACCAATGAGACCAAGAGATAATTCTTAAAAGACACTCTTTAAGTAGAAAGGACCCTACAGTTTAATATGGATCAATTGGCTTCCTAATAGCAAGTTGTGGTATTGCAATGTGATAAGAAATAAGTATTTATTCTTCCTCTGTGGCTTCTGGCATAAAGCCTCTAAAACCCTTGGACTTGCCTGGGTGAGAAGGGTGAGAGGAGCATCTTTTGTTATTCACAATAAGCCCCTTTCAACTATAGGTGGTTTATGCTAACAAGGTGATTCTTGGTGGACCTCTGAATTGCCTAGTTGGGGGCTAGTTGCCAGAGGAATCAATCAAGTGCTTAGATGTTTGGAACTTCAGCCCCATCCCAGGACTCTGGGGCTGAGAGATTGGAGATCGGGTTAATCACCAATCTCCAATAATTTGATCAACCATCCTTTAGTAATGGAACTTACATAAAACTCCTAGAAAACAAAGTTCAGAAGGCTTCCAAATTGGTGAACACACAGAATTTCTGGGAGAGTGGTGGGCCCAGAGAGGGCATGGAAGACCCATGTCCCCACCTATGAAAGTAACTGACTGCACCCATTTCTTTCATTTGAATATCCTGAGTTGTGTCCTTTACAATGATCTAGTACATACAGTGCTGCCCTGCATTCAAGGAAAGGGTTGCACCCGAGGAAGGGATTCTGGCACCCTCTGCACCAGACTTACAGGAGGCCCTGTGATCGGCAGCTGATGGTGTGGACAGCCTTGTAGGACTGAGCCCCAATCTATGGGCTCTGCGCTAACACCGGGTACTTAGTGGTGGAATGGAACTTTGGACACCCATTTAATGACTAGGGCATCCCTGGTGGCTCAGATGGTAAACAATCCACCTGCAATACAGGAGACCTGGGGTTCAGTCCCTGAGCTGAGAAGATTTCCCTGGAGAAGAAAAGAAAGTGAAAGTGAAGTCACTCAGTCATGTCCGACTCATTGCGACCCCATGGACTGTAGCCCACCAGGCTCCTCTGTCCATGGGATTTTCCAGGCAAGAGTACTGGAGTGGGGTGCCATTGCCTTCTGCAGGGGATCTTCCTGACCCAGGGATCAAACCCGGGTCTCTCACATTGTAGGCAGACGCTTTTATCATCTGAGCCACCAGGGAAGTCTGGCTACCAACTCCAGTATTCTTGCCTGGACAAATCCAAGGACAGAGGAGCCCGGCAGGGTACACTGCATGGGATCACAGAGGGTTGGGCACGACTGAGCAACTAACATTGTTACTAAGTTAGAGAATTGGTTGTGAGTGTGAAAAAAATCTGACACATTTGCTATCAGAGTGTTGTGAGTAAAAATATATCATGGAAGCTTCTTCCAATATATAATTTCCAATTACATAGATAACTTCCAATATCTTGAACTCCTCATGTGTTCAAGCTGCCAATGATTCTTAGGAGAGAAAAAGAAATAGAAAACCAGTATTTCCAGCACTAGATAAAATTACTACTTTCCCCCCAAGACAGGCAAGACTACCAACTCCAGAATTTGTATCAGAATTGTTAGCGTCCTACCCATCAATAACTTCAGTTCAGTTCAGTCGCTCAGTCGTGTCCGACTCTTTGCAATCCCGTGAATAGTCGCACGCCAGGCCTCCCTGTCCATCACCAACTCCAGAATTTGTATCAGAATTGTTAGTGTCCTACCCATCAATAACTTAGCAAATATCAATAAGCACAACAGAGGATTTCCAGAGCAGATCACAGAGTCCTGTTTTAACAACATTCCCCAAATTTCATTATGTTTCATTTTCATTCAGTTTGAAATATTTTCTCATTTTTCTTGTGATTTCTTATTTGACCCATATATTTGACAGATATACATTATTTAATTTCCAAAACGTTAAGGTCTTCTTAAATATCTTACTGTTACACATTTTTAATTCAACTCTACTGGGGTCAGAGAACATACTCTGTAAGATCCCAATCATGTTAAGTGTACTGAGACATGTTACGGCCCAGCATACACCTTGACGGGTATACTGAATGTATTTAAAAACAGTGTGCATTCTGCAGCTCTAGTTGGTAGTATTCTGTAATTATCAATTAGATGAAGATAATTAATAGTGTTCATATCCTCTATGTCTTCTGAGTTTTAACGTTTTGCTTATTTGTTCTGTCCCTTGTTAAGAGAGTGGCAATAAAGTCTGTAACTATAAATGTAAAATTATATATTTATTTCTTTGATTCTGTCAAATTTTACATGTTTTTTATGCTTGTCATCATTTCTTGATGAGTACATTAATCATTTTGAAAGGTTTCTCCTTATCTCTTGTAATACACTTTATCTTTAAGTCTATTATCTTATATACTAGCAGAGTCACTTCAGTCTTATTAGCATTTCCCTACTATGAATTTGTCCACTCATTTAATTCTAGTCTCCCAACACTATTCCCCGTGATTTATTTATGGGATGTGAACATCCTGTCTTCACATTCTTGACCTCTTCCACAGCAGAAATCTTGGTTCCAAACCAGGGAAATACTTTCACCAGGAGATCCAGTAAGTTTTCCACTGACCTTGGAGCTATGATGTATTCTGCATAGAAGTTAAATAAACAATATATTTACAGCCTTGACATACTCCTTTTCCTATTTGGAACCAGTCTGTTCCATGTCCAGTTCTAACTGTTGCTTCCTGACCTGCATATAGGTTTCTCAAGAGGCAGGTCAGATGGTCTGGTATTTTCATCTCTTTCAGAATTTTCCACAGTTTGTTGTGATCCACATAGTCAAAGGCTTTGGCATAGTCAATAAAGCAGAAATAGGTCTTTTTCTGGAACTCTCTTGCTTTTTCGATAATCCAGAGGATGTTGGCAATTTGATCTCTGGTTTCTCTGCCTTTTCTAAAACCAGCTTGAACATCTGGAAGTTCACGGTTCACAGGCAAAGAGATCCAACCAGTCCATTCTGAAGGAGATCAGCCCTGGGATTTCTTTGGAGGGAATGATGCTAAAGCTGAAACTCCAGTACTTTGGCCAACTCATGCAAAGAGTTGACTCATTGGAAAAGACTCTGATGCTGGGAGGGATTGGGGGCAGGAGGAGAAGGGGACGACAGAGGATGAGATGGCTGGATGGCATCACTGACTCGATGGATGTGAGTCTGAGTGAACTCTGGGAGATGGTGATGGACAGGAAGGCCTGGCATACTGCAATTCATGGGGTTGCAAAGAGTCGGGCAAGACTGAGCGACTGAACTGAACTGAACTGAACTGGAGCTATGATGACTGCCTGGTCACTTTGGACAAGGAAAAGAATTGCTTGCACCCTGGGATGTGCTGTGCTATGCTTGGTCCCTCAGTCGTGTCTGACTCTCTGACCCCATGGACTGTACGTAAGTCACTCTAATGAGGACAGGGAGGGGTAACTGACCCACAAGATTCACAGGGGTGTCTTTTGGTGTTTCTGTTTCTGGTGATAACAGTAAACAGTTGCAGCAGCTATGGTCCAACAAAGACAAGATGCAATTATCTTAGACTGCTCAGGAATGAAGACCTGGGTTTCCAAATCAATCAAGTTACCCAGGTGAGTCTAAACACCAGTGGAAAGTGTAGAAATTCTAGAAAGGAGGGTAGAAGATTATGATGATGAACATCAGTAATGTCCTCAAGTCCAGCTGAGACAATACAAACAGCATTTTTTTCCATTAACCCTTTAAAAAAAATACCCTTGCATTCATTGAAGAGACTATCCTTTCCCCACTGTGTAGTCTTGACTCCTTTATTGTAAATTAATTGACCATATATTCACAGGTTTGTTCCTGAGTCTCTATTCTGTTCCACTGATGAATGTGTCTGTTTTTATGTCAGTACAATCCTGCTTTGATTACTCTAGCTTTGTAGTATAGTTTAGAGTGTGATGCTTCCAGCCTTGTTCTCATTTCTCAGAATTACTTTGGCTACTCAGAGTCTTCTGTGATTCCATATACATTTTAGGATTGTTTTTTCTACCTCTGTAAAAAATTTCATTGGAACTATGATAGAAATTTCAGTAAGTCTATGCATTGCTTTGGGTAGTATGCTTTGCACATTTTAACAATATTGTATCTTCAAATACATGAACAGGGGATATTGTTCAATTTTTTGCTGTCTTTCTCCATTTATTTCCTCCATGTTCTCTAACCTTCTTGTCCAGGGCTTTATTTTCAAAACACAAAGTATAGTTATCCTTCTCAGGCATGGCTGCTTATCCATTATTTCAATTATCCACTCATTCTACATTTAGAAGTATTTAAGAAGTGCCCCCAAAGTGCCAGACTTTTCCAGGTATAGAGATACAAAAGCAAACAAAACCAAAGCGATATATTCTTTCTTGGAGCTTATTATCTACCTGTGGGAGACAAATAATGAAAAACAAACAGAAATTAATCCAATACCATGCGGTAATAAGGGGACTGTCAGATGCTGTAGACTGGTTTGCTGCACAGCTACTCTGATGACAGCTAGTGTGTTTTCCTATTATGAAAAAGCTGAAAGGCTAAAAAATTCTGTCTCCCAGAGTCACTTCAAGTAATGTCTCTAGTGTGACTTAGGTTTTATAAGAAATGAAATCAGAAGAGAGCAAGAGGGGAAAAGAACAAGAGCATTCGTTTTCTTGGCCCAAATCACAACAGAGCAGTATGGTCCTTGAGCGACAAGCTCTAGTGCATGTTCCAAGTTCATCAGGAGGCTGGCAGATCCCTGAATGAGGACCAGCAGATCATTCAGTGGCCTATTATCAGTAGTAGTAGCAGTAGTTTGCCTTTGTTTGGAGGAGGGCATGGCAACCCACTCCAGTATTCTTGCCTGGAGAATCCCCATGGACAGAGGAACCTAATGGGCTACAGTCCATGGAGTTGCAAAGAATCAGACACGACTGAGCGACTAAGCACAGCACTGTATGCCTTTGTGTAATCCCTCAGAACAAGAACTATTGAAGCAACATTTAAATTTAAACATAAGTCACTACATATGTGGAGTTCCTACTCAATATAACACATCCTGAATGAAGAACTGAACATCAGCCATATACGCAGAGCTTCAAAATAAAGGATACAAAATCCCTGCCTTTGCAGAGTTTACGGGCTGAGTCTAATAATTCAAGAATGTATATGTGACAAATGGAAGTTTAGAAACTCTGCCCTGGAGCAGCTCCTGGGGAGCAATGATTGTTTTGCTTCCCTATGCTCCTGAGTATCTCTGTCACCCCTCCTGATTGAAGCCTTCACAATGGTCTTTCCGTAAAAACAACAGGATAGCACGTTCCAAAACATGATTGGCACATTAGAGCATCACCATTTCTCTTACATATGCCAGGCCTAATTGTCTATGCCAATCATTAGGAAACCATGTCTAGCAAGCTCTGAAGAAGGATAAATGATTACTTTGACTCAAGTGTTAAGCATACAGAGTTCTGACTTCACGTCTCAGTATTTGTCACGATGCCCTAGTCCGTTCCCTGTCAATCAGTGTCCCCAGGACCTCTGAGATGGGTCAAACTGTGGCAGCTTCACATTAGATTACTCTTCTCACTAGCTTTGATCTGCCTAAGAGCTGCCTTCCACCTGGGTTCTGGTCTGATGAGCCTTCCATAGCGATCTGGAGCTCTTCCTCCAGCTATTGTCAAAGACTGTAGAGGTTTCCTCCCACTCACAATATGGAGTTAATTTGCCTTCATGACCTGTCAGCCTCTGGAGATCACCTAATGCCATCTCAGCTGTGACATGGATCCCTGGACGACGACTCCTCCGGGGCAGCTGGCTGTATGCGCTTCATCTGCACCTAATGATCTTCAGGAAGGTGACCCCACTCCCACGATGAACACTGATGTCCAGCAAGGTCCATCACACATTATTTAAAGATGAAGAAGTAGTTGTTCAAATATCTTCTTCACATTGTTTTCATGACAGTTCTGTTGCTGGAAATCTTGAGTAGCAAATTGTTCAATAATATTTGCTTTTTCTAATGGGACAGGGAAGTGAAAGTCGGGCTTCCCTGATAGCCCAGTTGGTAAAGAATCTGCCTGCAATGCAGAAGACCCAGGTTCGATTCCTGGGTCAGGAAGATCCTGAGACAAGAGATAGGCTACCCATGCCAGGATTCTGGCCTGGAGAATTCCATGGCCTGTATAGTACACATGTATAGAACATGTGTATGGATATGTATAGAACACAATATGAAACAAATTGAGTAGAAAATGTAATACATTTCTCATAAATTTTCAGTAATGACCTATGGAATAATTACCAACAGTTTAACAGTGACCAATACTTTTCCATATATTATTTCAATTAGTTACCCCAATAAGCAATGATGTAATTATCATCTATGTTTTAAAAAGAGACAGTAGCAGTTCTGAAAAGTTAAATAACTTACCTAAAATGGCAACCCACTCCAGTATTCTTGGCTGGAGAATCCCATGGACAGAGGAGCCTGCCGGGCTACAGTCCACGGGGTCACAAGGAGTCGGACGCGACTGAATGAGCACCACCAGCACCACCACCACCAACAAAAGACGTTAGAGTAAATGATGAAGCTGGACAGCGAATCCTTGAGTTTCGTAGGTTCTACGTCTCCTTTAACCCTAGACCACTCCATATCCCTGTTCTCAGTGGAAACACCTTGAACGAGACGTCTAAACACAAAGGGAGAAGACTATGAGGCTCACATTTATAGACTGTCAACTTCTGTTCTGCTCTCAGCATCCTTGAATTTCGTTCATTTAAAACTGGGATTACTTTCAGATCTGTGACAGGAAGCTTAGATCCTTTTAAAACCATGACTTTCAATAGAGGGATCCACGTCGAAATAATGCTAGATTTGATCATCAGTTTTGGAATTCTGTTCATATAATATTTTGCTTAATAATGCTTGCTGACATGAAGTATATGATAGGATTCTATATAAAAAGTGTACTATTTTAATTATGGATTTAAAAATCCTGCTTCCTTACAACCTCCTTTACTTGAGCTGGATGGTAATGGGAGGTGTACCCTGACAGTTTCATAAAAGACAGGAAGAGAATTCCTTATAATAGTGCCTTGAGGGCTGATAGATGCATTATTGATCTGCAATGAATGAGCGAAAACGTTGCTCGAAGAATAAGTGAATGAGTGAAACTCTGATTCTCTTGAACTCTCTGTATGGCCAGTTTAACTTCTTTTCTCTAATTTGGGTTTAAGAAGAGAGGACCACAAACTTGCTAAAGTGTCTATGAAAGCAGTTCCAACATAGACAGACAGCAACCCTATATCTCTTAAAGATACCCTAATAAGAGAACACTAATGCTTGAAACGCTGGACTGGAAGAAACACAAGCTGGAATCAAGACTTCCGGGAGAAATATCAATAACCTCAGATATGCAGATGACACCACCCTTATGGCAGAAAGTGAAGAGGAGCTAAAAAGCCTCTTGATGAAAGTGAAAGAAGAGAGTGAAAAAGTTGGCTTAAAGCTCAACATTCAGAAAACAAAGATCATGGCATCTGGTCCCATCACTTCATGGGAAATAGATGGGGAAACAGTAGAAACAGTGTCAGACTTTACTTTGGGGGGCTCCAAAATCACTGCAGATGGTGACTGCAGCCATGAAATTAAAAGACACTTACTCCTTGGAAGGAAAGTTATGACCAACCTAGATAGTATATTCAAGAGCAGAGATATTACTTTGCTGACTAAGGTCCGTCTAGTCAAGGCTATGGTTTTTCCTGTGGTCATGTATGGATGTGAGAGTTGGACTGTGAAGAAGGCTGAGTGCCGAAGAATTGACGCATTTGAACTGTGGTGTTGGAGAAGACTCTTGAGAGTCCCTTGGACTGCAAGGAGATCCAACCAGTCCGTTCTGAAGGAGATCAACCCTGGGATTCCTTTGGAAGGAATGATGCTAAAGCTGAAACTCCAGTGCTTTGGCCACCTCATGCGAAGAGTTGACTCATTGGAAAAGACTCTGATGCTGGTAGAGATTTGGGGCAGGAGGAGAAGGGGACGACCCAGGATGAGATGGCTGTATGGCATCACGGACTCAATGGACGTGAGTGTGAGTGAACTCCGTGAGAATGGTGATGGACAGGGAGGCCTGGCGTGCTGCGATTCATGGAGTCGCAAAGAGTCGGACATGACTGAGCGACTGAATTGAACTGAATGCTTGAAAATCCTAAACACTTGAAGACTCTAAAAGCTTATAAAAGAAACACCGGTTTATGAAGTTTATATATCATAAGTCATAAATGCCACTATGATCTACAGTGAATTCAGATATGTATTTTAGAAATGATCTTAAATTAGAAAAAAGTAAGTAGGCCATTCTCTAGTTTCAAAGGGTCAAGATCTATTCCAGTACAATATATATTGTAGTAAAATACAAATGGGTCATCTTGGAGGACAAATCCAGTTATTCCAGTTTTTATTTGAGTTGTTGTGTCTAGTGGTTTACACAAGAAACAGATACCTTCACCTAAACAAATCATTAAGTGACTGGCAGAGAATTGTGAAATGCATTATTTAGCCTCTTGTCTGAATAATCTTTTAATGATGTATATTCAGAATTTCTTAATATTTTATGTGTTTTTTACATTTTACCTATATATTTTCTAGTTGTTAATGACCCCATCAGATAATGAGTATTGTTCACGTGGTTATGTTATTGCTAAAACTAATGACGTTGGTTTTTTTAATGCCTATTTATTGAACATTATGAAATATCAGATGTAAACTTATTGATTACATGCATCACATATCCTACATTTTATATACCTTATCTTTGATGCTTTTAAAACCCAGCTACTAAAATTCAGGCTCAGAGAGGCTAAGAACTTATCCAGTGATACACCGCTAGAACGTGACAGAGCTGGGATTCCACCACGGGGCAATGCTCTCTACCTCCATGTATCAGTGAGCAGAGAAGCATGTACTAAGATGCATGCTAACAGACAATCAACACTAAACTAACTACAGTTAGTTTTGTACTCAAATTTCAGGAGAACGTATCGTTAATAGCATAACAGTTTAATACAGTTTCTCTTTTGCTATGAATGGATTATACACTGATGAATTAATCACCTAACTTATGGAAAATGTCCTGGCATCAGCAGCACACTGAATTACATCATATTTGTGAAAGATGAGATAGGACAGTGTGAAACACATTTTTTCATATTAAAAGCAAATGAAGTTATATGTTAGAATAAAGTTGCTCACTAGGTATAAGTCAAAATGTGCCTGCAATTTTCCTGGCATCATTATATAATTTTTATTATAATAAACATGATAAGAAAGATGTGTATTTGGAATTTCCTATGTTTTTATTTGAATATTCACTGTTAAGGCAATTTAGGTTCAGTTATTGTATCTTATGGTGTAAGTAATGTAACCCTCATGAAAATGTATCAGTCATGGGAACAGTTAAGGAAAAAAAAATTCTTCCACTGTCTGCTAGATGTTGACAACATCAGTCCAGGTTCGATGCATGATACAGGATGCTTGGGGCTGGTGCACTGGGATGACCCAGAGGGATGGGGTGGGGAGGGAGGTGGGAGGGGGGATTCAGGATGGGGAACACGTGTATATCTGTGGCAGATTCATATTGATGTATGGCAAAACCAATACAATATTGTAAAGTAATTAGCCTCCAATTAAAATAAATAAATTTATATTAAAAAAAGAATTTTCATCAAAAATAAAGTTCCTGTTCTCAGTCTACTTCTCTTTCTTTAATAAGACAAAATCTAAAGAATCCTAAGCTTTGAAGTGTATTTCCACTTCAAAAGCATCTACAGATTTTGTTTCAAACATAGATATTGAATGCTGCTGCTGCTGCTGCTAAATTGTTCAGTCGTGTCCGACTCTGTGCGACCCCATAGACAGCAGCCCACCAGGCTCCCCCGTCCCTGGGATTCTCCAGGCAAGAACACTGGAGTGGCGTGCCATTTCCTTCTCCAATGCATGAAAGTGAAAAGTGAAAGTGAAGTCGCTCAGTCGTGTCCGACTCTTCGCGACGCCATGGACTGCAGCCCACCAGGCTCGTCCGCCCATGGGATTTTCCAGGCAAGAGATTGAATGAGGTACCAGTAAATCTGCTACAAAACCTTCCTCTGGGTATCCGTCCATACTACTTCCAACCCTAAGATTGTGAAGTCTTTTGGGTTTGTGTATTTCACTGAATGTCTTTCTAGTGTTAAAGCCCATGTTCTCCTAACTGAATTACCTGACTTCTAGGAAGAATTTGATACTTAATGGTCTATATGTGTTTCAGTTTAGTTTACTCTTTTTTCACTATTTTCTTATTTGAGACCAAGAGCCAAGGTCACCTGGTTTTCATTAAAAAAAAAAAAAAAGATGCTTCATAGATGTAAACACTGTTATTATTCCTCTCTTTAGTGCTGAAACTTTCCAGTTCTTCTACCCTTCATTAAAGGGGCCATTCTCAGACTTTTCATCCTTTTTATACTCTGTTGTGTTTTTCTGAAGTAAAATTCTACACACGTTACTTAATGCGTGAGTCTAGTCTTGTGCCATGTCCCAAGTGAGTGAATTGTAGGCTGCAACCAGAGTAGTATGGTAATATTAACATCTAATTTTACCAACTATGCTGTTGTTCTATTGGCTACATAATGTTACACATACAGAAAGAAAGTAAAACTAGGAAAAAAACAATGTATTCTTTGAAAAAGTTTATCTGGAAATGTATTCTTGAAGAATGCAATATATATTTGAGAGGCTCAAATGCGTAATGCTTGGATACTGAGAATACAGACATTAAGTCTAAAATTGCCATTCAAGTTCAGTAGAAATTGATTCTATAAAAATACTATAAATTGATTTCTTTTTTCATAAGCTAGGTAAAATAGATATTCTGGCTTCATAACTTTTTAATGCTTTGTAGCAAAGATGGCTAATCATCCCCAAATATCCAATTTCACATTGTCCCCTTGGTAATGAAGCTGTGTCTTATTGGACGCTTGGACACTTGGCATTAAGACTGCATTTGTCAGAGCAGCAGCGGCACCAAGAAATAATCATAGGATCAAGTTCTAGTCTATGAAATGCAATCACCACATGCATGGCCTGCCTTTCTCACCTTCAGATGGCTCAATGCAGTGATGGAGTCTGGAGCACCTGTCTTAGACCAGGAGGTGAAGCCATGCATTGAGGGTGGCCGAGCAGAAAACAGAGAGAACCTAGGTCCAAAACCCCATGAGACCACCATGTCTGTCTCCAGTTACTTAGACTGTCACATGGAAAAGGAACACTTTTCTATTGGTTTTAGCCACTGTGGGATCTTCATTGGAGCAGCTAAAAATCATCCCTAACCAATATATTGCATAACAAATGTTAGTTTATCTTTAAATTTAAAACTTTTATTTTTAATATTATTTTTGCTTTGAAAAAGTGTTTGAACAGAACTAGAATTAGTCAGGAGAGCATTTGTATTTATTCATTGCTTTTTGTTTTGGAACTCTGTGACATAGTTTTAAAGATTTTATACTTCAATTTAAACCTGGAATAGTTTGAACCAAAGTATGCAGAATTGCATAAAGAAAGCTGAGCACTAAAGAACTGATGCTTTTAAACTGTGGTGTTGGAGAAGACTCTTGAGAGTCCCTTGGACTGCAAGGGTGTCAGACCAGTCAATCCTCAAGGAAATCAGTCCTGAATATTCATTGGAAGGACTGATGCTGAAGCTGAAGCTCCAATACTTTGACCACCTGATGCGAAGAACTGACTCATTGGAAAAGACCCTGATGCTGGGAAATATTGAAGGCAGGAGGAGAAGGGGACAACAGAGGTTGAGATGCTGGGATGGCATCACCAACTCAATGGACATGAGTTTGAGCAAGCTCTAGGAGTTGGTGATGACAGGGAAGCCTGGAGAGCTACAGTCCATGGGGTCACAAAGAGTCAGATACAACTGAGCAAAGGAAATGAACTGAACTGAACTGATGCAGAATTGTTAGGTTACTTTTGTCCCTTAGCATTTCCATGTGAATTTGGTACATGACGTTCAAGATGAAACACACTTAATAAAGATGCTGAACACAGATTTATTCAAAACTTTCATAATACAGGTGAAAATGGAAAACAATACCCAACAGCTCAAAAAAAAAAATAACACTTTGAAGTCTGGAAGCAGCCTTCTTGTACATTAAGAATAAAGTCATAATTGCTTTTCGGCAAAGGCAAAAAGAATACATTAAAATTGCTTTTCAGTACATTTTGTTGACTTTATAATAATTTATATGCTATAATAATAAGTTACAGTAATTTATGTGCTAAATTCTATTGTGCCCTCATAACATTAAAAACCAGTAAATGTTATTTATTCCAAGAAATCGAAGACTCTGAAACCACCCGTGATTAAAAGTTTTTGTTTTATTGTATTTTTTTTTTTTTGGTATCTGAAGAAAAGGATTAAGTCACAGCAATGGGGTTCTGTTGCATGTTAAGTTTGGGTGAAGAACTAACACTCTTTCTTGTATGGGTGGAAAGTAGTCGGTCATGGCACAGGGTACTTCTCTGAGTTTATTGGTTGAAGGTTTTACTAAAATTAAAGAAAGTGTTATTTTACTTAAAATATTTTATAAGAAAATGTGTGGATATAATTTCCCTATTATTCAAATTTCCCTAGTTATTAATTGTATTAATTTCTATACTTTGGAGAGTAACTTTCAATGTAGAAAATAACTTTTAAAATTCATGCACTGCCCGTAAAATATCCAACTCTTACTCCTAACGCAATTTTTTTTTATATTCAGCACAATTACAGTGTGTAATTGCGTGAGGCTACTACTTTCATGTATATTGTTAATTTTGAATCTAATACATATACTCTACCTTGAAATGTGGTTAGTTAAAATACTCAGATTTTCATTTCTTCGACTTAGAAAGCATCACAAAAATATTTAAAGTCTGAGTATTGAAGTAATGATCAACGCTGCATATAAAAAGCCTTAATTTTATAATGTTTTTAAATTCTTTTAAAGCAATTGCTTGCATTAAATGTAAATATTTACAAGATATTCTCTGTAAATTAGTGTGGAACAGGAGCTAATTCTCTTTCAATAACTTTTATGGCAAAAGATGATCAACAGCGCATAGGCCATTAATAGAAGCCATTTTTTGATCAAACAGGAAATAAGCGGGCCACCAAACAAAATGAGGTCATAAAGAACGGATTCCAGCCAGTAAGTCTGCTGGCAAAGACAGCCAAGTGTGTTCTCACAGTAATCTACAGGGCTCAGCAGTGATTATTCTCACCCGCTGTGCTACTTATGCCTGAGTCTCTTTTCCTTCTCTCTCTCTCACTTATTACCAGTGGTATCCCAGTCTCTATGTTAAGAACTAAGGATTAAAGTATATAAGGATCATTACTTCTTAAAACTTTCAAGACGGTAAAAGGAGATAGATTCCACTATGTTGTACAAACTATGCCTGAACCATCTCCTCACTCTCTCATCGTGCTCGTGTGTCTGCTAGGATCCTGGCATCACCAGAAAACCCTTGCTACCTGCTTGGCTCTGCTGCTCTTCTCTGTAACAGTGAAAAATTATACCTGTCATTGACTGAATGCTTGTTTTAAGGCAGGCTAGGTTATACGTTCTTTACAGGCATTTTCACTCACAAAAAGCTTAGGAAGTAGCCACTATTATTATCACCATTTTTCAGATAAGGTAAACTGAGGCACACAGATGAGGTAAATTGCCTAGTGTCAGGCAGGTAAGAAGTGGAGGAGTCAGGACACGAATTTAGGCAGGTTGGTCCGCAACTTCCTCTTATTTCTTGCTTTCTCTCCCCAGGCATGACCTTTCACTTGGATCATGAACAGTGTTACCGCTCATTTGGGGTTTGCTTTTGATGCTCAAAGGGTAAAGCGTCTGCCTGCAGTGCTGGAGACCCGGCTTCAATCCCTGTGTCGGGAAGATCCCCTGGAGAAGGAAATGGCAACCCACTCCAGTACTCTTGCCTGGAAAATTCCGTGGACAGAGGAGCCTGGCAGGATATAGTCCATGGGGTCTCAAAGAGTCGGACACGACTGAGCAACTTCACTTTGATGTTAAAGCGGAATGCTTCATTCAATAAATTGAATCTGAATGTAATCACAAATATACATATATATATAGAGAGAGAGAGCTTAAGTTGTTGATGAACTAATCAGTATTTGCATATATATAAAAATATATACATATGTATGTATACATACATACACACACAAAGCTACAAAATCAAAAACAAAGCTTAGAAACCCAAAAGATCTAATTAAGTCATTACATATACAACACAGCTACCCTGGATAGGACGATGAATGCTAAAGGGAAATATGCTTATATGATAGATAACATATGACATTAAAAATAATCAACTAATACTAAACACATAAGCATGGATAAGTCAAAGCCAAAAAGAAAATGTCAGTAGGTATGATATAATTATAAGATATTTAATTTACAAAGAATGCTATAGAGATTTAGGCATTTTAGAGAAGTTTACGTATGTGGTAAAAGTGTAAGGTGAAGTCTGAAAATGATCAACATTCACTCACACACACACAAAAAAGAAGGCCACTACAGGTCAAGCTGGAAGGATGGCAAAGGAGATTTCATCTCTTTATATGTTTAGTATTGAATTTCATACATGGGTTGTTAGGGACACAGATTTTATATTATTCTATAATCATAAGAGTGGATCTAAAATATTTTAAGATCCTCAAAATATTTTTAAAAGAGGAAGAAGACAGGGAGAAAACACAAATGATACTCAATATAAGTATAGTACGTTTGTCTAAACCATGAATTTCTTAAAAGATCAATGGAATAAGAGGAAATGGTAGAAAAGAAGTGGACTTTGAAATCAGGAAACCTGTTCAGAGTTTACCTGTTCTGGATAGCTCGGGCTTCGTGCAGACCACTTCTTGTCTGAGGTAAATTTATTAATTTCCAAAGGTTTATTATGTGTTGTGGGGGTTGGAAGCTAGGGGTGGGTATTTACTATTCTATATTATCTTGAAACATTCTTCCAGTCTAATAATTTATGCTTCTCAGTATTTTTTATGCACTAACTGTTCTCCCGTCTCTTTGCCTGGTACTGTGATAGATGTAGAAAAAACCCGACATCAGTGAGATTCTATCCCCAGCTTAAAAAAAAAAAAAAAAAAAAAGAGTTTCAACTTTGTTCACAAACCATGTGCGCTCATCTCTTATTACTGCATGTAGCTGGGCTCTTTGTAAAGATGCCATTTATATAGGAAATTTGAGCAGGACAACAGAATTCTGAAAAATCTGAAAACTACCATTAAACCTATGAAAAAATATAGTCACGATGCTTTTTTCCCCCTCTTCTTTGGCCAGAAGGTTGACTTGTAAGAATTATTTCTTCTCACCTTTGTTATGTCATCATACTCTTTATTTATGTTTTCCCCACTCCCTCTTTTATCCCTCCCAAACAACCGAGGATTGAACTCATCTGACTGTATAAACATGTGCACTCGCGTCCCTGAGGCTGAGTGTGTCATGGAAAGAGAACTGTAACTCCTCGGTCAAGCCGATTCCCACCTGTTGGGCAGCGTGTGCCTGAGGCGTGTTCTGGAAGTCAAGGACTTAAGTGGGGGAATTTCCAGATCCTAAGTGGATGCTGAGCCCTGTTTCAATGTGGGAGTATTTTCCACCCATTGATAACTTAGGCGGATGGCTTTCCCAGAGCTGTCAAACACACAGTGGAAACACATTTTTTCATAAGAGGCTACTGACATGAGCAAAAATTCTAAGAAAAATACAGCCCACAAATCAACACAGTCACACCCAGAGTCATTATAATTAAGAACTAGTTCTTGGGACTTACCCCAGCGTGGAATCACTAGATCATATAACCGCAGGTAAAGGCAATGAAATGTGAGGCACGCTGTTTGAATGAGCTACACATTTCCCCTCAAGAACAGAGTATGTTCTATGCCACAGGTGTTTCAGTAATTGCAGTACGTTAGGAATATATCATGTTTAACAGACCTTGTACACACATTTCCACCTGTGAGAGACGGTGGTCCAATTTCGATACTCTGGGCTGAGTGTCAGATACACATAAGTCCACACTGCTTAATAAGGCTCACTTGCCAAATGAGTGCTGTGACTCTGGTCTCCTCCTTGCCCTGCTATTGATTAGCTGAATGACGGAGTAAATCACTTGGCCTTAGCATGTCTACATTTTCTCCTGTAACATAGCTCAATATTACAGAAGAGTTTTGCAGACCCCTTTGTGAGAAGTATGACTTTGACTCCCCATCAACCAGATGAAAATATAAAACGCAAATGTCAATTCTTGATTCCAGAGAAACATGTCCCAATGGTCGACGTTTGGATCAAAGGGGATGTGAATTATGTAAGTACAATGGTGTTTGATTATAGTGCTGTTATATCAATTGAATTCCTATAGAAGCCCTCACTTCTAGTTATTCCACTAGGATCGAACGACAGTAAGAAACTCAGGACAGGGCCTTAACGAGTCACAATATCATATTGCAGTGCATTCTTTATTTACAGAATATAGTCTGCCTACTTTGTTACCTGGTTTGAACCAACACTTGTAAAATGAAAGAGATAAGATTATATGATTAAAAATTCAAATTCAAAATCACATTAAAGAAAAGAAGTATACAAAAAATAAACTTTTGTAAAAAAAAGCTGTTAAACACTTATTTTAAAACTTTGCATTTCTTGACAACTAAGTCACAGGGAATGATGCTAAAGCTGAAACTCCAATACTTTGGCCACCTTATGTGAAGAGTTGACTCATTGGAAAAGACTCTGATTGGGGGCAGAAGGAGAAGGGGTTGACAGAGGATGAGATGGCTGGATGGCATCACTGACTCGATGGATGTGAGTCTGAGTGAACTCCAGGAGCTGGTGATGGACAGGGAGGCCTGGCATGCTGCGATTCATGCGGTCGCAAAGAGTTGGACACGACTGAGCGACTGAACTGAACTGAACTGAAGTCACAGGGTATATTAAATATGACTCTCACGGCAAAATAGTAGTGTATTTGTTGTTTACTTGCTCAGTCATGTCCAGCTCTTTTGCGACCCCATGGACTGTAGCCCGCCAGGCTTCTCTGTCCTTGGGATTCTCCAGGCAAGAATGCTGGAGTGGGTGACCATTTCCTCCTTCAGGGATCTTCCCTACCCAGGGGTCAAACTGCAGATGCTTTACTGCTGAGCCACCAGGGAAGCCCATGGTGATTTTACAAATAAGTAATGTATTATCCTGGTGTTTGAGGTTTGTCATTTCATTGTGTTCTTTCAGAAGGTACATTAGAATTTTTTTTTCCTGTGAAACTTTTATTTACAGTGTACTTTAAATATATAATTTTCAGTAAGTTGAAACATTGGCCTCAATTTTTTATCCCCTCTTAAACCTACTTTTTCAAATATCGATTTGAAATGCCCATCTATTTCTACATCTGGCCTCAACCATGAGATAGCTCTAGCCCCAGGCCTCAGTGAACACAATACACACAAAGGGTTGAAACGTGCTTGCACAGCCAGGCTTGGTCCCTCTTGAGTCTCTGCCTCTGCCATGTGCATAAGTGGCTAGGGAGAGCTAACAGGCAGGACGGGCTGCCCCCTCCGAGTCTCTGAGATGAGCGGCAGGTGAGCCGAATCCTGAACCTACGAAGGGCACGGCCAGGCTCAGCCCAGCCAATCCCGCAGAATCTCTACTATTGTCCATACTTGATTTTGAGGTCTGCCGTTTACCCAGTTTTGGTTGAGAACCTCTGAAAGCAGATGGCTCCAATGATTCTGTTAATTCCCTGGGTCTGAGACACTCTTGTGGTTAATGCTGCTGCTGCTGCTAAGTCGCTTCAGTCGTGTCCGACTCTGTGCAGCCCACCAGGCTCCCCCGTTCCTGGGATTCTCCAGGCAAGAACACTGGAGTGGGTTGCCATTTCCTCCTCCAATGCATGAAAGTGAAAAGGGAAAGTGAAGTCGCTCAGTCGAGTCCGACTCTTCATGACCCCATGGACTGCAGCCCACCAGGCTCCTCTGTCCATGGGATGCTCCAGGCAAGAGTACTGGAGTGGGCTGCTATCGCCTTCTCTGCTTGTGGTTAATAAGGAGATAGAATTGGACATGAGCTTGTGCAAGCTCTGGGAGATAGTGAAGGATGGGGAGGCCTGGCGTGCTGCAGCCCACACAGTCGCAAAGAGCTGGACACGACTTAGTGGCTGAACAACAACAGCAAAAAATATAGAGAAAAGCTCGGAGAGTGGAAGTTTTGGCTCTTCCCAAACCAAGTAAAATCTTGTTTGATAAAGAATCTTTGAAATTTAACCTTTCAGATTTTCATCTGAAGAATGAGAGAGCTAGGAAAAAAGTGGTCTTTAAGTTACTTCTTTGTGTTAAATATTATCTTATCAGCATGCATATTAATGCTTGGAAGTCATTTGGTAGTACGGAGAAGACAAAACATTCTAAAGTAATCTAATCAACGATTATATAACAACCAACTGAACTCACTGGATACAGTTTCTAGGTCAATGATGATGAGTCTTTGATTTGATGCTAAGTTTCTACAGCTTGTTGAAAGTCAGAATAAACTAATTTTTGAGGAACAAAAGATCATTTTGAGGAACAGAAGATCATTTCCTAAATACAGCTTTTTTAAGATTATAATATGTTTATGTTATCATCACTTGAATTCAGCAATGGAGATGACTGAAATAAAATGTATATTCAAGATATTTAAATTCACTATTTAAGATGGTATTGTTTAAAATATGAAAATCTATAAATATGCCACATATGAACATCCTTCACATAAATGAGTATATTTTAAGCTATGTGATGCTTTTTAAAACCAATTACTATAGAGGTTGGGGAAAATGTAAGGTGATAATTTTATTGATACATAATTCCTACAATCAGAGTAAATTTTCAGAAGACAAAAAGATGCTGAATTTTATATCAGGAATCAGTATTTGTTAATATGTTACGAGTTTTGATCTATGCTTTAATAAGTAACACTAAGATTTCTTATTACTCATCTAAAAGTATTTTAAAAAATCATTGAAATATTTTTTTAAATTACAGATTTCAGATATTTTTTGAACCAGTATACCAGTATAAGGAAAAGAAGTTAGTAAGAGATATTACTGAAAACACACTGTGACTTAGAAAGACATTAGGTTTAAAAATAAATATTGAAATATACTAAGATTAATATTTTATATTATTCCTATTTATATTATTGCTTAAAAGGTGGAGATTTAAAATTTCAAAAACCTACCCCCACAATGTCACCCCAAACTACACAGAAGTAAGTTTTCCTACATTTCACTGTGTACAGATAGATTTTTAAGACCGGAACATTTTTTAAAGAAGTTCAGGCTCTCCTTCCATGTGTGTCTCTTTGTCTTTAAGGCTCTGCCCTGAGCTTGGAGTTTACATTCAGATGACTATAAGACTGGACAGACATGTGCTGGGTTTAGAAGAGCATTCACTTGTAAAGTTTGGTAATTAAAACATGTGCTCACCCGGGGAATGAACACTGAAGTCTTCCTTTCCGTGTCCACTCTTCTTTCCTCCATCAGCTACAGAACTTGGAATGAGTAGAGTTCAACTGTGTAGATTCTCTGGAAAGCATCTTTTTTTCCTTATTCTCCTTGCAACAGGTGCAGAATCAACACACACACACACACACATACACACACACACACACACCCCTTTTCACCAGTACCATTTCTTCTTCCTTTCTGAAATGGAGCTGTGATGTGTGGAGGTAAAGCAGTCATATTGTGAGCATGAGGATGGTAGCCTCAAGGCAAAGATGATGAGAAAGCTGAAAACAGCCTGAGACTTTGGAAGCCTCTCAAGCATCTCTGAGCAACTGATCCCTTCTCTACTTCTTGTGATGTCAGAAATATTACAATATAACATTCCTCTCATTATCTATGCTTCTTGGGGCACTTTTTAGATTTCCTGACTGTATCTCTCTCTTTCTTTTGGCTCGTGTAACATTTTTGTCCCAAAGAATTAAGAAAAAATAAGCGAGTATTTTCTGATAAATACAAAAAGTGGAAAGAAAGCACTGATGTGAGGAAACTTTGCTGCAGCAACTTTTCTAATTCTAGTTTGGGACTGGGAGGAAACTAAATTATGTTGGGTCCTTGACTGGCAGGCAGTCCATGGGGTCACAAAGAACTGGGCACAACTGGGTGACTGTCACTTTCACTTGACTGCACTGTTCTGTTTAAAAATGGTGCACAGAAATATATTTGGAAAACATGAATATGATTCCACCAGTTAGGTCAATAGGGTTAAAATGCCATCAGATTAACTGTCATTACTTTCAAAAGGAAAGAGCTGGTTTTCTCTCAGCCTTTTCTTCATTCATGACTCTGCCCTGGTCATAGTGAAGAGGAGAAAGAGAAACACAAAGCAAAGCACACCTTCATGCTGAACTCTCAGTAATCTAATGACAATTTAAACATGGTATGTATTGTAATTTTAAAATGGCTATGTCCAGTGCCTCCTTCGTTATTAAATTATTTCATATTTAGAAACCTGCTCCTGATTTGTTTATTGGATATTACAAATCTTAATGGAGTCCTATTGCCTATAACTTTAGAAAGACAATATGTATTTTGGTAAAACTGATATTTTGGACCCAGAGGGTTCCTGGCTCAAATTCCATCAGAGAATGCTCGAGCTGTGCACCTTCATATGTTATTGGTTAGCATGCTCTAATTTTCTTTTTTAAAAACTGATCTTATTGGTGACCCAAAGGCCTTTCCTTGTTTTTCTAGTAACATAAGGGGAAGGTGAGTGGAATAGTTATGTGAGATGGACATATAAGTTCCAGGCCTTCTGCATTTTGATAAAATAGATCCCTCTCTCTCTGACTTCCTTTTCCTCATAGTCTTTCATTACTTGAAATTTTTAGCTTTCAGAATCTGGGACAAATATTTTTAATTTTGGCAAGTTAACAATTTTGTGTGTTTTTTTTTTTTTTTACCTTTATGGCACTTTCGCCATAATTATAAACATTTTAAAGTCATAATTACATACGAAGAGTTTAGAGATTCTTAAAATGTAAGGAAGCTATTAGCATGAATAAACATGCAAAGAAAACTACAAATTTAATGATTTCTTATGATATGGTTACCAACTAGTCAAAAAAAAGTTTACTTAAAAAATGAGTTCAAAGGTTCATGGTAAGTTTCCCTTAAATTGTTTGAATAATTCTTGTTGTGGGTTGTAGGTATGTGTGTGTGGAAACAATTATGTTAACACATGATTCATAGCATACATGTTTGCAAATACCGTCAATAATAATATGTTATTTCTTCCGTATGAGGTTTAACATTCCAGACTAAGTGTTTAAAAAAATATATGTAATAGGTAAAACAGATGTTCACTCACCTTTGCTTTACATGACAATTCATTAAAGAATAAGAAATAGAGCTAAATGAGGTCAATCTGGCTAGTGCTAATTATTATTTGGCATGGAAAGTGTGAAACCCTCACTTCTAGTTACATTTTATGCTCCCCTTGTCTGAATGAATACCAATGTTCTAGAAATCTGGTAGTGTTAACATTTTTGTTTCAATCTTCAATACTTCTTCCTCCCCAGTGCTTTCTTTCCCCTTCTCATTCCTTTTCTAGTTGAAGAACCTACTTAAGCCAATTTTTAAGGGTAAGTTTGTTAGAGACAAATTCCTTTGGCTTTTGTCTCATTTCCTCTTTATTCTTAAACAATAGTTTCCCCAGATATAGAATTTATAGTTGACAGGTTTCTTTTTTTTTTTTTTTTCCAACATTTGGAAAAAAAAAAAAATACTCTGCTTCTTCCTTCTGGCCTCCACAGTTGCAGATGGGAATCTGATAGATTACACAGAGGTAATGAATCATTTTTCTCTGGCTGCTTTCAAGACATTTTTTTTTTCATCTTTAGTCTTCAAAACTTTAATTACAATGTGCCTTTGTGTAGATATCTTTGGCTTTAATTTGTTTATAGTTTGCTAAGTTTCTTGGATCTGAATGTTGTGTCTTTTGCCAAATTTGGAATGTTTTCAGTCATTATTTCTTCAAATACTCTTTCAGCTTCCTTTTTGTTCACTCCTTCCGGGACTGCCGATACAATTGTTGGGTCTCTCATTATCGTCCCATGGCTTCCTGAGGCTCTGTTCTTGCTTTTTGTCCCCAGTCTATTTAATTTCTATTGTTTAAATTGGATGAACTACATTAATCTGCACTCAAATTCACTGAGTCTATCCTCATCGAGTCCAGTCTGCTGCTGAGACCATCTAGGGAGGGTTTTTATTTTTATTTTTTTCCTGCTTTTTATATTTTTCAGTTCTATAGTTTCCACATTTTTATAATTTCTATTTCTTTACTGAGTCTTTCTACTTTTTCCTTTATTTCAAGACAACGTGTAATTGATTGCTGAAGCATTTTTTATGCCAGTGCTCTCAAGTTGCTTGTTCCAGAATCTGATTGGTAGGGATTGATGTCAGTTTATTGACTTATCCCACTCAATTTGTGATTTTCCTGGTTCTTTGACAGCTGCTTTTTTGGGGGGGAGATTCTCGGTCATACTCAAACATTTGATTTCACGAGGCAGTCACCCTGCTTAGGTTTACTACGTGGACCTTGCCCTACTTGTGTAGGCTTTGTTTCCAGCGGCAGTTCACCTTTCCCAGCCTCTGTGATGTTATTGGGCCTGTTTGGTTTATCTGGTATGGTTAGGATTCCTGCTGGTCTTTGATGAGGCTGTCTGAAAAAGATTTCCCCTAGGCAGCTGGGTATTTCTCTGTAGGAAAAGGGTACATCTGTTTCCTTACAGGTGCCTCCCAGCTACTCTGAGGAGGAGAGCTTGAGTCCCCGGGACAAGGAGGCTTCCTGCACAAGGCCGCCTGCTGTAGCTGGGTCTTTTCTGCCATCTCTACCCACTCTTCTTGGTGTGGCATCTCTTAGTGGAAAAAAGGAATCTTAAGCTTGACAGAGGACATCCCAGGTGGCGCTAGTGGTAAAGAACCTGCCTGTCAATGCAGTAGACGTAAGAGATGAAAGTTTGATCCCTGGATCAGAAGATCCCTTGGAGAAGGAAATGGCAATCCACTCTGGTATTCTTGCCTGGAGAATTCCAGGGACAGAGGAGCCGGGAGGGCTACAGTCCGTAAGGCTGTGCAGAGTTGGACAGGACTGAAGTGACCTAGTGTGCAGGCACATGAGCTTGACGGAATAGGGAATACCTTTCCTGGTCACTTATTTCTGGCAGGACTTCCAGTCAGTTTTCATTGCTGGTGGTGACATCTAGCATTGCAATGACATCTAGCCTAGCAATGCTAGGCTTCATCTAGCATTCTCAGAGGGACCCGCATTTTATCTAGAGGAGAAATGAAAAGGGAAATGACATATCTGGGTGCCCTTTGTCTGTTGGGTGGGTGAACAGAAATGCCTTGCTGCTGGGCTCTTCCTCCAACTCTGGGGTTCCAAACCAGCTCACCTTCCAGAATTCTTCTTTGAGTAGTATTTGTGCCATTTCTAGAGTCTAGAGTTGTACTTTGTGTGGAGGAAAAGGGCAAAATGGATTTATGCTCTCTTGTCCCTGAAATGATTAATTTTGCAATTAAAAAAAGAAGCTATTTTCTGAGTAGATTTAGGTTTACAGAAAAATGAGTTGAAAGTGCAGAGTCCCCATGTACCCTTGCATCCCATCTCTAGTTTCTTCTCTTATTAATATCTTATGTTCGGGTTACATTTGTGCAATTTATGAGCAAGTATAGGGCTTCTCTGTTTGGTCAGTAAAGAATTTGCCGGCGGTGCAGAAGACCTGGGTTTGATCCTTTGGTGGGGAAGATCCCCTGGAGAAGGGAATAGCAACCCACTCCAGTATTCTTGCCTGGAAAATCCTATGGACAGGGGAGCCAGGCGGACTAGAGTCTATGGAGTTGCAAAGAATCGGACACAACTGAGGGACTAAAGCACCACCATTGATAGTTATTAGGTGAATTCAGTAGTTTACACAGGGTTCACTTTTTGTCTTGTATAGGAAATCAGTTAGAAGTCCCGACCTATGTAGGTTGTGCCGAATTACTGGGACATAGCGGAGTATGTCATAGTTTTGTTGACATATAGGAAACGGGGCTTGTCATAGTGGGTATACCTGATATGTTTTGAGGTAGTAGCACTAATTGGATACCCTGCTCACTGTATGGACTTTCTACTATTGATCAGAGCCAAGTTGGTCAGGATCTTCTCCAGAACATGGCAAGAACAGGCAGGAATTGGCTGGTAGAACTAGTAACAATTTAATATCCAGGAATGATTTCATTTAAACCTTAATCTCATTTTAGTATAATACCATTATATAAAACATAACACTGAAAATGCCAATAGCTTATTATTTTAAGATAATAAGCTTTCAGGTTGTTGGTTCATGGAAAATACAAGCTGAGCCAATGTTCTGAAGAAGAAAAAAAAAGTACTTTCTTTCTTTTCATTTTGATTCATGAAGTTAAATCTCATAGGTAGGTTAGTGTTCGCATTAGCTAAAGAGAAAACATTGGAAGCGAGATAAGAAAAGACCTGAGAAGTGCATTTGGAACTAGCTTGCCCACGACTATACATTTTTGTCTTGAAAATCTATTAGGATTCCACAATTGTATAAATTTCACAGTTCTTTTTATTTTATAAAATAGAAAATGATTACAATTTTGTGTAATGTATTGTACAGGTGTAATAGGATTGCACTCTTGCCAAGTACTGTAGTAACAAATAAGTGCAATAGAAAATTGCTGACACACGAGGAAACTGCTAGTTCAGCATAAATGCTTTCTGTAGATAAATCTGGCGTAATTTCCCTATACATCTTGACTACGACTTTCAACTCTGCTCACAGGAGGGCAGTTGCACGGTGCTGGCAGGCGTCCGTATGTCTGCCTTTCCTGTACGTTTACAGCCCAGCAGTGCAGGCGTGTTGCTTACAAATATGGCAGGAGTCACCCAAGGCAACTGAGCCACAATGCCGACTCCGCAATTGCATGTCTTCCCTAAAGGTGCATTGCCAAGAACCTACAGATGCATCATCCCGGGGAAACGGAGACAGCATCAGAATGGGACAGTGGCTTCTGAGTCTACTTCCTGGTTGAGTTGTGATACGGCCAGATAGTTTTTGATGTTGCACGCTTCCTACCTTAACACTTCTGTGTTCAAAGTGGTAAGTGCTATATTTTCCTAAAAGTCATAAAGCATTAAAAAAAGTGAGGAAGGGTAATGTTTAACAAAAGTGGTGACAGATAACCATATTTTACATTTCTGTTTCCCAGGTGGTGCTAGTGGTGAAGAATCCACCTGCCAGTGCAGGGGATGCAAGAGTTGTGGGTCCGATCCCTTGGGTGGGGAAGATCCCCTGGAGGAGGAAATGGCAACCCACTCCACTATTCTTGCCAGGAAAATTCCTTGGGCAGAGGAGCCTGGTGGCTACAGTCCATGAGGTCAGAAAGAGCTGGACACCACTGAGCGACCGAGCAGAGGTATACAGCACGTTACATTTCTATTTAGTCAGATTTAATCACTGATACCAGCTGAACTGAAGGAATGTTTGGACACTAGAAGACAAAATTAAAATATAAATTCTTTTTTGTTGTTGAAATGTATATTTTTGGCAGTTATACGCGTATCTTCTTGGCAGCTTTGTAAAAACATCTCTGCAGAATTGAATAGGAGAAAAGCAGTGCAAGAATTTAAAATACATCCTCTCAGTGAGAAAGTGCCAATAGTTGGACATTAAGCAGAGAACTAAAATAATAGCAAAAATCATTTACTCATTGACTCTCAAAGAGTAAACACATTTACAGAGTAATCATTGTGTGTTTGATGTTATACTGGATTGCTGACATGCAAAGGTGAATATATTTGGTTCCTGATCTGAAGAACCTCACTAATAAAAGACTTTTAATAGGAGAGGTGAGAAGTCATTAACAAATAATTACAGTGTGATTGATGAACCATGATCAGACAAGTGCATGGAAATGTATTGTGGGAACTGTCAACTGGGCCACCTAATTCTGCTGGCAGGCGTTGGGGGGCAAGGAGGCTGTTCCCAGGAGAGGAACTCATATGAAGGAAGACAAAGAGTCAAGAGCCAGCATGCCCGAGGAACTGAAAGGCCTTATAAGCTGGGAGAAGAAATTAGTATTTTATCTTGAAGGCAAAGAGCATGTAGTAACATTGGCAATTTATAAAGAATATGCTATTGCAGTATAGAGAATGGGCTGGAAGGAGTAAAACAGAAGACTGGAGACAATTCGGAGCCTATTATAGTAATCTGGGCAGACCACAAAGAGGGACTGAAAAAATGAAATTGGTAGAGAGGAATATGTCAAGAAGGAATGAGAATCCGCAAATCCATTTCCAAGGAGTTGGTAATTTCAAAATTATCAGCCTAACCAATTTATGGTAAATGGATCAGTTCAGTTCAGTTCAGTTCAGTCGCTCAGTCATGTCCGACTCTTTGCGACCCCATGAATCGCAGCATGCCAGGCCTCCCTGTCCATCACCATCTCCTGGAGTTCACTCAGACTCACGTCCATTGAGTCCGTGATGCCATCCAGCCATCTCATCCTTGCTTGTCCCCTTCTCCTCCTACCCCCAATCCCTCCCAGCATCAGAGTCTTTTCCAATGAGTCAACTCTTTGATGAGGTGGCCAAAGTACTGGAGTTTCAGCTTTAGCATCATTCCTTCCAAAGAACATCCAGGGCTGATCTCCTTCAGAATGGACTGGTTGGATCTCTTTGCAGTCCAAGGAACTCTCAAGAGTCTTCTCCAACACCACAGTTCAAGAGCATCAATTCTTCAGTGCTCAGCCTTCTTCACAGGCCAACTCTCACATCCATACATGACCACAGGAAAAACCATAGCCTTGACTAGACGGAGCTTTGTTGGCAAAGTAATTCCTTTGAGATGTCTAGGCTTTGATATTAGCCCTATTCACTTCTTAAAACTATGACACCAAGAATGATATTAAACTATCTAAGGGTGAAACAGGGGTATCAACAGGTTGAATTTTGGTAGATTTCCACACATGAAAAGCCACATTAGAGATCATGTGTTACTGTGCTAATTGACTTCGAGTATTCCTGTCCAGTGTTGAGTACACAAGGCCATAGAAATAATCATTTAAGCTATTTTATCTAAGGGGCTTTTCTCTAAATCCACCAAAGAAATCCAAGGCTTTGTCTCTGAATCCAGGAGAGAAGTCTTCTGACATTGATTTAGCCTCTACAGAGGCAAGGTCACAAGGTTATTACTGCTTTTTGTAAACCTTCTCTTGGCTTCAGCCTTACATGCATATTAGTGGTTGGAATATTTTATATATTTTATATAGGGGAGCTTTTCTGATTTTATAGGATAAATAACAGAGTAAGTTGCTCAGAAATAATGTTTGGTTGAGATTTTTATGACTGTTAGAAGGTGTAACTGAGTCATATCTAGAGGTGGGTATTGGCTACTCTGTTCATTCATTTCTTTATTCAACAAATACTGAATCTTGATAAGCCAGTTATGGAGGTTATTATATTAAGAAATAACTTTTGTGTTCAAGAAGCTCTCAAACTAAGATCAAGACAAATTTGCAAAGAATGTATGCTGAAACACAGTGATTTTATTTTCCCAAGAGACTTTGCAAACACCAAAGGGAAACTTAATCAAGGTGAGTTTTGGTAGATTTCCACAAAATTTTCAAAGAGTAGTATAAACTTGCTATGAGACCCCAAGGCAAAGGGAGTTGTGGGAAGAATAAAAATATATTTAAGATGGAGTGGACATTTGAGCAAATAACTTTGCATTGAAAAGTGGAAAGAAGCCACAAACTCCTGATAGCAGACTTAATGGTCCTGACCGCAGCCATGCAGGATGTGTACTGCCTCACTCTGAGGGCTCCGTTCACACAGAACACTGCCCTCTACAGCTGTGCAGTATACAACCTGTACACTCCCCCCTACAGCTGTGCAGTTTACAACCTGTACCACCGTATGTGACAATCCTGCTCTGAGATGATATCAGAAAGCTTGGGAATTGATGGACAGCTAATACCCCATCCCCTTGGCAGCCAGACTACTATTACCTTCTGGCAGTCCTGACTCTGACCATACTTATTGGCCTTTTGTGGACCCTGCTGCCTTTGCTGCTATTTAACTGCTAACCATCTTCAAGGTTCTCTAGTTTCATCACTCTTCTGACTTAACTCTGCCTTCTTCCGAGGTAATCTCATCTACTTCCTTGGTTTTCATGGCTACCAACATGCTAACCCTATGTCCAATACCCTAACTTGTCAGAGCTTCATAGTCACGCCTCTAAGTCTACATAATGAATGAGTTACAAATAACAGCGCTCAGTACTTACTAAATACTGGTAAACTATCATGTGCTGTGCAAGAACATTCCACACACTATATAATTCTACTAGAAACCTATTAGAATAATATGAATTCTATTGTATAGTTGAGGACACTCTAGGAAATTAATTATTCTAGGTCACACAAGTAGTACGAGGTCAGGTCAGGATTCAAACTGACTCCTGGCAGACTTCAAAAGGCTACACTGATTTGCTAGACGAAGTTGCCTGTGGGTAGGGACGTCTCTCTCATACTGAAATGATTTTCCTGTTCTTTTCCTAACTCAGAAAATACTCAGGCCATTTACTGTGTTGTGAGTACCGCTAAGCCACCAACGGCTGGGGCTTTCCAGGTGGCTCAGTGGTAAAGAAGCCCCCTGCAAGGCAGGAGACCCAGGTTCAATCCCTGGGTTGGGAAGATCTCCTGGAGAAGGAAATGGCATCCCACTCCAGTATTCTTGCCTGGAGAATTCCATGGACAGAGGAGCCTGGAGGGCTACAGACCATGGGGTCGCAGAAGAGTCAGATGCCACTGAGTAAACAATAACAAAAACAGGAATTTCGATCTAGTTGTCATTCTTGGAACATTAAAACATGTTGATATGGAGGTCTATTCTCATGCTGGCTGTAACTGGTGATCCAGGGGAGCCTGCTGGAAGCCTTTTCAGGAGCAGGGCTCTGTGTCCGGGCTCCTGCAGGCTTGTTAAGCAGCCCGGCCCGCTATCTTCGCCCATTACTCTGAGAGAGAGAGAGAGAGAGAGAGAGAGAGAGAGAGAGAGAACACTTGAATGACAGGCACCGAGCCAGTGTTTACCCTGTGGGCCTCAGGACACACACAATGTCTGTCAACACTCCCTATCACTTGCCTGCTTATGCAGACTTTCTTTTTTTTTTTTTTTTTTTTTGGCCTGATGTATTCATCACCAGACTGCAGACACCTAGTTAATCCATTTAGAACCTATCAACTCTGTTCATCGGCTCATAAACCTATTACCTTGGAGGCTGGGCGCTGAGGGACACAGGTGCCAGGCCAGTGCACAAAACCCAATTGAGTTATGTAGCAGGCAGTGAGGGGCGCCTAATCACGACTCTGGCTGCATGGGGAATTGCCCGTGTTATGTGGTAGCAGCCACTTTATTAAATATCGATTTAAATCATGGCCTTTAATCAAATCTGATAGAAGACCTCTTTCACCTTCGGCCCTCTCCAGCTCCTCCCCTCCCCCTCCCTTTCCAATCAGCCTGTCTGGTGACATCGGAGCCGAGGAATGAATAGTTAGCCAGGAGTTTCACCAGAAAACCCTTTTCAGCAGTAATGAGGCATTTGTGATAATCGAGTGATGAAATGTACATGGGCAGTAATGAGCGCAATTACGTCCACGAGGGAACCATCAACGTGGCTTCTTTCCTCACAGATAGATGAGCTCTTTCTCCATCATTGCCCACTGCTGACTACACTGGGAAGCGCGATGCCGAGCCCGGGGTGGGGATGGGTGGAGGGGAGCTGAAAAGTAGGTGGAGCACCCTCCCTGAGAGCGGGCAGCGCCGGAGTTTGAGCCCCTGTGGTCTTAGACATCCCGGCCTGGACATCAGCATCCTCCCGTCTCCCGTCTGCTGCGCCTCCTGCCTCTTCCCTCGCGGTCTGGTCCACAGAGGATCCTGGGGCGCTATTGGCTGCGGGGATGGAAAGCCGCCTCCCTGGGCTAATGATCTTGTGTGATCCTTGGCCTATTGGTCACCCTGGAAAACTGTGCGACAGGACGGGGGCATGTGATGGGGTGGATGTGAGCAGAGAGCGAAGGCAAGAAATGGGACCCTTGCCAGGAAACGCCGGAGCTTGTGTCATCTCTGTCGTCAGGGAACTCGCAGGGAGAAGGATGCTGGCATTTCCAGGAAACACGGCCACTCGGCACATCTGTTACCGCTCTATCCGGGGCTAACACAATCTGGCCTCGCATGGCAGGATGTTTTTACAACCAAACCCGAGTGGCCTATCAGTTGCAGAACAAATTGTGGAGTACGGAAAAATGTTTTTGTGATCTTAAACAATTAAAATCCATTGGAGAAAAACATTATCGGCTCTTGACATAGGAACTGTGTTATTAGGACAGACTTAAGAAGACATATTAGGAGAAGGCAATGGCACCCCACTCCAGTACTCTTGCTTGGAAAATCCCATGGATGGAGGAGCCTGGTAGGCTGCAGTCCATGGGGTCTCTTAAGAGTTGACAGGACTGCTCGTCTTCACTTTCACTTTTCACTTTCATGCATTGGAGAAGGAAATGGCAACCCACTCCAGTGTTCTTGCTTGGAGAATCCCAGGGACAGGTGAGCCTGGTGGGCTGCCGTCTCTGGGGTCACACAGAGTCGACATGACTGAAGGGACTTAACAGCAGCAGCAGCAAAAAGACATATTAAATAAACTATTTTAATGTGGCTACAGGTTGTATGCAAAGTCATGTGAAAATGATATAAACATATTTATTTCTTTACTAGATAAATTAAGTGTAGGTGTACAGATGTAAGGGGTCAGAGTTAGGATATGAAAACTGATTTGAATGATATTTCATCAATTAAAAGCCAGCTAATGTTATATTTTACTGGAAGTTTCCCAACCCACAAAAAGTTAATATTTTCTGAGATTATAGCCTCAATTTGTGGTAGAGCAGCTACCATGGTTTTTTTTGTTATTTTTTGTTACTGCTGTTTCCTTCCTTGAACTTTGCATCATTAAATATCTACCTAGCCAGAGTTGGCAAATTATAACAAGATACTGGGCCAAATTCTGTCAATAGACCTAATTGTTAAATGCACATGACTATTGATCAATATGAGAAATGTATCTATTGTTTAATAATATTAATTTGTTCAAAGATAAATTAACAAGTTCAGCAACTTTTTTTTCAATTTTCTAAACACTTATTTTAAAAACTTTTTTTTCTTAAAAAATTCATTTTAAAGAGTGCTGCTGTGTTTCTGGAATGCTAAGGCCCATGGATGGCTTCATCTTCATAGTCTTGAGTATATTTGGAAAGTTTGGCAAAAGGGCTCACTTAGAGAAAGTGATGACTTGCTCTTTGGTGGACTGGTTATTTGGTTTATCACTCATTCATTAAATAATCTTCTGGGAAGCTGACTTCTGTTAAAATTTGCTTTAAAAAGGTTCACATGACCCGGGAAGCAAAAGTGATTGTTGAAAAAATACCAATCTGAGCCAGTTAAAAATAAATCAATGACATCCACCAATTTAGTGTAGAAAGTTGATATCTGGAATCATGACCTCAAGTCACTCAGGACCCTGAATCTTACAAAGTGCTAAAGCCTCCTGAGGAAGTGATTATGAAAATGTGTAAAACACGCTTGACATAGCAAACTTACCTCTTTCAACTTTACAGCTTGTTTTTGTGAGGAACTGAATCGTGATGGCTTTCTGCAGACACCCCTGGTTACCTTCCTACAGCTTTGTTTAAACAGGCCTTTCTGTCATAGAGATGGAAAGGGCCCATCGCCTGGCCCTTCTTTATCTTCCTTTTCTTTCTTATCACTCTGCTTAAATGTTCCTTCCTTCTTAGAAAAATCTTCCCAAGGTTTCAATACCTGATATTTTTCAAATTTTTTTTTTTTCTGTTTGTTTTTGGCCGTGCTGGTTCCTCACTGCTGCCTGCAGGCGTTCTCTAGCTGCGAAAAGCAGGGCCTACTCTTCATTGCGGTGCATGGACCTCTCTTGCTGTGGAATGTGCGCTCCAGAGTGCAGGCTTTGGTAGTTGTGGCCCACAGGCCTCTTGGCCCTGAGGCATGTGAGATCTTCCTGGACCAGGAATCAAACCCATGTCCCCTGCATTGGCAGGGGGATTCTTAACCACTGGACCACCGAGGAAGTCCTGGATATTTTGAACATTTTCTCAGCATCCATTGCTTCATTTTTGTCTTAGTCCTACTGTGCATATTTTATTCAGAGTAAAGTTCACAGCATCACGATGCTCAAAGGTGAGTTTTAGATCTATCCGCTGATGGGCTTTGTTGTCTAGAGGAGAGTCCTTTCTCAATAAATGTTGATTAACTAGAATTGAACAAGTCTTAACCCACCTTCTGAGTAAGTACGCAGACAGAGGCAGAATTACATATTCAAAAAGTGCACGTGATGCCCACTCAGTCGTGTCCGACTCTCTGCGACCCCGTGGACTGTAGCCTGCCAGGCTCCTGTGTCTGTGGAATGCTCCAGGCAAGAACACTGGAGTGGGTTGCCATGCCCTTTTCTAGAGGATCTTCCCGACCCAAGGTGTGAACCCAGGTCTCCTGCATTGCAGGCAGATTCTTTATTGTCTGAGCCACCAGGGAAGCCCATAATTACATCTTAGACTCACCTTTTAAAATTTTAAACCTCTGTTTTTTTCTCTTAAAAAGGCAAGCCAGAGAATGTCTCATAAATTAAAGGTTCTGTGAAGTTGTGTGTTAATATAGCATTAAGAAAACGCTGTCTTCCCCTCTGGTAGAATAAAACCCAATCTGCCCCAGATGATTGTCTTCCTGAGGATTTGACAGGAGCATAGGTCTAACTTTGACAGTGAAAGAACGCCGTATTTGTGGCTTTTTTTTCCTTTCAAAATCAACTTGCATTTATAGAGGACATAAAACACGCATGAAATGACAACACGAGGAAAATAGCCTGACCTACTTAGAAGAACAAGCTGTTTTAAACAATGCTGAACCATGTATTTTAATTTAAAATTGCATGATAATAAATCCTTTCAGATATTTTAATTGATATAGAGACTCCATTTAACAGAAAAAAAAAAGAGGATGACTACTTGGTATCACTTGTTAGCCTGTTTAAAAATCCCATGATAGATGTTACTCTGATTCAGATTGTACTTGATCACAGTATATTTCTGTCTAAAGGGCTGAACGTCATCTGTGGTAAGCTTTTCTTTGTTCATTTTTCATGAGTTTTCCTTCCTGCTGACTTTTTAGTATTGTGTTTCACTAATGCTTAGCAACTCTACTATGGGGGAAAAAATGAAACACCAGTTAATTCCACTAAACTGGGGATGAGAGAAAGATAAGTAGGATAAAGAAAGGTTTGGAGAATCATATGGAAATTTGGAAATTATAATGTTCAGTCACCTCATGACTGTGACCTGATTGTATTCTATGTAATTCTGAAACATGCCTAATTTTATATGTATACATACCATGTAATCATTTTTCGTTCATTATTTTCTAAAAAGCTGTTAACAGCCTAAAGGGCATACTTAGGCTATCACTCTAAAAAATAGAAAGAAGCTCATTTGAGTCTTTTAGAAATACCGTGGGTCTATTGTACATGGCACTTACCAACAATTTATTTCACTTTTAACCTAGCCCATAACCCACTGCAGTAACCCACGAATGGAGTCAGAGGAGGCTATTTTCCCTCTGACAAAAATGGGCCATTTTTCCCTGTTTAGTGAAATCTGGAACACAGATCATTATAGTGCTTTTGGCAGCTAATTTGAACATCGGTGACTCAACTTTGAGAAGAATCTTTTTTTCTGCCCTAAAGAATCTCTGAGTTTTCAGACTCCAGTAATTGAAAAATCCCCAAACACTCACTCACAGAGGAGATACACATTACTGCAGGAACAGTCTACAAATTGTAAAGTATTCAATTTACATCCCTAGCACCTCAGGGCAGTTCTGAAGAATTTATATCTTTGGAAACCTTTGAACTAACAAAAGATAACATTTCACAGTAAAGTCTGCTGGCATAAAAGTTTTTAACTCCCTTCTTTCCTTTTAAAAAGGAACTATTTCCTTCACTTGTGACTCTGACTGGGAAGAGAGTATATTCACAAAGATGAAACCCATCCATGAAATAAGTTTGACAGAAAGAGAAGAAAGAAACAACACACACACAGACACACACTCAGGAACATCTTTTCTGTCAATAAAGAGCGACTGGATTTCTGTTGATTATTTCTGCACCACCATGGCATAGTTATTATAACTTTTTATTTTAAGAAACACACCAAAAGGAAGGTTTTTATAATTATACTTCAAATTTGAGAAAAAAAATGATACAATTATTCTTTTCTTTGAGATTCTCACCTGAGTATATAGATTTTTTTTTAATTTTTGTTTTTACTTTATTTTACTTTACAATACAGTATTGATTTTGCCATACATTGACATGAATCCACCAAGGAGTTCCCAAACATGAACCCCGCCCCACCTCCCTCCCCACGACATGAATAATTGCATCTGATATATTTGATATTTTTAAAGATGTTTTGAAAAAGTGCTTTCATTGGAGCATTAAAATTTGGAGGATCTATGAGACCAATTTCTTGTCAAAGGTTCAAATTAGCAAATAAAAACTCTTCTTGTTAATTACCACGTGTATTCCCATGTCCAATGAACCTTAAATGATTCATTTAATTTAAAAAGTATGGCTCCATAGTATTTGGTTCTCCTCATTTTCCGGCTCTTGTAAATGAAGCAGTAAGAAATTTGCAATGGATTAAATTGGACCTGTATTTCTAAGTAGGAAGTGATCTTTCTCTGCCCCTTCCTCTGGCTTTTTGATCAAAGATGATTTCTTGTAGAGTAATTACTAATCTTCTGACATCTGTGGCTCAAGACAATGTTAGCATTTTGAACTGAAAATTTAAAAAGCAAAGAAAAACTCCTTTATCTAATCCTTTCTCAGTTCTTTAATTAGCATATTCATTATCAATACTATGGTAACAATAATGAAACATTTTAAATGCAATAACTTGATAAGCTTTTTTTTAGGTAAAAAATTGATCAGTGTTTCTGTTAGCTAATAACCTAGGAATCAACAATCTCATAAAACTGGTTTACTCAGCCCAGAAAATTAGGCAATCCATCATGACTGATTTACTCACATTTCCCCCTGCAAATAAGTGAGATGGAAACTTTAAAACCAATAAGATAATGCACTTTACAAATTCAGTAGAGAGGGAGATAGATAAACTAAGATGCCACTGGCATCGGTTAGGAAAAAAATCTGTCGTGTTTCCAATTATTTGAGCAGATTTTTGTTTCCCAATTTGCTGCCAGCCTGGCTGCATCTAGCCCCCTCCTCCTGTTTTTTCGAACCAAATCATCAGGTCTTAAATCAGAACAAGCTCATCATATCATCGTATGAAAGGCCAACAGGGGATAAAGGACACCAGATGTTATATGAGTTTTCTTTTAGGCTTTCATTTCAGCCTTCCTGCATTCCCCATGCTGCTTTTTACTTGTCAGAAACGAAAATGTGCTTTGATAGATAACAACCCTATTTTCTTCACTGGCTGAGCTTAGAGAATACCATTAAGTATTGATATCTAGGGTGCTTAACTAGGGAATGCAATCACAGCAGTCCCAAAATTGGGGTTCTGTTGCATCATTTTATATGCCAAGATTTTTGAAAGACTCCAAATTAATTTTGTTTTCCTTAGGAAATAAAAGTCACCGAGTTTTAGTTGTGAGAGATGAAAGGAAGGGAACCAAGGCCCATCCTTCCCCAAATTTCCACTTCTTCCTGCAGATCTCAGCTCACATCAAGGGGCCTGGATACCCCTGGGAAGCCGTGCAAAGGTGAATTCTTGAAATGGAACTGTAGCCCCAGTCTGCCAAAGCAAACTATTAAAATGCTTTGTACTTGGAGAGCTTAGCGTTTGTATGACTTTGGTTTTATTAGCAAAGGAGGGAGAAAAAACAAAGGAATCTTCCATCATCTACATTCAAAGGGACAGTCTCATCGGGCTTGATGATGATAACAACTCCGACCCAAAATGCAAACTGGGACATCTTGATTTGCTCATGGGAGGGGGGCATGTATCAAGATCAGCCTATATTAACTGTAGTAATATATATTATTATACATTATGCGATCTGGTTTTTTAAGACACAAGATCACTCTCCTCTGAATTCCAATATAGCTATATATATATATTTTAAAAATGCACACACTTTATAGCCATTGAAGTATATATGTGGTGAAGTAAGAGTGAAAGTGAAAGCCACTCAGTCGTGTCTGACTCTTTGTGACCCCACGGACTCTGCAGTCCATGGAATTCTCTAGGCCAGAATACTGGAGTTGGTAGCCTTTCCCTTATGTGGTAAAAGGATGCCCAATTTCTCATAAGCTTTAGGTCATGTAGGTGGAGGAAAACACTTAGATGATGTTTTACAAGGAAACACTGCTGTTGTTAAGGCTAAAGCAGCGTCCTTAACTTGAGGGGTCATTTGGCAATGTCTGGAGACACATTTGATTGTCACGATTGGCGGTGATGTGCTCCTGATATCTAGTTGGTAGAACCAGAAATGCAGTTAAACATCCTATTAACACAAAGCAAGTATATGCATGCATGCTTAATCGCTCAGTCATGTCCGACTCTTTGTGACCCCATGGACTGTAGCCCGCCAGGCTCCTCTGTCCATGGGATTTCCCAGGCAACAATGCTGGAATGGGTTACCATTTCCTTCTCTAGGGGATCTTCCCAAGCCAGGGATCAAACCCAGGTCTCCTGAAAAGCAGGCAGATTCTTTATCATCTGAGCAAACAGGGAAGCCCATGGAAGCCCTCTCTCCAAAGCAAGGGCACCCCTCAGTACCCCAGAACAACGATCCAGCCCCAGGTGGCAATACTGGGAAGGATGAGAAACTCTGACGCAAAGGATGAGAATGGGAAAAGAAGCTCTGACCTCAAATGCTGGGAGAATGGGCGTGTGAGGGTGGGTGCTGAACTGACCTGGTCGTCAGTGCATGAAACCTGACAACAGTTCGTGCAGTGCAGGAAACCCAGGTTCACTCCCCTGGGTGGGAAAGATCCCCTGGAGAAGGGAATGGCTGCCCACTCCAGTATTCTGGCCTGGGAATTCCCATGGACAGAGGAACCTGGGGGGCTACAGTTCATGGGACTGCAAAAGCGTGGGACACATCTGAGCAACTAACACTTTCACTTAGGGTCTGTGAGGTCTCTGCAGACCTCAGAGATGCTGATGCACGAAGAACAGTTGACTCACCTGTTCAGCCCTTACTGTCCAACAGACAATTGATGGTATAGAGACAGTTGCATACATTTGAGACCATGGTCATTTTCTGATCAACAGCATGTCCAAGAGGTATGTGGCTATTTTGTACTTTGTCTTCTTTGCATATTGGTTTCAAAAACTAAGATGCAAAAATAAGTTAGAGACATAAATAGGTCAAAATTTATGAAATTGCTAATACTTAACCTTTTGACCTAGGAGACTGGCAATTTTATATGGCTCAACCTAAATAAAAGAAGTGCAAGATAAAGTTAAACACATGCCTTTGTGCAAATAGCATAGAGTGATTTTGCTAATCAGTAACCATGATAGTGCACTGTCAACTGTGGCTGGATGCAGATAGCTCTGCATATTCCACTGTGCAGCTGTGAAGTAGATGTAAGAAGGGATAAATAGCAGCAGAGAAGCTTCCTGGAGAAAAGAGTAGAAATTCTAGTCCAAAGAGGGCAACATGCTGTGGATAAAGGCTAATTTAGGTCAATCCCAGGCTGCATAGAGATCCCAGAAGATTTGACCTTGGGGTTGGGTTAGAGGCTTTGGACATAAATAATAGTAACTGTAGCTTCAGATATAGTATCAACTTTAAATGGAGAAATCCACTCGGGAAAAATATGAATAAGTGCCTGGTCCTATTTTACAGCAAGAAATCCTTGGTCAGAAGCAGCCAGGAGATCAGCATGGACTTCCTAAGGGACATTTGGGAAACTGAAGTGCAGCACAAGCCGATTCTCAAGGTTCTTTTTCTTTAGATTCAGTGTCAGTTCTCACTTATGTTTCTCCTTTTGTCTCCCAGGTCTTTTCAAAATTTGCTCCCCTTGCCTTATTTCTTTACCCTTGGTATCACTCAAGAAATCATTAACATATGTTCACTCTATTACAGTTTTTATTAGGACCAACTCGAGCTGTATTGAAAGGCCTGATGCTGAAGCTGTAGCTGAAGCTCCAGTACTTTGATGATGCAAAGAACTGACTCATTGGAAAAGACCCTGATGCTGGGAAAGACTGAAGGTGGGAGGAGAAGGGAACGACAGAGGATGAGATGGTTGGATGGCATCGCTGACACAATGGACCTGCGTTTGCGCAAGCTCTGGGAGCTGGCGATGGACAGGGAAGCCTGGTGTGCCTCAGTCCATGGGGTCACAAAGAGTCAGACACGACTGAGCTACTGAACTGAACTGAACTTGCCACATCCATGATTTTATTAAATGTGTGCCACATACCAATGACTCTTTATAATCTATTTTCTCTGTCCCTGTGCTTCCTGCAAGCTCCAGACATGAGTAGCCAACATATCTAATCCCTCTAACTCAGCATATTTGCATCTTAATATCTCTATTTCTATAGCCCTTCCTAACTACCACCAATGATCTATGATTCATTCTCCTCTGCTTCTAAACTTGGCTAACTGCGTGACCGTTTTGCACGTATAACCTCCTCAACTCCTTTAAGTCTGTTCTTGGTTTTCCATTGCCACCACCATTTTTAGCTGTATGACATTGGATTAAACTACTTACCTTGTTAACCTTAAATAAGTTCACCTGCTTCTTGTCTTCAGTTCAGTTCAGTTGCTCAGTCGTGTCCGAATCTTTGCGACCCCATGAATCGCAGCACGCCAGGCCTCCCTGTCCAGCAACGACTCCCAGAGTTCACTCAGATTCACGTCCATCGAGTCAGTGGTGCCATCCAGCCATCTCATCCTCTGTCATCCCCTTCTCCTCCTGCCCCCAATCCCTCCAGCATCAGAGTCTTTTCCAATGAGTCAACTCTTCGCATGAGGTGGCCAAAGTAGTGGAGTTTCAGCTTTAGCATCATTCCTTCCAAAGAAATCCCGGGGCTGATCTCCTTCAGAATGGACTGGTTGGATCTCCTTGCAGTCCAAGGGACTCTCAAGAGTCTTCTCCAACACCACAGTTCAAAAGCATCAATTCTTCAGCGCTCAGCCTTCTTCACAGTGCAGCTCTCACATCCATACATGACTACTGGAAAAACCATAGCCTTGACTAGACGGACCTTAGTTGGCAAAGTAATGTCTCTGCTTTTGAATATGCTATCTAGTCTTACCAGCCCCCTCAAATTAATTCTCCATCTTGTACCCAGAGTTACCTACCTATAAAGCAAATACAATCATGCCAGTTCCCTGACTAAAAGATATTCATTGTAGCCCCATTGTCTGTATGTTGCTGATAAAATTCAGTTGTTTAGTATTGGATTCGATGCCATCCCTAATCCCAGTTACTGTGTTCTCTTCCATCATATTTTGCCACTTCCTGCCCCTCTAATAATTTCTTCCAGTTTCCATTTCCTACTGCCTATGGTTATTTCATCTTCCATACCTTTCTTTGTGTGGTTCCCTTGGCCTTTAACAGCCTTCTTGCTGTTTACTCTTTGGGTAAACTCACACCTATCCTCCAATTCAGACATCATCGTCTCCATGTACCATCCACTGCACCGTGTTTTTAGATACAGCTGCCTTCATTTAATTATAGCATCTTGTGCCTGCACTAAGTTTATGGTACTATAGTCATTTTCAAGCTCATATTGAACTGCTCTTTTATTAAACCTTCTTAGTGGGTGACAATGATAGAGAGAAGTCAAAGGGATTCTGCTTTCGTCTCTATTAAGATTGTTTGCCTAAGCAAAATGCAACTGAAGAACATTCTCAGCAGCAACATCAACAAAAGCAACAAAATTCACTGAAAAGCATTACCATATGATACTGAAATTTTCAGCCTGTGACGCTTTCATAAGGTCTTCAGTTTCATGCTCCAAACACACGTTATAATGCTTAGAAAGAAGCAGTTGTTGAATGGAACACATTTGGCTCACAATAAGCAGTGAACAAATGACAGTCAATGGTAATGATAATATTTTTTTCATGCTGGATGTTCAAAACTTAGTGCTTCCATATTTGGCAAAGTTTTACCAAATAATAAGTGTGTGTGTAGGGTGTAAACACAGAAAAATACATCTATTTAGCCTTCTTTAAATATAGATATAAATATATTGGCTTTGCCAAAATGTTCATTTGTTGTTTTTCTGCAAGATGTTACAGAAACATACTAATTATTTATTTGTAATGAACTGTGTGAAGACGGTCTTCTTGACCCACTTTTACCCAGGTTCCTCTGAACCCTCTGCTGAATTAGGCCTGCCCTTGCCTTTTCTCTCTGTCCTTGTAGAATCCAGCTGAGCAAGAATTCTAATTAATCAGTTTAAAGAAAATCTTGTATTTTTGATATCTGACCACCCTTGATATCTTACCAGACTTGCCTGCCTTCAGCAAGAATTCTATTGAGTCGATGTAACAAGAATTCCCCTTGCCCTTGATGTCTTCTCCTAGTGATTTTTCACCCACTAACCCCACTCTGATCCTTCATTTTAAACCCCCACTTGTCCTTGCTTTTGAACTGTGGTGTTGGAGAAGACTCTTGAGAATCCCTTGGACTGCAAGGAGATCAAACCAGTCCATTCTGAAGGAGATCATCCCTGGGATTTCTTTGGAAGGAAACATGCTAAAGCTGAAACTACTTTAGCCACCTCATGTGAAGAGTTGACTCATTGGAAAAGACTCTGATGCTGGGAGGGATTGGGGGCAGGAGGAGAAGGGAACGACAGAGGATGAGATGGCTGGATGGCATCACGGACTCGATGGACGTGAGTCTGAGTGAACTCCGGGAATTAGTGATGGACAGGGAGGCCTGGTGTGCTGCGATTCATGGGGTCGCAAAGAATCGGACACGACTGAGTGACTGACCTGAACTGAACTGTCCTTGTTAAAACTGAAGTTGAGTCCAATCTCTTGGTCCCACGCAAGACCCTATTGCACAGGCCCCTATGTCCAACATGATGCCTCCACCCCCTTGAATAAAGTCCACTTTGCCATTCTTTAACAGGTGTCATTTGTAAGTCTTCCCCAGGCAACCACTTTGCCTTCTTGCATTTCCTTTTCTTTGGGATTGCTTTGGTCACTGCCTCGTGTACCATGTTACAAACCTCCATTCATAGTTGTTCAGGCACTCTGCCTACAAGATCTAATCCCTTGAATCTGTTCGTCACCTCAACTGTAAAATCCTAAGGGATTAGATTTGTATAGTCAAAGCTATGGTTTCTCCAGTAGTCATGTGCAGATGTGAGAGTTGGACCATAAAGAAGGCTGAGTGCTGAAGAATTGATGCTTTTGAATTGTGATGCAAGAGAAGACTTTAGAGAGTCTCTTGGACTTCAAGATCAAACCAGTCAATCCTAAAGGGCATCAGTCTTGAATATTAGTCGGAAGGACTGAATCTTGGTGGTGAAGCTCCAGGCCTTTGGCCACCTGATGTGAAGAGCCAACTTATTAGAAAAGACCCTGATGCTGGGAAAGATCAAAGGCAACAGGAGAAGGGGATGACAGAGAATGAGATGGTTAGGTAGTGTTACCAATTCAATGCACATAAATCTGAACAAACTCCAGGACATAGTGAAGGACAGGGAAGCCCGTCATGCTACAGACCATGGGGTCTCAAATAATTAGACATGGCTTAATGACTGAATAGCAAGTGTCATGGAAAAAGGTTTTAACAGTTAGAACCATATTTTTCCTTTGTCATATATATGTGTATATACTTATACTGATATGCATACTTATAATCTGCATCTTTATCTGAAGATGCATACAGAAAGAAGTTGACTCTTAAATTCCTGCTATCTCTGTTTGTTTTGATGTAGGAGTATTATCACGTATTTAAAAGCTATATCCTGCAAAGTGGTTTGTAAGTGCTGTAACGTGAGAATTCGGTATAATTATCTGTCATCATCAGAATAGATGTGAAGGATTGTGAGAAGTCTTTCTGTCTTTAAATCCATGTAGATTCCTTACCACATGGGTATCAATTGGCAAATCAGTCAGAGACAAAGAAAGAAGAGCTTTATTGATTGTTCAACCGGAGTTGCTCTAAATACACAAGTGTCACCATTAGAAATGAAGACAGTGACTTCGAGGCAGCCTGAGACCATCACTCAAACCACTTGTGTGGCTTTTCATAAAGGGACTCTGAGACTTGCAGCTGCTTCCTACATGGCTAAGGAGGCTGTGGCTTAAATTATGAAAGACTGACAAGTAATTTAGAAGTTAAATCCTAAATAGACAAAGTTCAGGACTTAGTGGTTTAATAAACACAGAATCTGACACTGTCTAAGCAGAAGATGCTGGACAAGAATTTCTGTGATATCAAAACTCATCATCCTAAAATAGAATTCAGGGAAAAATTAAATGGATTTTTAAAAATCAGTTAACATAATGTATTACTTATTAAATTCCTTCATAGAGCAAATAGAAGACTAATTTCTCTGGAGCCATTCATGCCCCCAAAAGTTATAATTAAAGACACAAATTGAATGATTTTAATAATGATGAACGTTCACCTTTTCAGTACTTAGGTATGGTAATATGATAGGCACAGAAGGACTCCATCTTCCATTTTCATTTAACTTTCTCTCCTGGGATTTATAAGGGTACTTTTCCTCATGTATTTATTTATGGATGTTAAAATATCAGGTGCTGAGTGGCTGTTTTTTAAAGGCAAAATTAGTATTGATACTCTAAAGAACATAGTGGGGTTTTGAGATTACATAAGGATTTCTGAGTTTCCCAGTGTGCATCGCGGCATGCTTACCTCTTCCGATCCTTGCTGTTGTACCGGGTCCTGCCAAGAACAGGGATTTGCACGTACCTTGGCGCCCTGCCTCTGTTGTTTCCCTTTGCAGAACCCAATTAGTGCTCATTGATGACTTTACAGAAAGCACCGATAATGGAAAAGGCAAATCAAACATATTCTTAAAAGATGGTGGCAAAATGCAATACGGAAACGTGCTGGAGAATAAGCCACCTCTGCAAGCTAGTTGGCCTGTATATTTGTATTTTTGTATCATTTAGGAAAATCCTATTATGGCCTTAGCCACAGACACATCCCTGGTGTGCAAGATAGAGGCTGTTCAGAAAACATGCAGCATTTTCAGCCAGAAAATAGGGCAACCGACTGCTTTCTGTGGATGACTGTGACACCCCAGTTCCCATCAATAGAACATAATCTCACTGCAGCAGGCAATACTTGGTATCAATGAAACAGGAGTATTTTTAGACATGTGCTGAGTGCCCCTACCTAAAGGACAGAAACCATATTCACAGTGACTAGTATGTTTAGAACTATACTTATAAAACAAGGTAATAAAACGAAGAAGTACAGTAGTTAGATGCAGCTACTCAGAGAATCTTATCTTTTTTTTTCTTTTCTCTTCAACCTCATCCTGTCTCTCTTCCATAAACTGTCATTTCTCCAAATACCATTACAAAATGATTTCAGTCACGGTGTCAGCTACATAATTAATCCTCCCATCAGTGGATGCCAAATTAGATGTCTGTTTCCATAATGCCCTCTCACTGGTAGAGCAGGGGTCACTATGTGCGTTTGACACGTGGTCAGGATAAATCCCCAAAAGACTGAATGAGATATCAGATTCCAAAAGCCTGTGTGTGTGTGTGTCTAACACTAGGTAGGCTACACACCCAACCTGGCCAGTCTCCACCCAGGCAACATAAAATACATTTTGCTGTGCTGTTATCACAATGATTAAAATATAATAAGCTAATGAGATTACAATAGCTGATTGTGAACAAGCCCAATTGTGTTAATTGGAAGCTCCTGAATGGCAATTTTAGCTGCTGCTGAGTTTGGAAATATAATCAGTTTTACTAATTTTATCTGATTTCTTAATGAAGCTTGCCCTGAGCAATTGTTCTATGTGTTCTTTAGCAAACAGTGTGTGTCATAACCGCTGACATTAATCTCGATTACTTTAGTTAAAATAAATAGTTATACTTGGGTGGTTTTCAGAAAATACATCATAGGAGATGTAATGTTAGAAAGCAAATAGCTTGCACTTTTCCTTTCTTTGTTTGTTTGACTGAATTTTATTTGATGCACCCAAGCATGGAGATTCTTCCTTTGGTATTACCAGATCCTTCTCAGGGGCTCCCATCTTAAGTCAAGAGGAACTACCACTTGCGGTCTTATAATTGTCCCCTTCTATCAGTGCAGGGATGAAGATAAGATTTACACATAGGAGAAAGTAACTGATATCAAATGTAGCTGGTGCACAAGACCAGGAGAAAAAAAAGAAAGTTGTTGGAATGTCTAGAGAGAGTTTCTGTCCAAGGCCCGGCTTTGGCAGCACACAGATCATAGCATCAATACCAGCTACTAACATTAATGACTGAGACTGCAGGAGACTGAGCGCTCAGAGTTATTTGTTTTCACAGTGGATTAATATACATTGGATGGCTCCTCTGAGCTTTTTAAGTGCATTGGAAGACTGCCATGCCATACAGCCAGTTATAAAAGACTGAAAATGCTAAGAGAAAATAAAGTTTGGGGGAACCAAAAATGCCATTTAATGCAAGCTGAAGAAACATCTTTCATCCTTTTGACTTTTTTCATTCATGGTCTTTCAACATCTGCAATTAAGATTTGTATGTTTAGATCATTTAATGCTTGTGAGCAAAGATTAAATCGGTTTTTATAGGAATAAGTGAGGGGATGGGATGAAACCTTTTGGAATTCAATGAAACATTTAAAATGACATAATATATGTTAAAACACCACAAAAAGGTTTTATAATTAAGTGTTTACACAAGCAAAGGTGTTACACCCCTACCCTCAATCCATACTGGTATTTTAAGACTTTTTAGTGCTTCCCAGGTGGCACTAGTGATAAAGAACCCGCCTGCCAATGCAGCCGACATAGGGGACCTGGGTTCCAGACCTGGGTCAGGAAGATCCCCTGGAGAAAGGCATGGCAACCCACTTTAGTACTCATACCTGGAGAATCCCATGGACAGAGGAGCCTGGCAGGCTACAGTCCCTAGGGTCTCAAAGAATTGGACATGACTGAAGCGACCTAGCGTACACTCACAGAAACTAACACAACATTGTAAAGCAATTACACTCCAGTCAAAATTAATTGAAAAAAAAAAACCCTTAAAAAATGCTTTTTCACTGAGTTCCAGTGTTGTGTGCAAGAGGATGCATAAATTGCAGAAGTCTTAAATATATTAAGAAATCAAGAACTAGAATATTTCTAATACCCCAGATTCACTTTCTAATTATTTTATCTATGTTGATATTTAATATTATCCATGTATGGACATTTATAAAATAAATTAATCAGTGACCCCCTGTCTTGTGCTGTCCTTAGCTAGGTGTGATACTGAAGTTATCTTGGTTCATGCTGTGTTAGTTGCTCAGTCATGTCCGACTCTTTGTGGCCCCATGAACAGTAGCCCTCGAGGCCCCTCTGTCCATGGGATTCTCCAGGCAAGAATGCTGGAGTGGGTAGTCATTCCCTTCTCCAGGGGATCTTCCCAACCCAGGAATCAAAGCTGGGTCTCCTGCATCATACTCAGATTCCTACCGTCCAAACCACCACTAGAAGCCCATACATTAGAAGCTTTCAAGTTGTTTTTTCATACTCTCCAGAACAATGTGCATAATTTATAGATTATTCACTTCTTGAAATTTTGATGAAATTCTCCTGAAAAACCATCTGGCCCGTTCACTCTGTTGTTCTGTATTTCCATGCAGTCATTTTAAGTTATTTCTCTTTTACCAGAAGATCCACTTCACCTAATTTTTAAAATTATTTGTCTATACTTATTATTCAATGAAGTCTTCTGTTTATGAAAAATCTAATTGAACACGTGTCTAAAACATAAATTTTAGAGTCTACATGTTTCCTCTTAGAAATGTACCAGGATTCTGTTCACACATATAACAGAATATGAAATGGAAAACAAGCTTTTGAGAAAATGGTAGATCTGCTCATAGACGCATAAGAAATATATTTGATTTTAGGGTCAAAATAAAAGAAATGCTCTCAATTCAGACTCAAGGGCATGAACCCTGGTTTAAAAGGTAACGAGGAAACAACTTGGTTACTACTTGCAGGTAAGCATTTGACCTATGTTCTTCAGACAGTTTGAGTAATTTACATACTGCTTTCATGGTCTTCTATTTCAATATAATTTCAAATTTACTGTAAAGTTTCAAGAGGATGGGGGAGCTTGGTGGGCTGCCGTCTATGGGGTCGCACAGAGTCGGACACAACTGTGGTGACTTAGCAGCTGCAGGTATAACATACCTTGTAGATGTTTATTTTAGAAGGTCATTATCTACTGATGTTGAACTGTTCTTGATAATCTAATTACATTTTAAAGCTATGATTACAAAGCTTTAGATTTCTTGTTCTGTGTTCTGCCCCCAATCATATGTCACCCAGACTGCAAAATATTCAAAATATTCAGTATGCATGTGGTGAATAAACAAACTATTGAATAAGTAAATTGAGGCAAGAAGAGAGAATCTGTCAGAATTTCATCTTGAAATAATGTTAAAAAGAGACAATAGGAAAGTAATAAGAATAGAAGCTCAAATGCTCAGCGGTTTCTAATTTCAACGGTTTCCCCACTTTGATTTAGAGGTTTATAAGGCTAATCTGAAATGGGAAACATTATAGATAAGCTTGCTACCTTTAGACCATGTTTTCTCACTGATGCTAGATAAGTGTACACAGCTTGTTTTCCTGCCATCAGTCTCCCTCAGCTTGCGTTCCTTCTCTGGTGGAAGAATCCATGGTATATGGAGGCATATAAAGTTTACAAGGGAGGAGGATGTTTTTGAAAAGGGAGCTTAAAAAATGTTATAAACGTTGAGCAGTGAAATCAAGCACAATTCTCCATTCTTTCTGAAATACTCCATTCTTCCTGTCCACACCTCACCCACTTGTAGGTAGCTATTGCCCTAAGATCCATTGGGTCCTGAATGCAGGTGCCCCATCTCACTCCACACACCTGACTAGTGCTGCAGTATCAGAACTTGAAAAGGTTCAAAACTCAGCCAACCAGTCCCTTCCTCCACTATCTATTTAAGTGGAGGATCATGTTTTAAGATCACAGCTTCTATAGTTAGGTGGTTCCAAAAATAGAGCTACATAGTTTAAATGATCTGAATTATGCTCTCCTCCAAAGCGTGTATCAAATTGTACAATATAATTTTGAAGATGTTTCCCTTCCCACAAAATACCAGAAGGAGTTTAATGAGAACCCACAAATTTCCTAACCATTTCTCAAGTAGAAATTACATGATATTGCATCTCTTACTCCAGGTGGTGGGAGAGCAGTATTAGCAGCTCTTTTCTATGAGAGAGCATCACGTTTCATATGCCAGCGTGCATTTTCAAATTCAGCTATCAATTTAGGGGTTGTTAAAGGGAAAATGATGGAAAAGAAATGAAGTATTTCAAGTCCTCTATATGGAGAGAATTGTACTAAAGTAAAATTTCGGCTTTGCCACAAACAAGTTGTGCAATTTGAGGCCAGGGATTAAACTCTGTGAAACTTAAATTTCTCAATATAAAAACAAAAGTGATATTATCAGTGTCTTCCCTTCAACCTTAATAATCTACCAATCTATGTAAAGTCATGTTCTATGTAATGAGAAAGACAAAATGTAGGCAGGTGTGTGTTTGTGTGTGTGCATACATGCACATATGTGTGTGAGTGTGTGTGCATATGTGTGCAACGTCTTTAGAGATGAATGTATTGTAACATCTTTTGGTCCATGATGTCAGTGTGGCCTGAATTAGCATAAATGGCTGCCTTTTTCTCGTAAGTCAAGCAGAACTATTTGCAGCTTTGAAAAGCACCTCTCCCTCTAACAGAATTACACTGAAGATGGAATCCGTTTAGAAGAAATCTACACATAAATGTCATTTAGTCTGATCATGTCCGTAAACTGGATGCATAAACTAAAGGGGGAAGCACCATTTTAAAAGAAAAAGAATGCGTGCTTGTTTCGTGAATTGTTTTCAGAATATACTAGATGAAGGATCCTCCAAATTTGGTAAAACACAAAAGTCTGGAAACTAAATACGGAAGTTATATATATATATAAACTAAATATAAAAGTTACATATATATATAACTTTCCATTTTCCTGATTTCCCTAGAGGCCTTGACTAATACAACTACTTGATATAATTTTACTTGATATAGTGAAGAATTAAATATCACCCTATATGACAAAGGATGTGACTAAGTCAAGGCTTTTAAGTGGAAGATTTATCTTGGATTATACATTACCAGCTATACAAATTTGACTCTAATTGGTTTTTATATTCAAAGCAGATATTGAGAAAAACCCATCTGGGTACGTTTCTTTAACATTCCTCTTAGAACACATCTTTCTCTAAACTTTCTTGCTCAAAGTTTGATATAAATAATTACTCTTAGAATTTAAAAGAAGAAGATGTGACTATCAAAGTGGTTACTTCTAATTAGACGGTCCTACTGAAGATCTCTGTTCACTCACTCACTAGTCCAATAATCTCAGGCAAGCTACTTACTAATGCTCATCTTGGACATGTGAAAATGAAGTTAATAATGGTCGGCTTAATGGAGAAGACTGTTGAGAGTCCCTTGGACAGCAAAGGAGATCAAACCAGTCAATCCTAAAGGAAATCAGTCCTGGATATTCATCGGAAGGCCTGATGCTGAAGCTGAAGCTCAAATACTTTGGCCATCTGATGCAGGAAACCTACTCGTTGAAAAAGACCCTGATGCTGGGAAAGACTGAGGGCAGGAGGAAAGAGGGGCGACAGAGAAGAAGATGGTTAGATGGCATCATCCACTCAGTGGACATGAGTTTGAATAAACTCAAGGAGACAGTGAAGGACAGAGGAGTCCATGGGGTCACAAAGAGTCAGACACAACTTAGCGACTGAACAACAATAATCGAGTTGCTGAGAGTCTGTAATAATATCATAAATACAAAGAATTAGACAGACCATGTGGCATGTAGTAAGCACTCAGTCAATATTATTTATTATTTATTTTATATGACTGATGTTTTATAGCATCTAAAGACCCCCTTCTCTCTCTTTCTGCATGGTCTGTATTTCCTCCTGATGACTGAACTATCTCCTGTTTTCTCCTTTATTATTGTCAAGTACTGAGAATGTAAATACATGAGATTGCTGGGGAGAGTTGGCAGTCTTTTCATATTTACTCAGTGTGTTAGATGCAAATCTAATTTGGGGGTATCTTACGAAGAATATGATTTGTTATCTAAGTCTGTACCCAGTGGATCAGTCTGCTCAAGGTGCTTCTACCACAGCTGGGTGTATTATGAATAATTTACTTAGTTTACTTTTGCTTGGATCTCATTTCTGTCTCTACATTTGCTTGCCATTGTTCCCCTTGGTTGTGATTATTACATTTTTTGGTTGTACAAATATAAATATAAACTTGCATCCTTCTGTGAGCCTTGGATGTGTGCCACCTTATATGCTATACCTAAGAATTCCCTGAAGTGATCAAAGTTAAGATATGAATATTCTAGGAGAAAACAAACGAGCAGAGAAAAATACCACAAATTCAAATGATGACTAAAGATACAAAGGAAGAACTGGAATATATATAAAACACGGATATGTTAAAGTACTTCAGTAGCAAGGATAGGAACCAGCTCTTCTTCACTGGGGCTTCCCAGCTGGCCCTAGTGGTAAGGAACCGGTTTGACGATGCAGGAGATATAAGGGACGTAGTGGGTTCAATCCCTGCGTCAGGAAGATCCCCTGGAGGAGGCCGCGGCAACCAAGTCCAGTATTCTTGCCTGGAGCATGCCGCTGGTCAGAGGAGCCTGGTGGGCTACAGTTCATGGGGTTGCATAGAGTCAGATACAACTGAAGCGACTTAGCACATAGCCCCTCTTCACTGATGACGCAGTAAGAGGAAGTAGATTTACAGTACACAGGAGGAGAGGGGATGACAGAGAATGAGAGGGTGGGATGGCATCTCTGATGCAATGGACATGAGTTTGAGTAGGCTGAGGGAGTTGGGATGGACAGGGAGGCCAGGCTTGTTGCAGTCCTGGGGTCGCAAAAAGTCAGACACGACTGAGCGACTGAAATGAACTGAACATTTTTTAAAACCAGTTTTAGGTTTTTATTTAGGATGAATTCCCTAGTAGACTGGTTGCTTAAAATAGTTTAGTGAATAAAATTAATGTAAGAGAAATGATATAATAATAGGAGAGTTAGGATTTGAATCCAGTTCTACTTTACTGCAAAGTCCCTAGATATATCCATACCACACAGCATCTTTTATGAGAGATAAGATAACTTTGTCACTTGGAGGTCTTTGAAAAATAGAATAAACTCATAATTCTGAGGCTTTGTGTGAAAAATGAATAGCCATTGTGTGGAGGATTTTTCTAATGCTAATTAGAATTACATGTTGTGGATAATAAAATATGTAAACTTTATTTAAACCATCCTTATATTAGCTTCATGCTGGTCTTACTTGAATACTTCATTGCCACGATCTAAGACTGCTTACATACAATCCTTTCTGAAAAAGAGAGATTGCTTTCCATTCTCTGCTCAGGTAACCCAACCTCCCTTTGCACAGCTTTCTCGCCCTTACTGTCACCCATCCATTCAATATTTACTAAATGCCTACTATGTGCCAGACAGTAGTTTGGAAATATAGAAGCTTTTTTTTTTTTCTAAGACAAAAGTCAGTGCCTTCCCTGATACTACTTTCCTGTCACCCTCCATTCTCCATAGATTGTCAGAGAGAGTCTTGAGGACAATAACTCAATTAAGATTCCTTTGTGTCCACCAGCAGCTTTTTACATGAAACTCCATAAAGAGGTGTACCTCAAAAGTTTCTCTGAATAAAGAGATTTCATGGAAAAGAAGAATCTTGGAGCTATAAAGAGCCTCAGAGCCTTTGTTTTGTTGTGTTGTATCATTGTAAAAGGGCTCCATTATAAAAATACTTTTGGAAAATACAGCATTAAATTTTTCTTCTTTTGGGGATTCATAATGCACAATAAGGTACTAAAGATCCTTAGAATTCCTACTCTCAATCATTTCCTAGAATTTCCTAAACAATTTTTATCACAAAACTATTGGGGGAATAACATTTCAAGACCCTTCAATTCCTTGCTATTATTTTATTGAAATTAATATGATTTTTTTGCATTTATTTTTAAGATAAACACTGTTAGTTAGCCAATAAAGGTTTTAAAGTACCACCATCTCAAATACCTGTACATTTGACATTTGTCTAAGAACAGTAATGTTATTTGATGAATTAATGGGTGAGAGATGGACAAGATATCATTTCTTTTTTGCTCACACTACTTGTTGATATTCTGCTTTCTTAAGACCATACGAGGCAGTACTACTCATGAGTCATCTCACAGCCCCAACTTTCTTTCATTTGCTCCTTGGTTCAACAGTTTGATCAACTCCTTCTCGACTATTCTCTTTTATGTAGGAAGAACTGTCTTCTTGTTATGTGCCCATGTTATAGGGTATTTCATCACCTCCCCAACACAACCTTTAACTTTCGATGGATCAGATGCTCATAAAGCGAAGCAGATTTAACACTTCTCAGATTACAAATGCATGGCCATAAATGTAAAACAGCCCAGTACATAGAAAGTTTCTGTCATAATTAGGAATGGAGAGCAAAGCTTTTATAAACCTATTCTCAATTATCTACAATTCCTCCAAAGCAGAATCTGGATCCAGGCTTGGCAGAGAATTTTTCTAGCCAAATGATTATCAATATATACCTGCACTGTTAAAAGATGGCGTTGTGAAATAGCCCATTTTCTGCTCCTGTTCCATTTGGTATACCAGATGTTTTGGCTTTTTCATTTGTTGAAGAATGAATTGAGTTCCCATGTGTCCTTTTTAAAAAATTATAGCTTTTAAAAATAAAGCTCTCTTCCTAAATGGCAGTGGGCCATAGATAAAGACCAACATGTATTGCAACTCAGAAAATCTGTTGTTGTGGTTAAGTTTTTATGATTTATTGGTAACATATTTAATATAGACTTTCTTGATTTTACTTTAATTTTAAAGAAAGGGTGGATTAGAGCTGTTTCCTTAAGTTTGTAAGATATAGAGTACTTATAGAAATTGACTAACTTGATTTTGGTCAATCAACTGGTCAGTGACAATGCTGAGTTTCGAGTTCTAAAATTCCTTTTCTGCTACTATGTCCATTTCACTGTGCTTTAAGTATAGGTTCTAAGACACTGTACTTCTCATTCCTACCCTCACCAGCCTATTACTTCTGAATGTACAATTAGGTTAATCATGCTTACTTTACTCAATGAACTAATCTCTTTTATTTCAACTGAAGAATTTGTTTTATGTTATTTTGTTGCTCTTGTTTCAACAAGTCCTCTGTTCTACAAATGCAGTTTCTTCCTCCAGCAGTAACATGGATATCAAGGAAGTGAGGTTTTATCTTAGTTCCATATTCTTCCCTCATCAGAGAAAAAAAAGATAGAAAGTACATAAGATGAATAAATGTTATTAATTGTGAAAAACCTAGATAGGAATCACCCAAGTTACAAAGTCAAGGAGCAAATCTTGTACACACAGAGGAAGAAGCGACCCTCTAACTTGTATCTATGATGAGTTGATGCCTGTCCACACTCAGCTTCGAATCTGCAGTTAGCTAGCCTTTTCATTATCATAAGCTGCCATTCCTACTGGAGAAGGCAATGGCAACCCACTCCAGTACTCTTGCCTGGAAAATCCCATGGACAGAGGAGCCTGGTAGGCTGCATTCCACAGGGTCGCTAAGAGTTGGATATGACTGAGCGACTTCACTTTCACTTTTCACTTTCATACATTGGAGAAGGAAATGGCAACCCACTCCAGTGTTCTTGCCTGGAGAATCCCAGGGACGGCGGAGCCTGGTGGGCTGCCGTCTATGGGGTCTCACAGAGTTGGACACGACTGAACGACTTAGCAGCAGCAGCCATTCCTACTATGCCTATGAGCAATTCCATCTCCAAGTCTTTGATCGATATGACCTCTTGACTTCAAATGCTGCCATTAAGTACTCAGTATTACTTCACTGGTGCTGTATAAACTTACTTACTTAGAACAAAAATCTGTTTTATCTAAACTTTGACAGTATTTTATTTTTATCTCACCTAGAGCTTTTAACGAATAATTATTAACTCTTAACTCTCCTCTTACAATGCAACAAAATCTCTAATAACATAATCCAGATATCACAAGGTATGCTTTGACTCTCCTTGAAGTGTCTAACATGACGTTATGTAGTTGAAGTTTAATGTTCAGTTGTTAGAAAGAAAAAATGTCTACTGTCACTATCTTACACTTAAAACATAACAACATTGGGTGGTACTCGATGATGCAATTACAGAAGGGAAATAAATGCGTGCAAAATGAAAAGATAGAGGAAATATTAAGATTATTTTACATAGGTAGAAAACCCAATAAAGGCAATTGAGAAACCAAAAACTCTAATAAAGTTAGCAATAAGTTACTTTGAAAAATCAATAGCCTTCTTATTATTATAAAACCAATAGTTAAAAAATATATAATGAATAAAGAAAGTAAGAAGTGAAACGAAATGTTGGTCTCTCAGTTGTGTCTGACTGTTTGCTACCCCATGGACTGTAGCCCACCAGGCTCCTCTGTCCATGGGATTTTCAAGGCACAGAATACTGGAGTGGGTTGCCATACCCTTCTCCAGGGGAACTTTCCAACCCAGGGATTGAACCTGAGTCTCCTGCATTTCAGGCAGATTCTTTACCATCTGAGCCACCAGGGAAGCCCTAAAGAAAATATACAATACAATATAATAATAATATAATAATAATTGAATACAACCATGAGAAAGAGACCCTGCCATTTGTGATAACATGTGTGAACCTAAAGGGCATTATGCTAAGTGAAATGAGCCAGGAAGAGAAAGAAAAATACTGTATGATCTCATCTGTCTGTAGAAACTCAAAAGAGTTGAACTCAGAGAGTAGAATTGTGGTTGATGAGTGCTGGGGTGGAGTAAGTGTGGAGACGCAGATCAAATGCAGAGCATGGTGGCTATAGTTAATAATGGAGTATTGTAAACCAGAAATCTGCCAAGAGAGGAGATCTTAAGGATTCAGGCAACTTTGTGATGTGAGGCATGTGTTAATTCACCTGATTTTGGTAATCATTTCACAATGTATATATACATCAAGTCATCAAGTCATGTACCTTGCGCTGTGTGAGCTCAGTCAGTCGTGTCCAGCTCTTTGCAACCCCATGGACTGTAGCCCATCACACTTCTCTGTCCATGGGATTCTCTAGGCAAGAATAGCAGAGTGGGTTGCCATTTCCTACTTCAGAGGATCTTCCCCACCCAGGGATCAAACCCACCTCTCCTGCACTGGTAGGTGGATTCTTTACCACTGCAGCACCTGGGAAGACTCATCAGGTATGTGAAACATGCATGTTATTTATCAGTTATACCTCAACAAAGCTGGAAAAGAAGTATTAACATAGTGGAAGAAAAGGCTCAATTTGTAATAGTAGCAAAAATATAAAGTGTCTTGGTACAAATTTAATAAAAATATGCCATTTTTATAAAACTATAACTGAAAACTTTTACAATTATTGAGTAAATAAAGCATCTATTTTATCTTATGATGTAAGACTACATTATAACATAAATGATTCCCTGTAATTAATCTACCCAGGTAACAAAATTCAATAAAAATGGTATTTTTGTTTCTACTTCAGCTATTCTAAAATAAATATTAAAAACATAAAATCTCCAAGAAAATTCTGTATACAGAGTGGATTAAAAGTGAGGACGAATCGATGATCTCCTTTGACAAGTTTGATAGTTTAAGCTTTCTTGGAAATTACTTTTAGACCTACTTATAAATAATATTTTTCTCTAATCATATTCTTGCTACTGATTCACTGATTTTTGTCACCATAAATCCTTCCACTTACTTTAAACTTAAGAAAAAGGCCCTTCCTCACCTTTGAAGTTTTTACTGTGACATTGTTCAGCTATATTTCTACAACATGCCATATCATCTTGCGCTGTACGATACCAATCAGGGACTTTGCTGATGAAGTATTTCCCTTGTTCAATTAGTTTGAAAGTTTATAATCTAAGATTAGTTAATTAATTGTTTCAGACTTTCATTCTAATCATAAGTCCACTCTAGAAATCAAGATATCATGCAATCAGAAGTACACCTCAAAGGCATACTCAGCATGAAATGTCTATAGTTAAGACCTCATCCATAAATGGAGTTTAGTAAGCCCAAGTTTTTCAAGGTGGTTTATGAATTTTACCACTCTAATATAATCAATAACATTTTTGATTATTCATTTTGTTAGCAAATAAATAGATTTGCCTTCATTCCTAGGTAGATTCAGTCTAAGCTCATTGATTATTCTTATATTTATCATCGTCACTAGTTTTTAAAAGAACTGAAGTTCATGTTGACTAGGTATTGGGAGAATGGGAATGTCAGTGTAATGAACATTTATTCTAAGTGCCAAAAGGGACAATCATTTCCCTTGTTAATAAAAAATGCTTGTTTGTTTGTACAGTAAGAAGAAGAGAGCATGGGCTTTGGATTTACTTAAGTAATTCAAACAATGTCCTGCACTTACTTTGAATCAATTTGAATTATCTTTTCATGATAAGAAAACCTGTTTACTGTCCTTTGCAAATTGATAAGGATAACTTTAAGCTTATATGAGCAATTAGCACACTGTGTTTTCAATTACCTTGCATTTTTACTTAGCTATCCTTTGAAATGTGCCATTAAATGTTTTTTTTTTTTCCAGTTCAAATTTGACTTCAGTGGGTGAAAAATTCTTCAGTAAAAATCCTGTGAATGAGAGTGAACATTTTTCTCCTGATGACTGTATGTTTAAAGCCTGATGTTACTTGAACACTGCTTTTGCATTCTGAGGTTAAAATACTATTTCACACTATAATGTGGAGTGATCATCTCTCAAATTCTAGTTCAATATGTACAGTTTTGTTTTACTTATTTCTCATTTTAAGCACGTTCTATGGGTAAGCACTGAGTTAGTTGCATTACAGATTTTACTAATATAATCCTCTTGACAGCCCTATGGCTTTAGGAATATTTATCCCATTTTACTGATAAAGAAACTGAGAAGCCTGGAGAAGTGTGCTTGCTTTCCCAAGGTCATGTCGCTAACATGGGTTGAAACCAGAATTCGAGCCTACATCTATCTCATGCTAAAATCCATGTCTGTTTGTTCTAGTATGTGAATTTCCAAAAACTGACATCTTAATTGACTTGCATTTCCATACATATGTAATATGAAATATTGCCTTGCTTTTAAAGTAGATTAATATTTAGACTTCTTGCCACCCCACAATTTTGGTTAATACAAAGCAAGTTGACCTTGACACTCCAACCACCAGGAGAAAAGATCAAAGACAGTGGCTCAACCAAAAAAACAAAAAGCAAAGCACTTTGTCTCCATGTAACTGCAGTCAGATGAACTGTGCCCCGACCTGCTCAGTTCATTGAACAGACTCCAGCGTCTACTCTACATGGAGGGGCTGCAGTACCCTCAAGGTTGCTGTCATTTGGAATTTGAGGTCATGCCATACTGCACACCTGCACGTCAACTTAACAACCACCTTCTAGCTAACTCCTGTGGCATACTGAATATTAACAGAATATTGATATAGCAAAAATACTGTTGTGGGATTCATCATTTGGTAAATCCTCCACCGTCTGCAGTTTTACAGAGCCATTTAATTAGCAATTTTACAACCTCCTCTCCTCTCATTAAATTAATTAATAATTAAGTTCAAATATAGGCATCTTTAATGTCATAATTATATTTCAGTTTTATGGTCACTGGAGTTTAGCTCATTAGAGAAGACACTCATAAACCATAGCCCTGTTTAGTGGCTGAAGTACATCTATGTCACCCAGCTGATACCAGTTGCTATTACATTTTCTCTATTTCTTTGGTAGCCCTACCATTTTGTAGAAATTTCTGTCTCTGTCCTCTGTGAGCATAATCTAACATTTGCAGTAACAACATCAACAAATGCGATGCAAAACAGGTAGGATGTGATGCTCGCAGTCCCCTTTGACTTTTATGATGTCTTCCTGGGATATTCTGTAACATTAGCCCTCACTGTGCTTTCTGATTGGATCAGTTTCTCCCACGTCCACATTTGGCATTAAGCACAGAATAACCATGTCAGAGACTCGTGAGTGATGTCCTCTCATCGACTTTATGATTTACTAAGTCAGTAATGGCATTTCACACAATATGGTAGGCTGTGCATTACTTTAGATGGAGTGGATTTATTTCAGTCATTATCACTGATTAAACCAGCTTAGTTGAAGAAGCAAAACAAAACTTGCCTTTGAAATTGTTCTTATTTAATTTCATTCGCCTTCGCATAACCCAGGACAGTGCTAATTATTCCTTGATGGAGCTCATATTTCTAATGTAATTCATATGTAAATTCTAATTTGATTCATATGGGAATGTTTGTGTTCCTTGCCTCGTTTCAGGCAAGAACACAAACACAGCATTAAAACTGTTTGGAAATGAAAACTTGCTGTTGCCATTTTTGACTTGGCTTTGATTTGCTTTGCTTTGTTGTTTCTATAATAAAAGCTTAATCATTTTTGAAGCTTAAGATTTTAAACTGTACTTTAGGGGATAAAAGCAATATTTACACCTTTAAAGAATTTGGGGATATTTTGAAGGTGCAAATTGCATTCTCCCATGCTAACAAAAGCCTTACCATTTAAAGCTTTATTCAAGTTTTCCCTGAAAGAAGATATTCTTAAGAACCTAAGTTCCTTAAAATGACAAACTTTATATAAGCTATATTAAAGGAAAATATAATAATTATTTTACTGTCTTGTTGGAAACAGGCTGTCTTGAAGATGAAATAAGAATTGAGCAGATCTCAAATTAAAGGTTCTTTAAAAACAATTAATGATGGGTCGTTATGAGTTTAAATAGTCCTTGGTGATGTAACTGTAATCTTTGAAGGACTATGAGCTAAGATAATGCCATGCTTTAAAAAATACACTAGACTTAACCAGAAATATTTGCCAGAAATATTAGATGCCACAAGGTCAAAAACAGGTGGAAAGTCTAGAGGGTGTTCTATCTAAAACACACACTCGATTACCAGGGCAAGGTAATGCAAAGAGAAGATGTGTGCGTGTGACAGGCATATCTGAAGACCCTGAGCAAGAAACTGAAAGTAGAAAAGATCATAAATTGTTACTGGACCAAACGGAGGGTCCACTGGCCCACTAAGTGAAGCCGATCTCTTGACCTTAGGTTGTGGTAAAGAAAAATGCAACATTTATTGAAAGGGGCCAGACAAAGGTCATGGGACCCTGCTCAAACACCCTGAACTCCTTGAAGGTTTTCAGCAACGTGTTTTTAGAGGCCAGGTAAGGGAAGGGGGTCCCAGGATAGGTGATCAGCTATCGTAATTCTCTAATCAGTTGATGGTGACATAACAGGGTGATGTTACAGGGGTTGACACTACCAATTCTCAGGCTCAAGTAAGACTGGGAAAACAGTGCTCTTGGTCTTCAAGTTGTTAATTTCTTCCATTAGGTGGGCATACTGGTATCTGTAAAACAACTCAGGAAATGTGCATCAGATACTATTATTTAGGCACTGTAGAGCAGAATTAAAGCAGAGGACATGGGGGAGGGGTCTGTCTTGGGAAGATCCCATAGGGTCCTACTGAGTTACAAAGTGACAGTGTGGCTGGGGAGGAGCTGACTATCAGTTTATCTGTCTTCCAGGGAAGCTTCAAGGCCAGAGATGTACAAAGACTCTTTGCACTCTGCTAATTTGGCTTTTAGTTTACCAGGTCTGTGTGTGTGTGCGTGTGTGTGTGTGTGCGTGCGTGTGTGCGTGTGTGTGTGCACAGGTACCTATTCTCTCCCCATTCTACAGTGACATTGGATTACATTTTCATGCCCAATAAATTTTATATGTTGTATTTTAGACAAACATTTCACAAAGATGTTTCCAATATAATTAAAGAAGAATGAGAAAATATCTAAGATGAATGACCTGAGATTAAAAAGTTAAACCACAACTAGACCTATTTTTCACTTCAACCATATTGCCCTTGACACTTTTTTTAAGTGAAAAAGTTGATTCCTGCTTCTCTGCCATCTCTCATTACTCATCCATAACACACTGCCTTGTGATGTATTTCACACAAGTCAAGGAAGCTGCGATGCCTCAGTTAAGTAAAAACTGCTCACTGTAGAAAGAACATAGATAAATAATGATGTACCTGTGTTTGGCATCGGATCCTCTTTGCATTGCAGTCAGAAAGGACCTTTTCAGTCATAACTCCCTCCCACAGACTGACTTTGTAATATCTAGGACATAATTACACTCCCATTCAATATGCACACACACATACACGCACACTTCATGCCAACATTAGAGCTGTCCGAAACTATTTTCAATAATTGATTTGCCGTTTAATTGAACAGCATGACTGACTAACATAGCTCATTACTTTACTCATTAGTTAATTATCGAAGAAAGTAGGACAAGTCAATAAAATGGAAGGCTGTAAATTCCAATACTAATTAGCACCATTTCCTCAGAGACATATTTAAGGACAGATTGGCTACCTGAATGTCCTAGGACCTTGCAGATGAAGGAGAAAGGTAGATGCGCCATAAATCCAGATTACTGGAAAGAAAGACGAGGAGACAATAAGTAGATGTGTAGGCTTGTACTTAGCGACTGGTTAGAAATCATTATTAGGAGAAAGGAGGCACCGTCATTTAGTATACTTCAGAAACAATTTGCAAAACACACATGCATTGCTTTCTCTTCTAAAATGATATTTCCCACTTTGGTTTGTACATCCAGTTTATGGACATGATCAGTGTAAATGGCATTTATGTGTAGATTTCTGATAAATGGGTTCCATGTTCAATGGAATTTGACGAGAGAGAGAAGAGCTTTTCAAAGCTGACAAATAGCTCTTTTTGACTTATGAGAAAGGATAGGCATTTATGCCTATTCGATCTACATTTACCTTATGTAACCAAAAGATGTAACTATATATGTGTCATTCAATAAGTTACGAACAGATCCATACAAACACTCTCACGCACATACATACTTGCATGCAGGCACACACGCAGGCACCTGCCCACATTTTGTCTTTCTCATCACATAGGATGAGATCCAAAGTCTCCTTGGACAGTGCTAGTTTTATGCCTTGGAAAAAAAAAAAAGTCATCCTTTTATTGGGACTCAACATTCTCTCATCTACATAGTGGGAACAATGAGAACTATATTTCAGTGTTGTTAAGGAGCTAAAAATAAACAATAAATGGCTTGTTGTAGCCGTGACTGTCATGAGCCTAGCATGGGTCTCGCTCTGTCCTTGATGAAATTCCTAGTCAGTCTGTATGAGACTAGCAGGTGACCCAGAATAATGGTTGGTTCAGTTACGACAGAAAATCACTTCTATAGTAAGAGATTTTGACCATAGTGTTATTAATTGAAATGGTCAGAGCTTATAGGTCTGACTATAGTTGAATATGGGGCTTCCCTTGTGGCTCGCCGAAGAATTGATGCTTTTGAATTGTGGTGTTGGAGAAGACTCTTGAGAGTCCCTTGGACTGCAAGGAGATCCAACCAGTCCATTCTAAAGGAGATCAGTCCTGGGTGTTCTTTGGAAGGACTGATGTTGAAGCTGAAACTCCAATCCTTTGGCCACCTGATGTGAAGAGCTGACTCATTGGAAAACACCCTGATGCTGGGAAAGACTGAGGGCAGGAGGAGAAGGGGACGACAGAGGATAAGATGGTTGGATGGCATCACCGACTAAATGGACATGGGTTTGAGTAACTCCCGGAATTGGTGATGGACAGGGAGGCCTGATGTGCTGTGGTTCATGGGGTCGCAAAGAGTCGGACACAACTGAGCAACTGAACTGAACTGAACTTGTGGCTCAGCTGGTAAAGAATCCACCTACTAATGCAGGAGATGCAAGAGATGTGGGTTTAATCCCTGGGTTGAGAAGATTCCCTGAAGGAGGAAATGGCAACCCACTCCGGTATTCTTGCCTGGGAAATCCCATGGACAGAGGAGCCTGGTGGGCTACAGTCCATGGGGTCACAAAGAGTCGGAGATGACTTGACGACTAAACGGCAGCAGCAGCAGTGTGACCATATGTGTGATATAGACTGTACATGAGGGGAGCTCTGTTAGGAAGGCAGAGCTATCTTCCACCTGGTTCTTTGGTGATGAGTTTTGGTGGAGCCTTTCCAGTAAGAAGTAGCAGATTCATCGTCCAGGAATCTTGATCCCTTTTGCCTACAGCTTCCCAAAGATTGTGGTGGAACTGCATCTAATAAGGTGCAGAGCTTCACACTGATTTAACACTTAGTTGAATTCAGCTATAAAAAGAGAAACATCAGCATTTGTGTAGCCTGTGAAATTCTCCGTGTGTATTTTCAAGTATATATAGCATTTGTATATAGATACAGCCATTATTAACTTATAAACATTAAAACTGGATGAAGACACTCAAGGATATGAAGTTGATTAAAAGTAAAAGAAACACAAGCTGGAATCAAGATTGCCAGGAGAAATATCAATAACCTCAGATATGCAGATGACACACCCTTATGGCAGAAAGTGAAGAGGAACAAAAAAGCCTCTTGATGACAGTGAAAGAGGAGAGTGAAAGAGTTGGCTTAAAGCTCAACATTCAGAAAACAAAGATCATGGCATCTGGTCCCATCACTTCATGGGAAATAGATGGGGAAACAGTGGAAACAGTGTCAAACTTTATCTTTTGGGGGGCTCCAAAATCACTGAAGATGGTGATTGCAGCCATGAAATTAAAAGATGCTTACTCCTTGGAAGGAAAGTTATGACCAACCTAGATAGCATATTCAAAAGCAGAGGCATTACTCTTCCAACAAAGGTCTGTCTAGTCAAGGCTATGGTTTTTCCAGTGGTCATGTATGGATGTGAGAGTTGGACTGTGAAGAAAGCTGAGCACCAAAGAATTGATGCTTTTGAACTGTGGTGTTGGAGAAGACTCTTGAGAGTCCCTTGGACTGCAAGGAGATCCGACCAGTCCATCCTAAAGGAGATCAGTCCTGGGTGTTCATTGGAAGGACTGATGTTGAAGCTGAAACTCCAATACTTTGGCCACCTCATGTAAAGAGTTGACTCATTGGAAAAGACCCTGATGCTGGGAGGGATTGAGGGCAGGAGGAGAAAGGGACGACAGAGGATGAGATGGCTGGATGGCATCACCAACTCAATGGATATGAGTTTGGGTAAACTCTGGGTGTTGGTGATGGACAGGGAGGCCTGGCATGCTGTGGTTCATGGGGTCGCAAAGAGTCGGACATGACTGAGTGACTGAACTGCACTGAAAGCTGAGATGGAAATTCATCTTTCAGATTATATCCAGAAGGATGTCCAATATCGCCAAGCCAACTCTCTTGGTTCAGAAAAAGGACATGCAACCTCCAAAAGGTTAAGCGAATTTCACAAGCCTTGTGATCAGATGTTGTGTAGTTTGGTCGAGATTCTGGGTCTCTTTTTCTCATGTTCCTTTGCTCCTTCGCTAATCCACATGCCCCTTCCCTTGGGAATTGCCTTAATCCCTCAATACTCTCTCTTGTTCACTCTCCTCTGCTTCACTCCCTTTTCCAGCTTGGACTCAGTTTTGGCAGAGAAGAAGAAGAGAGAAAAAAAAAAAAAGGAGAAAACACGTTGTCTCTTCAGTAAAGAGCTGCAGCCTCCCTCTTTCTGACCTATAACAGCTTCCTCTGGGGTGAATGTATCTATTCTTAGGCTTTCTTGTTTGCTCAGTATATATAATGGGTGGAAAGAGCTGAAGAACTCCCAAATTTCTCTTCATGGGTAAACCTACGCACATTCTTCTTGACCCACCCCCATGCTAGATTCCCGGTCCTGTGCCCTTGATCCTACAGGAGCTGTGTTCCTAACATATCAATTTGCACATATTCACAGAACACCTCAGGGGCTTCCCCTTTTCTGCACCTTTGTTCATTCCAAACCCTCTAGCCAAAATGCACTTACTTCTCTTCCATCTGACTTGGTCAGAACTCCATTCAGTCTGATAAGACACATCTTATCATCATCCGCTTAAGGACACTCTCCATGACCCTCTGGGAGGAATCAATTCTCTGACCCCCATAAAACATTTTGCTGCTACCAGAGTCCACTTCCCAGAATGTTCGCCAGCTCAGAGCTCAGGGTATGAGTTATGTTCACGTTCAGTCGTGTCTGACTCTTGTGACCCCATGGCCTGTACCGCCAGGCTCCTTTGTCCATGGGATTTCCCAGGGAAGAATACTGAAGTGTGCTGCAATTTCCTTCTCAAGGGCATCTTCCCAACCTGGGGACTGATCCCACGTCTCCGGCATTGGCAGGCAGGTTCTTTACCACTTAGCCACCAGAGGAAGCCCTTTATCTAGCAGTGTTGTTGTTGTCCAGTCTCTGAGTCGTGTCCAACTCTTTCTGATCCCATGGACTGCAGCGCGCCAGGCTTCCCTGTCCCTCACTATCTTCCAGACTTTGCTCAAATTCATATCCATTGGAATATGGATTTTATCTACTGGAAAAGTCATAGCTTTGACTATACAGACCTCTGTCAGCAGAGCGTTTTCTTTGCTTTTTAATATGCTGTCTAGGTTTGTTACCGGTTTCCCTTTAAGGAGCAAGTATCTATTAGTTTCATGGCTGTAGTCACTGACTTCAGTGATTAGCTAGCATTCATTTCAGTTCAGTTCAGTCCCTTGGTTGTATCAGACTCTTTGCAACCCCTTAGACTGCAGGATACCAGGCTTCCCTGTCCATCACTGACTCTCAGAGCCTACTCGAACTCATGTCCATTGCATCGGTGATGCCATCCAACCATCTCATCCTCTGTCTTCCCCTTCTTCTCCTGCTTTCAATCTTTTTCAGCATCAGGGTCTTTTCCAATGAGATGGTTCTTCACATCAGGTGGCCAGAGTATTGGAGTTTCAGCTTTAGCATCAGTCCTTCCAATGAATATTCAGGACTGATTTCCTTTAGGATGGATTGGTCGGATCGCCTTGCAGTTCAAGGGACTCTCAAGAGTCTCCTCCAACACCACAGTTCAAAAGCATCAATTCTTTGGCACTTAGCATTCTTTATAGTCCAACTATCACATCCATACATGACCACTGAAAAAACCATAGCTCTGACTAGACAGACCTTTGTTGGTAAAGTAATGTCTCTGCTTTTTAATATGCTGTCTAGGTTGGTCATAGCTTTCTTCCAAAGAGCAAGCATCTTTTAATTTCATGGCTGCAATCACCATCTTCAGTGATTTTGGAGCCCCCCCAAAATAAAGTCTGTCACTGTTTCCATTGTTTCCCCATCTATTTGCTATGAAGTGATGGGACTGGATGCCATGATCTAAGTTTTCTAAATACTGAGCTTTAAGCCAACTTTTTCACTCTTCTCTTTCACTCTCATCAAGAGGCTCTTTAGTTCTTTGCTTTCTGCCATAATGGTTGTGTCATCTGCATGTCTGAGGTTATTGACATTTCTCCCAGCAATCTTGATTCCAGCCTGTACTTCATCCAGCCTGGCATTTCACATAATGTACTCTGCATAGAAGTCGAATAAGCAGGGTGACACTATACAGCCGTGAGGTACTCTTTTTCCTATTTGGAACCAGTCTGTTGTTCCACGTCCAGTTCTAACTGGTGTTTCCTGACCCACATACAGGTTTCTCAAGAGGCAGGTCAGGTGGTTTGCTATTCCTATCTCTTTAAGTATTTTCCACAGTTTATTGTGATCCACACAGTCAAAGGCTTTGGCAAAGTCAATAAAGCAAAAGTAGATGTGTTTCTCAAACTCTCCTGCTTTTTTGATGATCCAGAGGATGTTGGCAATTCGATCTCTGGTTCCTCTGACTTTTCTAAATCCTGCTTGAACATCTGGAAGTTCATGGTTCACGTATTGCTGAAGCCTGGCTTGGAGAATTTTGAACATTACTTTGCTAATGTGTGAGATGAGCGCAATTTTGAGCATTCTTTGGGATTGCCTTTCTTTGGGATTGGAATGAAAACTGATCTTTTCCAGGCCTGTGGCCATTGCTGAGTTTTCCAGATTTGCTGGCATATTGAGTGCAGCACTTTCACAGCATCATCTTTTAGGATTTGAAATAGTTCAACTGGAATCCCATCACCTCCACTAGCTTTGTTGATAGTGATGCTTTCTAAGGTCCACTTGACTTCCCACTCCAGGATGTCTAGCCCTACGTGAATGATCATACCATTGTGTTTATCTGGGTCATAAAGATCTTTTTTGTAGTTTTTCTATGTATTCTTGCCACCGCTTCTTAATACCTTCTGCTTCTTTAGGTCTATACCATTTCTGTCCTTTATTGTCTTTCCCATTCTATTGTTTTCCTTTATTTCTTTGCATTGATCACTGAGGAAGGCTTTCTTATCTCTCCTTGCTATTCTTTGGAACTCTGCATTCAAATGGGTTTATCTTTCCTTTTCTCCTTTGCCTTTTGCTTCTCTTCTTTTCTCAGCTATTTGTAAGGCCTCTTCAGACAACCATTTTGCCTTTTTGCATTTCTTTTTCTTGGGAATGGTCGTGATCATTGCCTCTTGTATAATGTCATGAGCTTCCATCCATAGTTCTTCAGGCACTCTGTCTATCAAATCTAATCCCTTGAAATTATTTGTCACTTCCACTGTATAATCATAAGGGATTTTATTTAGTTCATACCTGAATGCTCTAGTGGTTTTCCCTACTTTCTCCAATTTAAGTCTGAATTTGTCAATAAGGAGTTCATGATCTGAGCCACAGTCAGCTCCTGGTCTTGTTTTTGCTGACTGTATAGAGCTTCTCCATCTTTGGCTGCAAAGAATATAATCAATCTGATTTTGGTATTGACCATCTGTTAATGTCCACTGCTGCTGCTAAGTCGCTTCAGTCGTGTCCGACTCTGTGCGACCCCATAGACAGCAGCCCACCAGACTCCTCTTCCCTGGGATTCTCCAGGCAAGAACACTGGAGTGGGTTGCCATTTCCTTCTCCAATGCATGAAAGTGAAAAGTGAAAGTGAAGTCGCTCAGTCATATCCAACTCTTTGCGACCCCATGGACTGCAGCCTACCAGGCTCCTCCGTCCATGGGATTTTCCAGGCAAGAGTACTGGAGTGGGAATGTCCACTATCCCCTACTAAATCATTAAATCACTCTACACATCTTATTCTTCTTTGTTTACATAAATGCTGAGCACAGAATCAGGTACAAAATGTGACATTTGGCAAATATTAATTGAACAAGTAAATAGATAGGCAGATTAAAAATTAGTAAGATGAAATACTTGAAAAGATATTTTGAAACCTTTTGCCTTTGAAAAAACTGTGAAAAAAATTGCAATAATATTCTAAAGTAAAGTAGCTATGGAATTTGTCATATTTAGAGAAAGTTGTATCAAGATTGCACTTTTGTATTTTGAAATAGAATTTCTAAGTACATAGATTAAAATATCTTAGTTACAATTTTGTAGGATATATTATTAAAGCACAATTTAAGAAACATCACTCTAAGCAAATTTTATAATAAAGCCAAAGTTAAATATAAAGGAAAATCACAACTTATTTTTTGACATATTATAGCTATAGTTGGCATTATTCTCAAGCCACAAGTAATAATTTCTCTTTTCAAACATGTTTTATAAGTACTTTATTAAGTTAAGCTCTTCTAATTATTTTGTGGGGAGTTTTTATCAGCTATTTTGAGAATCGGGCCTCAGGTACTAATAAATGGTGGCTGAGATTTAAAAAGGAAAATGTGGTAGGATAGTGTAATGAAAAGCTCCTGCTTAAAATAGTAAAAAATAAAAATATCCTTTAATGATTTTAGCAAAAACATTTGAAAATGCACACCCTTGTATGAACATTTGGAAATTATGAACATTTCAGGAGAAAATGGTCAATGACCCATACCAAATAAAACTAATTTGGGAAAAACTAAAGTAAACCACATTTTCACTGTTAAATGTTGGTCTAAGTGCATAAATGCAATCACAAGGTACCTTAGTATTTGAAAAACAATCACCGATTGTAGTCAAAATATTCCAAAATTTAAATGCTTGGCCTGCATGTGAAGTAGCGCAGTAAAATCTGTCCAGAATCCTTGAAAGTAGAGCAAGAAGAAAAGTGACAGTGTCTTATATTCATTAGAAATCTCTTTACGTGGAAAAACTCTTGTAATGGGACAATACATGGGGAATCAGAAAACATATACTTACCAGAATAATGTAAATATTGACTAAAATATAAATCTAACGTTAAAAGCTTTTATTAAAATGGTTTCCTGAGCTACATAAAGCAACTGATTTAAAAGTAAAAAAAATAAGGCAAGCAATATATGTTGTTCATGAAATTATTATTTGCCTGATTGATCCCATTAGATTACCTAAATTTAAGCATTTTAGCAAATAAGTTAAGGATTTAGTAGGATAAATATATCACCCCAAATTAAAAAATTTATAAGAAAAACACTTAAGTGCATAGAATAAATTGGGCTCGTTATTTGAATATGTAGATATTTGCTTTACCTGAGAATATTTCTAAGGTAGAAAAATTGGAAATTTGTGAATAGCTTTTATATTGGAATATTGTAAGTAATGTTACAATGAACCTTGATGCATAAGTATCTATTTGAATTCCTATTTTCTTTTTTTTTTTTTTGAAGCACATGGTAAAGGCTTTATTATCATATTAACATTAAAGCATAAAACACAAACATGAAAACATAGAACATGAACAGAGGCTCCATTGTCCCATTATCAAAGCAGGTACAAGGATATATTGGGCTTCCTTAGCAGCTCAGTGGTAAAGAATCTACGTGCAATACAGGAGATGTGAGTTTGACCCCTGGGTTCGATCCCTGGGTCGGGAAGATCCCTGGAGGAGGGTGTTGCAGCTCACTCTAGTATTCTTGCCTGGAGAATCCCATGGACAGAGGATCTGGTGGGCTGCAGTCAGTAGTGTCCCAAAGAGCAAGCTCTAATGCATGCACAAGGATATATACTACAAAAAATATTTTTGAGTCTGCTTAACTCCATGAATTCCTATCTTCAGCTCTTTCGGCTGCACCATTTTATATTCTCACCAGTAATGAAGAAGGTTCTAATGTGTCTACATCTTTGCCAATACGTGCTTTCCACTTTTCTGTTATAACCGTCTAGTACAAGTGAAGCGGTATAGTTCATTGTGGTTTTGATTTGAGATTCTACACTACCATCAAGTAACCTAGAATCTTAGAATGTCAAAGACACATAAATAGAGAATTTGTTTGTAGCTCAGCTGGTAAAAACTGCGCCTCAATGCAGGAGACTCTGGTTCGAGTCCTGGGTTGAGAAGATCTGCTGGAGAAGGGATAGGCTATCCATTCCAGTATTCTTGGGCTTCCCTGGTGGCTCAGATGGTAAAGAATCTGCCTGCAACATGGGAGACCTGGGTTTGATCCCTGGGTTGGGAAGATTCCCTGGAGAAGGGAACAGCTACCCACTCCAGTGTTCTGGCCTAGAGAATTCCCTTGACTGTATAGTCCACGGGGTCACAAAGAGTCGGATATGACTGAGTCACTTTCACTTTCACTTTTGACAGAACACAATAATAAGCAAGTGGTCTCTGCAGTGCAGGTAATATTTGCAAAAAAAAAAAAAGGTCTAAATCTCTAATTATCAAATCTAGGCACTAGATTTACAGGAAGAACAAGGGTGGAAAGCTAAATTAATGATCAGCTTTGTCATGCAATTGCTTGTAACTTACCTAAACTTAAGGTGCCCTAATTTCCTCATCTGTAAGATTGGGATACTGATATCTCTTTTTAGCTTGTGCGATTATTGCATAAGATCAAATAAGGTAACAGATGTGACAACATTTTGGGGATTGAAAGGTGCTATGCAAATGTAAGACCTATTATTATTATGTATCCTTGTGGCACTGATTACTTAGCATCATAAGAGCTGGTAATAATCATTAAGGGGCATCATTAGATGTGCAGGCATGTCTGTAAGTTTATATGCAGTCTTTCTGTTTGTGCATATAGTACACCTGCTCACTTGGTTCACATGTGCATTTCTTTTATTTTCCAAACTATGCATTTTTCTTCTAATAAATAAGCAACTCAGTGTAAGCTCACATTCTCTGCTATTCTACTGCTGACTTTCACTGGGTACAACCATTTTTACCAGCACAAGATCCAGACATTTTCACTAAAGCCAGAATAAAATGTTCAGGCTGGAACTGTTCAAGTTTTAGTGGTCCTTTTTCAGAAACTGGGCCCTCAGGCCTCAGCAGCCTTTAATCAGCTGTAACTGGAGTGAAGCTGTCAGCCCTTGCTTGTTCTCTGTCAGCTTTAGTACCATTTAGAGCATCCTTGATAAATGTACAGTACAAATTTAACAGTCAATCTGTGAGGAAGAAAAACCAAACATCTCTCAAACATTGAAACTTTCTTCAGCTGTGTCATGAAAAATTTATGGGCTAGAAATCCCATTGTTGACAAAATAGAAGTTGGCAACTTGTGAATAGTTAACATGGAAAATACAGTAATTTTGGTATACCTAAGGACTTTATAAAATGTACAAAAGAAGCGGAAAAAGGAAAAACACTGAAAGAAAAAAGGAGAAGTTTGGATGAGCAAGGTTTATGAAGAGAAAAGGTAGAATGCTAAGAGAATGTTCCAGTGATTTTCTCCAAGAAATAGAAGAAAACCTCAGGGTATATTTTCTAGCCTCTCCAGAAGGTGGAAAGTGTGTGGTTTCAGTGAAGAGAAATGATTTTATAATTTAGAAGTACTAGAATTTGAAGGACAGCACTTGAGTTGTCAGTTCATTGTTCACTGCCTGTGGGAAACCAAGAGAAATCAAGAAAGCTAAAAAGCAATTTTAAAACTCACTTTTCTCATCTACAAATGGAGGATAAAATAAATCTGACCTCACAGAACTTTTGTAAAGATGAAATGAAATGATGTACGTACATTATAAGCTCTAAAGCATTCTACAAAATTTGGCTAAGTTGATGTTACTTCATTTTGCCAACAAAGGTCTGTATGATCAAAACTATGGTTTTACCAGTAGTCATGTATGGATGTGAGAGTCGGACCATAAAGAGGCTGAGTGCTAAAGAATTGATGCTTTCAAATTGTGGTGCTGGAAAAGACTTTTGAGAGTCTCTTAGACAGCAAGAAGGTCAAACCAATCAATCCTGAAGGAAATGAACCCTGAATATTCATTGGAAGGATTGATGCTGAAGCTGAAGCTCTAATACGTTGGCCACCTGACACTTGATTCATTGGAAAAGACCCCGATGCTTGGAAAGAACGAGGGCAGGAGGAGAAATGGACGACAGAGGATTAGATGGTTGGATGGCATCACTGACTCAATGGACATGAGTTTGAATAAACTCCGGGAGATGGTGAAGGACAGGGAAGCCTGGTGTGCTACAGTCCACAGGGTCCCAAAGAGTCAAAAAGGACTTAGCTACTGAACAACAGCAAATGGTACTTACTAGTATCCTAAGAGACTAGCTGTAAATCTACTAAAGAAGATTAATTCATTTCCTCTGAACTCTGATATTAAGCATGGGCTTAAATTGAGTTGTTTAAACAGACTATCCCATTCACACTGAAGAGCATAGTCAATCAGGCTTGTCTCTGGTGTCACTGGCAGGCTGAGCTGACGGCCAGCTGGTTGTCTTCTGGAATGAAAGGGGTGAACATTTTCAAACTTTTCAAGCCCCTCCCAAAGTATGTTCCAGAGAATGCTAGTCATGTGCAATAAGGGATCCTGGGGATGGGGAAGAGACTCTTCTTGAAATTTGGAGCCATTTTTATATTTTCCATCTTTAGTAAAATAAAATAATACCAACAAGCCTGTGGTAAAACTCTAATAGGGAACACAAACATGAAGAAGTGAATTCATTTTAAATGAATAGCATAATCACATCGACAAGAGGGTAAAACTAATCTAACAACCAGCTTTTGAATACAGTGTTTTGATTATCCGTTCTAGAATGAAAGAACAGTAAATAAGTTTTGAACTCTAGTTATGGGATTTGCTTTTGCACTGGTATAGAAGAACAATTATGAAACTACTTTAATGTATTCTAGAATTGAGAGATACTGTTGTTTGGTCACTGAGTTGTGTCGGACTCTTTGCAACCCCATGGAGTACAGCCTGCCAGGCTGCTCTGTCCATAGGATTTCCCAGGCAAGCTACCGAAGTGGGTTGCCATTTCCTTCTCCAAGGAATCTTGCCACCCAGGATCTTGAACCCACATCTCTTCCATTGGCAAGTGGGTTCTTTAAAACTGAGCCACGAGGGAAGCCCAACATTCTAGAATTGAACAAGTGACTAAACATATTGAAGATATCAGGAGATATACAATGGAAATGTGGAAGACCAGACTGAATTTTTTGATGATGGGTTGGAATTAGAGATCCAAGGATGAACTCCTGATAGACAGATCGATAGATTTGATAGACAATAGAGCTCTATTGCTAAATGGACAGCACTGTGAAAATCACAAGACTAACAAAATCTTCACTTTGGATTCTTTTTTTAGCTTCCAAACTCTTTACCTTGTGTGAATTAAAAACTCAGGAAATGCAATTATTCTCTCTGAATCCTTCTCAGGGGGCACTAGTAGTAAAGAATCTGCCAGGAGACGCAAGAGACTTGGGTTCAATCCCTGGGTTGGGAAGATGCCCCGCAGAAGGAAATGGCAACCAACTCCAGTATTCTTGTCTGGGAAATTCCACGGACAGGGGATCTTGGCAGGCGATAGTCCATGGGGCTGCAGAGTCGGACACAACTAAACGACCAAGCGCACATCCTTTTTCTGGGGGATTATGGCCCTTTTGTATCAGGATTGACTGGTTGCCCTGAGAATCCCCAAATCTGTTGTTCCTTATCAGTCACCCTCTCTGACTTCCCAGGCGGTCCTCTCCCTAAACCCCATGCCAACAACTGATGAATATCCTGAAGGGAGAAGCGTCATGCAGCATGGTGGTCTACCAATTGGCCATCCTTTTTTCTAAGATCTTGCTCTGTAAAACCCCGTTTCAGGGCCCTTAGACTGGCAGGCTACAGTCCATGGGGTCACAAAGAGTTGGACACAATTGAGTGAGTAAGCAATAAATAAACAACAACAACAGCAGCAAAAACAGTGTAAATACCGAAATGAACTTGAGATTATTTTAGCTGTCACTGCTTTTGTCATACCTTGACATACTCAAAAAAGAATTAATGTGCTTCTAGGAGATTAAAATAGATACATCTGTCTACATACAAAAGAGGTGTATGTTCTTAGAATACCCATTTATGAAAATCTTTCATACTGTACTTTGAATTGAATGCCATTCCACTTTTGAAACTATCCATTGATTAATCAAGTTGAAAATCATGTTTTTACATGGCACGTGCTTAAATTTTAAAACTAGAGATATTTTATATCTTATTATCATCACAGTATAGCTTTTTAAAAGGTCATTCATAAGCCACACACTGAGGGAAGAACTTTAGGGAAAAGGGAACATTGAAAAATGTTTTTTGGAGGACTCTATCCCAAGCCTGGTATTATTTTTAAATCTTATTTGACTAGGATAACAAGAAAAATGGCCTTGAAGAAGTAACCAAAGTTGTTCACTAAGTCAATGCAGCACTTTTTTTTTTCTTACAAGGCTTCTTGTGCAATGGAATTTATAGAGAGTTGAAAGAGAGTGCAAAAACTTATGAGCGTGTGTAAAAGATCACAAGTTTCTAGTGTGGCACGTTAAATTAGCGTTCAATGAAAAAAAAGGTTAATAACCAAGGGTCTTGTTACTGCACCTGAGGAAGAATAAGATTCTCCTATTCAAAAGCAGAGACGTTACTTTGCAGACTAAGGTCCGTCTAGTCAAGGTTATGGTTTTTCCAGCGGTCATGTATGGATGTGAGATTTGGACTGTGAAGAAGGCTGAGCACTGAAGAATTGATGCTTTTGAACTGTGGTGCTGGAGAAGACTCTTGAGAGTCCCTTGGACTGCAAGGAGATCCAACCAGTCCATTCTGAAGGAGATGAGCCCTGGGATTTCTTTGGAAGGAATGATGCTAAAGCTGAAGCTCCAGTACTTTGGCCATCTCATGCGAAGAGCTGACTCATTGGAAAAGACTCTGATGCTGGGAGGGATTGGGGGCAGGAGGAGAAGGGGACGACAGAGGATGAGATGGCTGGATGGCATCACCGACTCGATGGACGTGAGTCTGAGTGAACTCCAGGAGCTGGTGATGGACAGGGAGGCCTGGCGTGCTGCGATTCATGGGGTGTCAAAGAGTCAGACACGACTGAGCGACTGAACTGAACTGAACTGAACTGAAACACACTTCAATTATTTACCTGAGGATTTCCTGGAGAAATGATTCTTCAGAAAGAAAATACTAGTTTTATGAAGTATTTACCACAAGATTATTGGAATATTGGAAATAGAGGATTGGAAATAACTTCAATGTGTAACCATAGAATGGACTCTGGAGTAAATAGTAGCATATCTGTGTTAAAATATTAAATGAAACTTGAAGCAGTAATTAGAAGCCTGTGTTGCTACATATAAAATGCTTACTTATGTGTACAGAAACAGAATACAATATTGTATTTATTTCATAATCAAAATATATAAAATTGTATGTTAAATTCAACATGGACTGGGAAAAGTTTAAAATTAAATAAAAACATAAAAACTGTTGGCATGGAATCTGGATATTTCCAAGTTTCATTTTCATTTCTGTTACTGTTATGCTATTACTATGGGTTAATAGTTTGAAATATGCCAATCTCAAGGGTAAATACTGATGGTGAGTAGATCCCTGGCTCAGGAAGATCCCTGGAGGAAGGCACTGCAACCCATGCCAGTATTCTCGCCTGTTGCTGCTGTTCAGTCATCCAGTCACGGCCCCCTCTGTGCGAATCCATGGACTGCAGCACGCCAGGCTTCCCTGTCTCACTATCTCCTGGAGCTTACTCAAATTCATGTCCATTGAGTCAGTGACGCCATCCAACCATCCCATCCTCTGTTGCCCCCTTCTCCTCCTGCTCTCAATCTTTCCCAGCATCAGGGTCTTTTCTAATCGGATGGCTCTTGGCATCAGGTGGGCAAATTATTGGAGCTTGAGCTTCAGCATCAGCATCAGTCGTTCCAATGAATATCCAGGGTTGATTTCCTTTAGGATTGACTGGTTTAATCTCCTTGATGTCCAAGGGACTCTCAAGAGTCTTTTCCAACATCACAGTTCAAAAGCATCAATTCTTCAGTGCTTAGTCTTCTTGATGGTCCAACTCTCATGTCCATATATGACTATTGGAAAAACCATAGCTTTGACTATATGGACTTTGTTGTTGCAAAGTAATGTCTCTGCTTTTTAATATGCTGTCTAGGTTGGTCATGGATTTTCTTCCAAGGAGCAAATGTCTTTTAAATTCATAGCGGCAGTCACCATCTGCAGGGATTTTGGTGCCCAGGAAAACAAAGCCTGTCCCTGTTTCCATTGCTTTCCCGTCTGTTTGCCATGAAGTGATGAGAGTGGAGACCCTGATCTTAGTTTTTAGATCATGAACAGGGGAACCTGGCAGGCTGTGGGCCACAGGGTCACAAAGAGTTGGAACAACTGATGCATTTAGCATTCAGGCAGAGCATGGAATAAAAGCTAATTCTAGTAAAAATATCCTCTGGTTATAGTTCACTATATTCTGGTACTAGCAAGTCAGCCAATGCTAAGGTCTTTCAAAGAAAAATATTAAGTAGCCTATGAGGATGAATTTTATTCTTAAAGTTTTCATCCCTTAATTTAAATATTAAAATCATTCCAAGGAAACAATCCAAGGTTTGTTTAAGATAAACAACATAACATATTTCTGAAAAATTGACTCAAGCCACTAAAACTGGGCTTAGGCTTTTATAATTTTCTATTAAATTCCCTTATTGTTCTGCCTGAAGGTTTTACCTATCACAGAACTAGAAAATATTCACTGGATTAAACACTATCATAGAGAAAGAAATTATTATAAGCACCTTTTTCTATTAAGAATTTCATAATTATGAATCCAATAGCAGGTTCCATTAGATACAGTGATGCATTGTTTATTTTTTGCAGTGATATGGAAGGTTGACAGAATACCATTATTCTCATCCTTAGAAACCAAATTTTGTAAAAGAGACTTCAGCATTTACTGTTTGGAAAAAGACCTAAATGCAAAGTACAAAATTAGCATTCTTTTTCTCACTCCAGAAAAAAAAAAAAAAATCCTGTTTATCAATCTGTACAAAAAAGCTTTGCAGAATTGAGACAAAATAATCCAAAAATCTAAAATCATTATTCTTAACTTCAGGTTTTTAACATAATGTGCTTAATGAAAATTTGTTTGCTATTGTTTACTAGGAAGAAATTAAGGTAATTTAAATGCAGAATTCCTTACCTGATAAATGACTTGAATCTCAGCTATAAATAAATAAAACAAGTGTTCAGAATCTTAGAGAATGAAAGGTTCCATAAGGACTGACAAATGTTTTAATAACACATGAATTTTTATGCCATTGGTGATATAACTGGAAATCAAAAAGTATATTAAATATGAACAACATATAGAAATATCATAGTTTATCATTTCAAATTTTTTTATTTCTGCATATCTAAACGAACATATGAAATTTGAGATTGAAAACATCTCATTCATTATTCAAATCTTATTTAAAACAACTCTGCACAAACCAAGAAAGAGGAATTTTCACCTCTTTCTCATATAGTGATAGAGAAATGATGACTGGAGTCATTTATCATTTATGTCGTTTTCCAGGAGCAATGCAACTCAGGGCAAGAGCTAAGGAAACCAGTATCTCAAATTTTAAGAAACCCATGGCAAAACCCAGCAATTGGATATTCTACTTTCTCTTGTCATCCTGAAATAATATTCCTTTTCTGGAAACCTTTATCCTAGAATTCTTCAAATTTCAGATGATTTCCAAGCCAGAATTCATAGAGGAATCCAAGACCCTTGAGTAGCCTCAGATGTTGGAAAAAGAGGCCAGAACCATGAAAACATTCATGTCAAAGTTGGAATTAGTTCACTTAGTTAGCTGAAAAAGAGGCTCAGACACCATCCATAACATGACCGTCAAAGTGAAATATTTTTAAAGATTAGAATGAAGCTACAGAAGATGAAGCAGATGAGAAACAACAGAAAGAAGACTGGCAGCAAATATGAAGTTCAGCAATGGGTATTCAGAAAGGATGAGACAAGCGTGCCAAGTTCATGACCATAATCTTCTCCAGTTCAAACCCCTGCTTCTAAGGCCATCACTGTGTCATGTTAAAAGGATGTTCCCCAGTATGATTAGGGAATCTGGGTAAGCTGGTAGGGAGCAAGGAGAATCAAAACCCTTCAGGTCTAGGACCACACCATCCACCATAGACAGGCACTGCCCTATTCAGAGAAAAAACTGAATAGGGTGATTCACATTCACCAGTTTGAATGTGATTGACATTCAGAATGATCTTGAACCAATTTAAATTTTGTATGTTTTGTTCTGACACGAAAAATAAAGAAGTTGGGTAGTTTACAAACGTTTCCATCAACAATATTTGAAAATGGCTTTTATAAAAAGAAATTCAGTTCAGTCGCTCAGTCGTGTCCGGCTCTTTGTGACCCCATGAATCGCAGCATGCCAGGGCTCCCTGTCCATCACCAACTCCTGGAGTTCACTCAGACTCGCATCCATCGAGTCAGTGATGCCATCCAGCCATCTCATCCTCTGTCGTCCCCTTCTCCTCCTGCCCCCAATCCCTCCCAGCATCAGAGTCTTTTCCAATGAGTCAACTCTTCGCATGAGGTGGCCAAAGTAAGTGGCAAATAATCCAGGCAAATCTCTTATCTAATGTCTAGCCAGTGTGGTTTCTATCCTTAGATTGAAATCCCTGCCCACAACATGGAATCTGTATTGCTTGAATTTTTGAGATCTCCTAGTAAATGCTGGAGGATTAAACTTCTTTAATCAATTAATTATTCAATTAATAACAGAAGATTCTTTGATTGGTATACTCCTTTCATATCTTACTTATTTGGCATTTTCCTGAATTTTTAAAATATTAAAAATTATTTCTCAAAGCAGAATTTTCCTATCATCATTTGGGACATTTTTCTACATCATAATTTTACAATTAGGGAAAAAGTCATGTAGATAATAAGAGTGATTATATCTTAGACTTGAGATCAATACAGATACGGTTCAATATATATTTTAAATATATACACAATATGCAACCTGAGAGGTCTTAAATTATTAGTATAGTTTATGTTATTTCCAAACTGAGCTTGGAAACCATTTTTTTTTTTTGGTTTGTATGTTACAGGGGCTTATCTCATGCATAGTTGTTATAACTTTTTAAAGAAAGGTCAGTATCAGTAGGAAAATTGGAAAAATAAAACCTCACATCTTTAATGATAAAGCAATTCTGAAGAAAGCAAAATTTCATCTAAAAAGACATTAATGTTTGGTTCTCAAAATGCTATGTTTAAACAATCTTTCCAATGGATTTATGCTTTTTAGAGGTACACTTACCCTTTCTTTTTATTTGAAATTTATTTTAATTTAAAATTTCTAAAGTTTGTCAAAATAAGTTGTCTTCATTTTTTAATAATTTATACTTTGATTACCAAAATATTCCATTTTGTACCCAATACAGCCATGGTGTTTTAAACAATAGAACTTTTTTTTTTACCTAAAATCCAGACATTTATTGGTCTTCAAATAATAACTAGTCTCTAGAAATATTTGTCAGTTAAAATATGACTCACCAAAACCTTTCAACTTTATGGCATATTAATAAACTAAAATAAAATGGTCACAAAACTTTTTACACATCAGACTTAGATTTCCACACTTAGATTTCCAGGTCTGAACTCAGATAATACATACTTCTGTCATTGGTGTCCTTCAAAGGGTCACCCATTTCTTTGCATTTTCTCAAAGCTCTCGCTGCTTGTAAAAATTGTAACTTCGGTGCAGTATCCATAAACCAATTAACTACGGTGTTTATCTGTTCTAAGGAGGGGGATACAGACAGAGTAGGGGGAGGAGGGACCCACACTTGAGGGAGATGGAAACTGAGTTCACAGGCTAGCAGATTCTAGGCCCAGCAGAATCAGGGCTCACCCCTAATGAGCAGAATCAGGCAGCTTTAATTCATGTCTTTTTTCTTTATTTTTTTTTTGTCTTCCTGACCACAAAAGGGAATACAGGAGCCTGTTTAGGAGGGGGCTAGATTAGTCCTATGTGGTCAAAGGGAACAATACCAACATGTTAGTTGATCAGAAAGATGTTTTCACACTGTTTACTATAGATGGTCCCTGGAGACAACTTTCTTTTCTCTCTCTCTGTCTGTCTCCCTTTTTTTTTTTTAATTACCAAGCATGACATTCATGGTTATTTCTTCTTTCCACCCACTTGACTACAAAGGGTCCAGCGCTCCGGCCCCTTGTCGGCCAGGCCTGGGGGAGGAAGTGACAGAAGGCTGGCCTTATTTACCTTCGCGGCTTCCCGGTGTAATCTGGTTAATCATGTAGCTAATGGGAGGACACGGCGGGTCCGCACACACTGCGCGCCACAATGAGGACTCATTCATATTTAATACAATGGAGTGTTTAAGTCATTCCACGCTTTGCGGAGAAGATTGGCTTTCTTTGTGTGATGTCTCCTGAGAGGCCGCTCCCCCTCCTCCCCTTTCAGACAGGCATATGTTCCAGCTCCTGTCTGCTGCAGCTGGTCAAGGAAAGAGCAGGCTTCTTTTTTTTTTTCCCCTCCGAACCAATGAATTGATGGCTGCGGTGTGAAATGTGGGCTGGAACGGTCCCCTCTGCCCGGCGGATGCATATATTAGCCTTTGCCATTCTAATATTTCACAGCAAGACGGCTTCTGAGGAAGCGGGGCTCATGTTCCTGAAGTTTGCCATTGTGTCACAACAATCTGTTGAGCACAAAAGAAAAATAAATCAATAAAAGCCAGTGAGATGTTGACCTTGTCCTCTTAGTACATGAGCAGGGTGCTATTGCAGCGGGGCTGGGGAAAAAGAAAGGGAGTGCTTTGAGGGGCGGGGGGTAGTATTCTTACTCTACACAGAATTTTGAAACAGCCAAATTGAAAGAGAATCTCATCAACACAGGACCGCTTGGCCCTCGGATCTGATTTTAGCGAGGCTGGGGGGTGGCGAGGAATGAGGTCTCATTAGTCCTAATGGGGAAGATAATAGATACACAGATTCTGTCACACCCCATTGGATAAATTGACATTTTTGAGAATGATGGAAATTAATGACTTTTGATTTCTGAAGTACAGGTTTTAATGATCTTAATTCTTTAATTTTGTTCAAATTTGATTCAGATTAAAAAAGTAAAATGCTGTATCATCCTCTACCTTCAGTAGACAACTATTACCCAGCCACCTGGGTGAGATCTGAGTCAGAAAAATAAGGTGCCATCTCTGCTTACATGATAGGGGATTTTAAACTATTTGTCTAGTAATGATGAGCTTTAGAAAGGAAAACATGAATTTTAACATCTTTACTCTCAAATATTGTGAGATTGCCAAAGTCTCTTAAGTTCTAAAATCTTCCATAAACTCAAGAACCTCAATTCCTCTGGCTATAAGATCTTGTGTGGTGAATTTTAATAAGAAGGGTCGTGATGAAGTGTTTCTGTTTAGAACAACAAATAAGAAAAAATCTTAAGATGACGAGCTTACATTTGCAGCTGTAGTAGTTTGGGTTCAACAAAACAAATAATATATTGTGCTGCTACAACGATACATAAAGTAATAATAACTATATACATTTAAATAAGCCCCACTCTCAGATTAATGGAAGAGGGAGAATTATTGACTATTGGACTATACACAAAAGGAGATGATTACATTTATTTTTAAAATAATGTAGTGTTTCCCTGGTCTACGGTCAAGTTGATATGATATAGCCCAAAGAAAGGATTAGACTGGCTAGTTAAATCCATTCCTTGTAGTCATCATCAATAACAGTTATCTGCCATGCTATCAAGAAAAGAAGTCATCGACACAGCTTTATGGGTTCCTGGGCAGTGAACTCTTAGCTGCCATCATATTGTTTAATTTTTTTCTTTGCAAAAGAATTTAGCAGTTATTTTGTCTGATTCTATAAACCACACGTGAAAATTGCTTGTGTTCTCTCCTCCTTATGCAAGGCTCTGTTGCCACTTAGAATCAGGAAATGATGTGACATGAGTTGTATATAAAATACAGCTGCTTTTATTTTTGTTCAATGTTCATACACAAAATTACTCTAACTGGTGAAAAAGAAGGTACTGACTATATGTCCTTGTAACTTTTATATATTAATTGAGAAAAAATCTTTAAAAAGCAAATGAAAGAAGTTAAAATGAATGTGTACTTCTAAATGTTATTTAATCACAAGGGGAAAAAAAAACAGTGTAGAGATTAGCCAAGATTTTTCTGTGAATGTGGGAATAGGTAAAATAGAGAAGGAGAGTGTAAACTCCGTAGGAAGAGCAGTCTTAGACCTCTTAAATTAACTTTGCTCAAATACAGGAAACCAAAGTGAAACCAAATTTTAATTAAAGTTTTTTCTGGCAAGTCCGAATCCACCCCCTACCTCTCTTTGCCTCCCCAACTGAGAGGCCTCATCCCCTCACCCTCCACTTCATTAGAGCCTTAACAATCCATTATCCATTTCCTAATCCTCTACTGCTCCAAGAGTGGGGTTATTAGAGTACTTGAAGGGATGCTGTCATTGTGATGGAGGTGTGAATTGATCACTAAGATGACAACTGGTGACAAGTGTGGTTTATTAGACTGCTACTTTGCCTCTTAATTACAACTGATTAGCCTGCCTGTTGGAGGTGGAAAGCAGAAGAATTAGCTGCTTCTGTTCTTGCTGTCTACTATAGTACCTTATTGTTTTAACTTCCTTTCTGATGTGATTTTTTTTTCTCCTTATCAAAACACCTAGACATTTCCCAAATACCACAATAAGGTTTCTTATTTTGCAAAATGAAATGTTTTATTCAAATCTGTGTCCAAAAATCTACTGTTAGATATTCCAATGTAAAAATGTTTATTGAAATTAATTGCAAGAAGATTTAATTTTAACTGCAATTTCCCATCTTTAATTGAGATACTAATTTGAGCTTATTTTTCTTAGTCTTAGGTCTTAATTCAAGTAAGGTTTTGGGAAGAACAATCATAATGTCTGCAACTTGATTGTTTCATAGTAAAGGATAAAGCAAGTTGTAGCTTCTATGTTCATTCAGTTACTCGAAAATAATTTAAAGAAACAAATACCTATAAAACAAATATGGTATATACTTTTACTAAGGTTAGCATGCAAGACGTGAATGCATTAAGGTAAGCCTTGAATCTACAACTGACACCAAGAACATTTTAAAAGAGTGAATGTTTTTGTTTACACAATGAAATCCATCCAAATTAAATGGGCTTTGTTTGTTCCTTTTCTCACTGAATTGACTGGTGTTTATTAAGTTTTGCTTGAACTAATAGCTTTTTTCATCCTTCTATCGCTTGATCAGATCTTGACATACTTGTTCAACATTCAATACAGCGAAACTAGAGATGGTAATAGCCAATCAGAATATTTAAAACAGAGCACTATTATGACCAGATTCTTATTTAGCAGGTAAAAATTACTTTTTTTTTTTTTTTGCTGATAACTTAATGTCTCTTTTTTTTTTTCACTTAGAGTGAATATTAAAATTCTGATTTTAAAACTTACATATTTTAAACATATAATTCAGGTATAGTAGGCATATTACTAGGAACTCAAATACTGTGAAGACAGCTTCCCTGGTGGCTTAGATGGTGAAGAATCCACCTGCAATGCAGGAGACCCTGGTTCAATCCCTGGGTTGGGAAGATCCCCCGGTGAAGGAAATAGCTACCCACTCCAGTATTCTTGCCTGAAGAATTCCATGGACAAAGGAGCCTGGCAGGGTAACATATCAGTGAGAACTCAAATACTATAAATAATTATTTTTCTTTAGAATCTAGCCATAATATGCAATGAACATCTAGATTTCTCTTCCCTTTGTATTCACATATAAAGAAGAAGGGTCACTACCTAAGAGATAATAGAGAAAATTGGCCTCATGACAGATATCAAGGGGGAAAATTGGCCTAGTTATCCTCAGTACTAATAATGGACCTTTGAAATAGTATTATCTCTTTTGGTTATAAAATATTTATTCTACACAGATCAAAATGAGCAGTGAGAACTGATATGTATTCAATAATTGAAATTTAAACATTTATGATAATTTTTTACTAACTGTAATTATTTCTTGCAACAAATTTTATGGAGTCATACTGTGTTAAAGCTGGAAGACCCATTGGAAAACAGACCAATCCCTCAGAGTGAATGCAAGAGTTTCTCCAAATGTTAAATATAGAGTTAACACATGACCAAGCAATTTAGCTCCTAGCTATTCACCTAAAAATGATTAAAAATATATCCACACAAGAACCTTTATTTGAATGCTCATGGTAGCATTATAATATATAATACCCTGCAAGTGAAAGATCCATCAACTGATGAGTGAGTAAAAAATGTGTAACCATACAATAGAATACTATTTGGTGGTACAAAGAACAAAGTATTAAAACATGCTAAAACATCGGATTTTTAGCCTTAAAAGCATTATGTTAGGTGAAGGAAGCTAAAACTCAGACAGAAAGCTAAGAGATATTAAGGTGTTTTCTTCACTATTCCTGCCCAGCCTACAAAAACTATCCCATCCAATTAGCAACATTAGGTCGGAATGAAGGAAACGTTTGCTAACCTTACGCAGGTAACACTTCGATAAAGCTATATCTTTTTTTCTTAAATTGAATATATTTGATGTATAAGAATCCACCTGCCAATGCAGGAAATGCAGGTTCAATCCTTGGGTTGAGAAGATTCCCTTGGAGGAGGAAATGGCTCCCCACTACAGTATTCTTGCCCAGGAAATCCCACGGACAGAGGAGTCTGATGAGCTACAGTTCGTGGGGCCACAAAAGAGTCGGACACGACTTAGTGACTAAACAACAACAAATAAACTATATGTTATAGATGTACAATATATGATTCACAATTTTTAAAGATCATGCTCCATTTGTAGTTACTAAGTATTTACTGTGTTCCCCACGTAGTATAATCCTTGATAGTCTGTATCTCTTAATCCCCTACCCCTATATTGCCCTTCTCTCGTTCTCTGTCCCCACTGGTAACCACTGATTTGTAGTCTGTATCTGTGAGTCTGCTTCTTTTATGTTGTACTCACTAGTTGTATTTTTTTTAGATTACATATGTAAGCAATATCACACAGTATTTGGTTTTCTCTGACTTATTTCTCTTAGCATAATGCCCTCCAAGTCCACCCATTTTGCTTCAGATGGCAAAAATAGACCTACCATATGAGCCAGCAATTTCAATCCTGGGTATATATCCAAAAAAAAAATATCCCAAAACATGAGTTTGAAAGGATACGTGCATCCCAATATTCATAGCAGTATTGTTTGCAATTGCCAAGATATGCAACCAAGCTAAGTGTTCATCAACAGAAGAACGGATAAAGAAGACATGAGCTCTATGTATATGTGTGTGTGTATATATATATGCACAATGGAATACTACTCAGCCATATATATGTATATTATTTTATACCCAATTTACTCTTAAACTTAGTTAAACCAAGCAGTTTACTGGTTTTGATAACCCAGTGTGACTGATTACAAAAAGACACTATGCTGCATAAGCACACGTTTCCTACTAGTCTGTTAGTTTGTTCTCTTTCTCATTTTAAACTAATAAATTGGGATCCTGGTTTATATTTATGGCTTTATGGCTTCCGATTACTATAAATCTGCTCACTTGTGCCTGAGATACTGAAAAAAAATCTTGTCTTTGATTCTGAAAAGCTGAGATTTAGGTAAAAAATAGGATGAGTTTTCAAAAGTATTTACTACTTTAAGGTATTTGAGGAAAAATTCAACTTTCTGTGTTGAATTCAACTTTCTCTTCATTCTGTGTACTTTGAGATTTCTTTGAGATTAAAACATTTTCAAAAGTTGGTCTTCAAATAATTTTCAGATGATTCTTACTGAAAAATAAAGTTTGGATTGTGTCTGTTCTCCAAACTCCACTTTATCCTTACTTGACTATCTGCTTAGTTTCTCATTTGCATCTCTATATCCTTTTGATCCATGGCAGAGAAAAATGATGCTGCACTAAGAAACAGGAAACAGGTCTTCTTGTTGAGAAAAATTGACTGCAGCATAATCTTTATGGTTCTTAGTTATTTTAGAATTAAATAAGAAATCAAATTAATCAGTGATGCCCCAAACTGTCAGTACATCAGACTTTCCAGGAGAGCTTTAAGAACACAGATAAGTAGGGAGATAGTTGTATCTGTATTTTTAATTGATCTCTCTATCATCATTCTACGGATATTATGGAGATGCAGACATAATGACATAAACGTAGATACACAAACATCTCTTCCCATTATCCAGGCATGTTAAATGCTGCTGCTGCTGTTGCTGCTAAGTTGCTTCAGTCATGTCCGACTCTGTGCAACTTCATAGACGGCAGCCCACCAGGCTCCCCCATCCCTGGGATTCTCCAGGCAAGAACACTGGAGTGGGTTGCCATTTTCTTCTCCAATGCATGAAAGTGAAAAGTGAAAGTGAAGTTGCTCAGTTGTGTCCGACTCTACACCACCCCATGGACTGAAGCCCGCCAGGCTCCTCCGTCCATGGGATTTTCCAGGCATGTTAAATGAAAACACTGCAAATGGGACCCAGGGTCCATTTTTAAAAGAGCACCCCAATGACACCCCACTCCAGTAGTCTCACCTGGGAAATCCCTTGGACAGAGGAGCCTGGTGGGCTATAGTCCATGGGGTCACAATGAGTTGGACACAACTGAACGACTTTCACTTCACCAAGTCCTTATGCTTAGCCAAATAAAGCATCTCTGAGCTTGCTCATCCCTTTAGTTCTCTAATTTTGTCTTTTTGTTTTCTTGGTTTTGCCCAAGAAGGGTCTTTAAGTTGGACTTGTCAAGGGCTTGGCCTCTCGTTGACTCATTTTCCTTTCTCAACCTATACCCCTCAGATTCCCACGATCAGTACGGGATAGGAAACACACCCCGAGGTGAACCTCACTCCACACATCACTCGCTCCTCTTTTGCTGCTGCTAGGGGCCTCACCTACGTGTTCTTCTCCATGTTCGTTACACTATTGATCCTTCACGATGTCCTCCTGCTTGCGCAATTAGCAGGCTGCAGCTACACGCATCGCTGACACCAGGACTCTACCATAGTATCACATACAACACACACATAACTCCACTTGTGCTTTATTAAACTGCTTGCCAATCAGATTACAAATGTTGCTTCAAGGCCTTTCAGCCTGCCAAGCTCTTCTGAATCTATTTTCTTGATGCACCAGCACCTCTCACAGCTCAGGTGCCTGGACAGCCAGTGAATGCTGATTTTTATCCCAAAGACTCTCAGACCAAGTCGATACTCTTGCTTGTGTATGCTCACCAACAGGGGTTTCATAACAGTGAATATTCCAAGGTAATCTCACAGCCTCCTGTTAATCAAGCATTGCAGACTACCTGTCTACCAAACCAGCATGGCTAATTTGCATATTATCCCTTATAATCACTTTATTATCTCCTGTCCATCCTCTGTGTGGCAGAGGTGCTAATGAGCAGTGAAATGAGTTAGGCGCAGGAAGTACGAGGCATCAAAACCATGATAATTAGTCCCCAAATGATGGAAATTAGGAAGGGGTTTACACGTCCATACTCTTCTCTCATTCCCCCTGCTTTACTTCTAATTGAAGACAGCAAAGGTGCTTGATTGCATTCAACAAACATTCACTCAGCACCTACCATTGGGCAGAACCATGCTCGGGACTGACCAGTTACAAGGAAGGGTAACACATGTCTCCCATTCTGCATGCTGTGGGGCTAGTGAGTATGGAAAGGAGGATGAGACACAAATGGATGCTCTTAATCTAAAATCAAATACGGTACATTTTTCTGGCCTTTACTGCCCCAATTTATTTTCCTAGAATTTGACAGATTGAGTTAAATATATGTCCCCACAAGAGTATATGATCTGAAAGTGTTGATACGAATTAATGTGCTCAGCAGCGTAGCCAATGTAGAATGACTTAATTTTCAGCTTTTGTTCACAGTATAGTCTTATCTGTGTTGATGAATCAGTCGATAGATAGATGGTAGATATGAAGGTTACATAGACAGATACGAAGATTATATATTTAGATAGATTGATACGCTGCAGATATCTTTTACCATTATCCAGGCTCACAAATAAATATTCTGGGAAGCGAGCCCAGGGATCTGTATTTAAAGCAATTGTCAAACCTTATCTTAGCGAACTCTGAGATGCCCTGGACTTTATGATTTCTTAGATCCCTTCAGTTATTAAATTCTGTCATACATCAGGCATAATAATTATGTATTCAAAAACTTGCAGAAAGTTTGAAGTCTTTTTCACAGCTTCCATTATGAAAGTTTAAGTGTTTTCTTTTTATGTTGTGAATTTTTAAATTAATTAATTTATTTTCATTGGAGGCTAATTACTTTACAGTATTTGGTAGTGTTTGCCATACATTGACATGAAATAGCCGTGTTGTGTACATCCCACCATCCTGAATCCCCCTCCCACCTCCCTCCCCCCTACCCCATCCCTCTGGGTTGTTGCAGGGCACCAACTTTGGGTGCCCTGCTTCATGCATTGAACCTGCAGTGGTCATCTATCTTACGCATGGTAAATACTTGTTTCAATGCTGTTCTCTCATATCATCCCATCCTTACCTTCTTCCACATAGTCCAAAAGTCTATTCTTTACATCTGTGTTTCTTTTCCTGTCTTGCATATAGGGTCGTAGTTACTGTTTTTCTAAATTCCATATATATGCCTTAATATACTATATGGGTGTTTCTCTTTCTGGCTTACTTCACTCTGTATAATAGGCTCCAGTTTCATCCACCTCATTAGAACTGATTCAAATGCATTCTTTTTTTTACAGCTGAGCAATATTCCATTGTGTATATGTACCACAGCTTTCTTACCCATTCGTCTGCGGATGGACCTCTAGGTTGCTTCCATGTCCTGGCTATTGTAAACAGTGCTGCAATGAATATTGGGGTACATGTGTCTCTTTCAATTCTGGTTTCCTTGGTGTGTATGCCCAGCAGTGGGATTGCTGGGTCGTATGGCAGTTCTATTTCCAGTTTTTAAAGAAATCTCCACACTGCTCATCATTGTGGCTGTACTAATTTGCATTCCTATCAACAGTGGATAAGGGTTCCCTTTTCTCCACAACCTCTCCAGCACTTTTTGTGTGCAGACTTTTTGATGGCACCTTTTCTGACCGACATGAGAAAGTTTGAAGCTTTAAAGATGATGATCAGTAGTTTTCCCTTGGGTCTGCTAACAAATATAGAACCAGAATTGCAAAACCCAGATGTATGCCTCTAAGGCTTGAGAAAGTTGTAGAATTTATTTAGAATGTAGTAGAATGTATTTCTACTACAATGAATGTAAATACTGTTAACACTATGAGACAAAAATACAAAAGTTGTAGCTCAACATCAACAGTCATAATGGGAAGCAAGAGATTATGAGCTTTCATGCAGGAAATTTATTGTTTGGATATATTAAAAGGTGAAAAGAACACAGCCAGTTGTATAATTCAAATAACAATACAGCATTTGGGAGAACATATAAATTTTTAAAATCATGCTGCTTTTAAAATTACCATAAGACACTTTATGTTACAGTGGTGATTGAACTTTGATTATTATTAACTGATATAATGCTGTCTGAAATTGTTGTTCTTTGGTCTCTCAGTCATGTCTGACTCTTTTGTGACCCCGTGGACTGTAGCCCACCAGGCTTCTCTGTCCGTGGGATTTCCAAGATAAGAATACTGGAGTGGGTTGCCATTTCTTCCTCTAGGGGATCTTCCCAACCCAAGGATTGAACCCATGTCTCCTGCTTGGCAGGCAGATTCTTTACCACTGAGCCACCTGGGAAGCCTTGTTTTAAATTAGTTACTTCAAATATGCCATTCCTGTTATGCCAAAGCATCTTCAATCTCAAAGTCCAGAGACTTAGATACCTGTAAATGTCTCCACGGCGCTGGGCAACCCATTCATCTTGTGCCATCCTTAGGAAAGCATGCCCATCTTTGCTGCCTTTGATGCCACGCATTCTCCAAGCATCTTCAGTGAAAAATAATGCATTCAGCTCTTCACCTCCAATATTACACCAGCTCATTTGTGCCCACAGAGCTGAAATCCATATTGTATGTCAACAGGAAAATAGAAAAACTGTCAAGAAGATGCCTGTCTACGTGTCAGATATCTATTAAATACACTCCCACGTTCTTACTAAAAATAAAATTGCCCTTTTGATGAGTACTCAAAATATCCAGAGAAAGCAGATTTCAGAATATTTATATTTTTAAAATGTTTTGGAAATACGCAACTGAAATAATTCTCTTAACGTCTTTCAGTGGCTTCCCTGTTGGCTCAGTGGGTAAACAATCTGCCTGCAGTGCAATAGACATAGGAGACACAGGTTCTGTCCCTGGGTGGGGAAGATCCCCTGGAGAAGGGCATGGCAACCCACTCCAGTATTCCTGCCTCATGGACAGAGGAGCCTGGTGGGCTACAGTCCACCGGGTTGCAAAGACTTGGACACAACTGAAGTAACTTAGCACACAGGCACGTCGTCACTGTTTCAGGAAAATGGAAATGTAAATAATTTCTTCATATAATAGAACTGAAGATTAAAGCTTGCTTTTTTCGAATCTAGAAATCCCTATTTAAATGGTTCTTCCATACGCTCATGGTCACGGAACATTTTTTCACCATAGATACATATGCCAAGAAAAAGCTCCTCGGTATAGGCACCTGAAACAAATGATCTTTGAAAGAATCCCTCAGCCAAGGGGAATACCGCTGGTCCCTGGGGTCTGCATTTCGGTGACATTTATCCGTTGGGTCCTAAACCTTTAGTCACTTTCCTTGCTTCTCTGAAGTCACCTAATACATCTTCTCAGCTGGCAGAGTAGATGTGGGCCCTGTATCCCGCTCTGGGACTGAATGATTTAGTGGGTCAGCAGAGGATTACCTTGTAGGTCTCCATGCATCCGAAGAGATAGCCTATTTTCAGAACACTAAGTGCTTCCAACATTAGCCAGAATTGGAAAACACATAACAAATAAAAATTATTTGGATACTTTGGTATATTATTAATATATCTGTTTACTTTTTTGTCTGGTTTCTTTCTTTTTTTTTTTTTTTTTTACTGTTTCTTTATTCAGATCTCTCCTGTGTTTATTTTCTGATCCTCATGAGATTCACTGTCCATCTCCATGTCGGCTAACATTCTGCAATGGCTTTTGGACTCCACACTGAACTCCACTGGGGCATTTAAAGTGTGAACACCACACCTTGGTCACTTTACACTAAAGCCATTTAGGAAGAGGAACAGGGAACATATTTCTATTTTGAGGAAACAGGGAGTAGGAAAATCAATAAGACAGGAGAGAAGTCCCTGAAAAACAGAATTATCTTTCATGTCTAGAAGGAAATACTCGTAATTCCGTTTCGTCATTCTTATGATAAGCTTAGACTACTGGCTAACCCCACTCTTGAGCAGTTGTGTGTTCACAAGACTTGCATAGATTCTGTTCCTCCATGGATGCATTTCTCTGCATCGTACAAATTGAATGCAGGGTATTCCCAGAAGTCAGGATTTCTCCCTTAAAAGACAGCAGTTTTGATGTGTAAAGCTGGGAAAGTTCTGGTGAGATTGATGGTTCAGCTCAGAACTTTGACATTTGGATTAAAGCAGTACAGAAATGAATCTTGTATTTGACATTTAAAAGGGAGGCTTTTCTACTGCCTGTAGTTCCCTAAATCATACCAAAAGGAACTGCCTGACAGAACGGCTTGAGAAATCACTTTCCATTTGTTTCTATATTTTCCCACATTATGGCCAATGAATTGAGACTCAGAGTCATTACATACTCGGTGTCACAGCAACACACGAACTAGAGAAGCAACTCGAGAATACTAACAATTGTTCTCTTTCTTATAGATATAATAGCAAAATTTGATTTGCCAACACATCCACTAGGATCTTTAAGAAAGCATAGCATTGGAAATGGCTTTATTCCTTCCTACTGAATATGAGTATGGCTTTGGTTCTTTTTGAGAAATAGGGCAAGTAGTAGATAAGCAAGAACTGCTACAATTTGAATGTTGAGAAAAGAGAATTTCCATGAGTGTACTTGAGTGCTTCAGGTAAATAAAACACTTAAGAGTCTTTTCTCTGAAATGAAGCAATATATCAGCTTGGTAATTATAGTTATAAAACCACACACATTCAACATTAATTAATACTGAAGTCCAATGTTTTTATTAAATTTTAAAAGGTACTTTTCTCTCAAAATTTTAGAATGACTAATTTTGAAATTATTTTCTGCAAAAAGTTACAGGTACCTGTAAGGACAAAATATACTTTCAAATACTATGGATTTGAGTTTTCAGTAATGATGAATAGACTGGGAAATATTAAAGTGCAATAATTTATCTTTATTAGGTTATTGAAGAAGATTCTTGGTGTACTTATGAGTGCTGCACTTTATATCTCTTCTTCCATGAAGATGTAGTTACAATTAAGTCATTAGTAAAATTGTCAATATAATATATTCTTTACCAAAGGCTTTTAAAACAATGTTATAGAAAATATATGTGTGTATCACTTAAAGAATCTAAAATAAATGATTGAGTTTTCTGAAGCTAAAAATATTGATTTTAAAAAACATACTTGAAATTGGGGCTGGACCTGAGAAGATTGATTGTCTATTTAACATAGCTTTAAGGCAACAAGATTAAAATAAATGGGCAAAAACGTGTTCACCTCGCAGCTTTCTCTTGGGTTCATCGGTGTTTTATGAATTGAACCCTCCTTACCACCCTCTTCAATACAGGCAGCAGCTCCCCATTTCACCCCATGTTCCCTGTGCCCTCATGTCACACCTAAATTATTCATCTGCTTCATAAATAGAAAGAACACCCTTGTCCTAAAGCACATTTGATCTTTAAAAAAGAAAAACTTCTTTTCCCCCTAAATAAATGTCTTTGGGTTGTGTTTTAATGTTAGGATAATAAAACTCTGCACACACACTGTGATTGTGCTGCTTTACATCCCATTTAAGTTATTCATATTTCTACACATTGTTACCTCTTTACGATTTGGAGCTGTATCCTGTAGGAAAGAGAATGCCTTTATGGAAATATTTGTGATAAGATCAGTACGTGCTAGTCACTACGTTAGGCGCGGTATATTCAGAGAAGAAAAGTGACATAATCTCTTTTCCATGGAGCTTGATGGAAGTCTGTGTGAGGAGGCAAGCGAACGAACCATCCTGGGAAAGAGGGGCGGACGCTGAAGACAGGTAGGCCCCACGTGCTGTGAGCGCCCAGAGCAGAGGGCCAACTTGACTGGAGGTGAGTGAAGATCCAGGGAAGAGAGCAGATATAAACTGATTTTGAAGGATGATAAATAACTAGAAGACAAGGCCACAGAAGGAGGGCAACAAGATAATCGGAGGTAAGTAGAATGCAAACATAACAAAGCTGATATCATTTGGTATTTTTCAAAATTTCAGTGAACACACAGATATATTTTTTTCCAAAGATGGGAGCATAATTAAATAAATGCACCTCTCTTATTGTGGAGCAATGAAACAGAGGCTTGCTCATGAGATCAAGAGGCAGTATTTCTAAGAAAAAGAAAAGCCCCAAAATTCTAGGCGTGTGTGTGTGTATATATATATATATTTTGTGTGTGTGTGTGTGTGTGTGTGCTTTAGCCTTCATTATACTTCTCAGGAGAAAAAACAAAGGTGTCACCCAGTAAACTCTTGTTTTCTGGTGAACTTTTGTGAGGATTTCACATTTCTTTACTATCATCCTTATTTGTACTCACAATTGCAACTTCAATTAAAAGCTCATTAAATGCATACATAAAACCCTCCTCTGAGGAAAATCATTGGTCACAATTAAAAGCAGCATCAGTTGTAGCTTCAATTGTAAGTCTGCTGACTACTGGAAATGATGGGGTGAGCTCATAGAACAAGAAGCAGATTAATATTTCAATCCAGATACTCCCTGAATACTATCCACTCTCTGCATAATTTTGGTTTATTATTCCCTCCTCATAAACTGCTTAAATTTAGGAAGTATATTGACTATGCCCAACACTTCTAATCAGAATAAAGAGAAATAAGAAACCCTGACAGTGTTGTTTCATAAAGCTATAGGACGTTTGCACAGAGGCTAGTAGTAAAAAAAAAAAAAAAAAGGTAGGGGAGAGAAACCCTGCTACTCTAAAAATATCTTTGAAATAAGACACGAAAGTCTTGGTTGATCTCTGGATAGAAGAGTAACCTTAGTAACATGACTAAGACATCTGCAAACAGATTGCTGTTAGTACATGTTCTCCCAGGTACGCAGTGAAAGCAGAAGCACTAAGGCACAAAAAAAGAAAGAAAGAAAAAGAAATTAGCCACAACCACCCTTTTATAAGTATCTGCTCTTGCTTTATTTTTGTTTTATCATGGTTCTCAAACCATGAGATTAAACTTTGGAAACGCATGTAAGAATTAAAGATTTTAAAATTTAAAAAAAATAAGTAAATAAAATTTAAAAAATAAATAAATAAATAAACTTTGGGAAAGCACCTAGAGGATCTTCCCAATGTATTAAAGAGAATATGACTGTAAAATCTAGTCCTATTTATTATAAATCCTGCTTCTAAAACCTTAATAGAACCCATTACTATGTCTAGAATTCCTTAGACCTTTACCTCGCCCCAGCTTTCCTTTCATCACTCTGCTTCATCTTTCACTGGAGTTCTGATCACATGCACCCCATTATTAATTAACCTTGGAAATCCAGCCTTTCGTTTCAATTGCTATATTCATCCTTTAGTGTTTGACCATTCAAACACTGAAGTTCTATAAATACATAATCAATACATTAAGAAACTAGTTCTGTTTCCAATTTCTAAGTTTCAGATACATTCTATTAATTTTTGAAATAGAGAAAATATAAATTTAACCATTCCTTTACAATTTCTCTTTGCTAGAATATTATGGAAATCTTTAGAATGTCATTTTTTGTAGTGTTATTTCATGCATTAACAATTATATAACTTTAGAAAATCATACCCCAGACTGATGCTTGACACAGATATTTCTATCCTGTCCATATTGCCTCTGGCTTTCGTTTTCATACATTCATATGCAAATCCATATAATGGTTTCCAACCTAAAATGCTATCTTAATTTTTCTGTATTTGCTATATCAGCTTCTCTACTACTCATTCTTGCAAGGTGGGTTCTCTGGAAGCAGACCCTGAGAGTTTGAAGTATTAAATGTTCATTACGGGATTAATGTTTGTAAAATTAGGGAGAAGAAAACAGTAACACATACAAGACAGGTTGAACAGAGAAGGAGCCATGGCATGCCTGCCACCTGGGCTGGAAGATCTGGAGTACTGACTGGCAGAGTGCCCCATCTCTGGTCCAGATGGCTCAGCCGTTCTCCTCCATCCTGCTGAGTCAGGACTCGGGCTGCCCTGGAAAGGGCAGCTCTTTGAAGCTGAGACAGACTATGAAGACGTGGTCATTGGAGACTGCCTGCTGCCCAGAATCCCTACCAATGGGGCCTCCATCTGCATTTCTACATCACTCGTTATCTTTCGATTACCAGTGACCAAAACCCAAGTCAAACTGGCCAGAATTCCTCCAACAGTTCCTTAAAAAACTAGGAATAAAACTACCACATGACCCAACAGGCCTACTTCTGGGCATATATCCTAAGAAAATAATAATTGAGAAAGACGCCTGTACCCTAGTGTTCACTGAAGCAGCATTTACAACAGCCAGGACAGGGAATCAACCTAGATGTCCACTGATGGATGAATGGGCAAAGAAGTTGTGATACATGTATACAATGGTATATTACTCAACCATAAAAAGAAACAAATTTGAGTCAGTTCTAGTGAGGTGGGTATATGTAATTCTTGTTATACAGAGTGAAGTAAGTCAGAAAGAGAAAAACAAGTATTATGTGTTAAGTGCATATATGTGGAATCTAGAAAAAGAGTACTGATGAACCTATTTTCAGGGCAGGAATAGAGATGCAGACATAGAGAACAGACTTGCGGGCCCAGTGAGGGGGAGCATTTATTTAACAAATAAAAGTGGTGGAACAAATTAGAGAGTAGCATTGAAAACATATACGCTACCACATGTAAAATAGGTAGATAGTGGGAAGTTGCTGTATAACACGGGGGGCTCAACCTGGTGCTCTGTAACAAGCTAGAGGGAGGCGATGGGGTGGGAGAGAGGCTAAACAGAAAAAACTAAAGGAAAAAATTCACTCTGTCTTCCGATCAGTGTCACCTGTCTTTGGTCTCTAAGAGGTCAAATGCCTTACCTTACTATTGACTCTTTAGTTAACAAAATATCATAAAAGTGCTTAATTGCTGGAAAGTGTTACCACAATTTATAAAGCCATTTTCCTTTCTTTCCTAAAGATTTCTAGTCAGTGGAAAATCCTTTCAACCAGTCTCTCCTCTTCTAGAAGAAATTTTGCATGGAAATTTGTTCTTTGCAGGCTTTTACTGACACCTCAAATCAGTATCTGAGACGTGCTCTGTACTAGGGGAGCGTGGACTTCAAGCTTTGTCTTGGTTAGATACAGAAATTAAAGGTATGGACCAATTTTTGAATAAGCATGTGAATTCTTTTTTTTTTAATGTGCATTAGGAAAACATGCCTTTGGAACATCTTGCCAAAGGCTTTTCTGTCTTCTGGTTGATATAGGAAAGCGTGGTCATCCCAGGGGGTAAAAGAAACTGAGCTGTGTCCCACCTTAATCAGATTCACAGTCGTGTCCTAATGTAGTTTGTCCTAATCCATTCTAGAGGACAACCACGTATGATTCCCAGAGACATGTGGAAATAAAAGCGACTATATAGAAAACCCCTGGGTGTTCTACATACTATATTTACCAGTTCATAAAAAAGCTAATTGCATTTTTGAAAGGAAAGCTTTATGGATGCAATGGATACTTGAATGCAAACCCCAAATAACCAGGAACCCCACAGTCATGTGGTCCTATCTATCGGCTGTCTGCAGAGTGTAGCCATTCCCTTCTCCGGGAGATCTTCTCGACCCAGGAATCGAACCCAAGTCTCCTGCATTTCACGCAGACTCTTTACCATCTTCCACCATGGAAACCCACATTTTGGATTGCTGTGACTTATTTCAGAATAAGGACTGCACACACTACTGAATTAGCTGAATCACATATGTCAATGTTTGAGAGAAAATTCTATTTTTAGTTGTTTTACTGGAAGAAAAAAAAAAACAGGTAACATTTAACATGGCAATCAATTCCCTGTAGTAAAATAGAAACTGATTGGCCCCAGATTTTTCTGTCCAATGCCTTGGAAGATAAATACATTATGTGACTTTTGTTAAAAAAAAAATTCTTTAAAAAAAAGATCTGCCATATTTTTGTCTCTGAGAAACATATAGATATTCTAGAGAATGCTGCCAAGGGTAACAATGTGCAAGTTTATTTTGCAGTGAAATCCTTTTTCATGGATTTTATTTTTCATTACAAACATGTTTTTACAAAAGCGATGTTTTCTATAAACAGAACTGGTAATAGATGACACACTACTAAAGCAAGCCAGCAATGTAAATAATCAAAGGATTTTTATTTACTCTTCTGAAATAATCATGAAATCACACTGACCTAACATTTCATCATTTATTTATTTACTTTTCCCTGGATGTTTTTTTTTTTCTTTATCTCTTGTGCATTCTGAGGTTCATCTGTTTACTAAATTAACTCCACTTTGCTTTCCTTCACCAAAGGTGCTGTATCTTTTCACTTAGTTAAGGATGTAATCTCATAGGCTGAGCGGAGTGCTTTATGGTTAAGGTAAATGTCCACAGTTGTTAAGGGGCATGATCTTTGAGGGTGTCTGGAAATCAGTTCTTTTTTCAACAATACAAGGTATTGTGAATTATCTGATTCATAGATATAAATTAGATTGGACTAAAACAGAATAATATCTCAGTTTGGATAACAGGGTATCTCTGTGTATTTGACATTGTTTCCTTGCGCCATGACGAAAGCTGTATGCGGGGCTTCCCTGGTGGCTAAGTGGCAAAGAATCCACCCGGCAGTGCAGGAGATGCAGGTTTGACCTCAGGCTCAGAGAAGGAAGTGGCAACCCATTCCAGTATTCTAGCCTGGAAAGCCCCATGGACAGAGGAGCCTGGTGGGCTATATAGTCCATGAGGTCCCAAAAGAGTTCCTCGGACATGACTTAGTGGCAAACCAACAACAACAAAAGCTGTATGTAGGTCTTTAAGTTGTAAATTTGGGCCATACCTTTGGCCAACCTTAGGGCTTAAATTTCAGGATCCTGACTCTCTGAACACTTGGTAAACGAACATTCTCCATCTCGCCTCTCCATCTCTTACTTATATTATCAAAGAAATCCCTTAATTCTTCATCTCGTATTCTCTCCACCTTCCTCCTTTCTCTCAAGAGTCCCCAGTGACTTTGTGGGAGATAATTATGCCAGCAGCTCAGGGACCTAATCATAAATTTGGCGTGAAAGGATACTGAGATGCAAACTGAAGTGCCAAGCAAGAAAGATTCTGTTGAGATAGTAGGAAAAAGGGGTACACTATAGCAATTACTCCATTGGCCTGACTTCTGCCAATCTACAGGATACAGCAAAGAGGCCAAAGAGTAAACACCACCTACTATTACTCAGAGTGACTCACAGACATTCGCTATTCAGCATGGAGTGGAAGTCTTTGCCCAAAGATCTGTACTGTGGTAACAAAGCTTCAGGAAAAGAAAACAAATTTCGTAGACTTTTGGGCTCTTATTCAGTACAAGATCAACTTCTCTCTGTGTCTCCCTTTAAAGTTTGAAGTTACCATAAGAAGTTTTGTTTGGAAAAGCTGAATCATAAAATATCATGCAAAGTCGCGAAGTGCCGTGAGGATGAACAGTTTAACTTATTTGACGTTTAATGCAGCTAAGAACATGACCAGGAGTGTGATTGCTGAATGGGATGCTGACATTCACACCGTCACAGTCTATAACCCAATTCCCCACCAGCCCTCTGTTAATATTTGCTTTTTAGGAGCCAAATGAAATAGCACCGAATCATCAACGAAGCTTGAGAAACAATTCTGAGTGCTATAAAGACGCTGCCACATCAGAAATGTAGCGGGCACCATCCATAGACATGACAAAGGAGAAAAGAGACATTCTTTGGGAAAAAGTTCCAGGTTTCCTAGGACCGACTCCCTTCACCTGGGAAAGTCTCGGCTTATTCATTTCTTTCTGGAGTAATTATTGTTGCTGTCATTTAGTCCAACTCTTTTGCCACCCCATGGACTGCAGCCCACCAGACTCGTCTGTCCATGAGATTTCCCAGGCAAGAATATTGGAGTGGGTTGCCAATTCCTTCTCCAGGGGATCTTCCTGACCCAGGGATCAAACCCACATCTCCTGCCTTGGTAGGCAGATTCTTCACCACTGCGCCACTTGGGAAGCCCTGGAGTAATTACTAATTTCACTCTAAAATGGAACCAGTTTAGACCATGTAATCCTAGTCCACTTTAGTCCACTTGACATGACTCAAATCTATCAGAAAGCAGACTTACTTTGAGTGTTGCCATACTGAAGAGATTTGTAATAAATGTATCATTTAAACAGAAGCATGCAACGTGTTGTATTGGACAATCTCAATGTATAGCAATGAATGTGCTTCAATGTATAAAGGATCTTCATAAGAAAATCGCAATTTTTAATCCTGATTTTTACTGTTTCCAGTGATATTTCATAAACGATACAAAGTTCCTGGGAAAGGACTCTTAGAAGTGAAACTTATAGAATTAAATTTTTTTTCTAAACTATAAATGGGCCAAATTGTTCCTCTCCTCCAACACTTCACATTCACATAGCTGAATGGAATAAGCAAAATTATCAGATGAATTGTCCCATGTCCCAGTTGGCAGCTTAAGGCACTGAATAATGGAATCCATTGACTGCTAAATACATCAATTATCTATTTAATTTGGGACATCCATGGTCTGTTATAATTGTTCTGAATACTGACAACTTCAACTCAGGAACAAAATGGTAGAATTATCTAATGTTGTGAGTCAGAAGACATGTTTTTTCCTGGTTTTCTTTTAAATAATATTTTGTGTTTGTGTGCCAGACATAGACATGCATTTGTTCAAGATGGTTTCCTTGGACAAGGAATCTAAAACCAGGTTCACTCACAACTGCCAAATGTGACCATAATATACCATCTTCTCTCTTATTAACAACTGTGAAACAATCTGCATTGATTGTTTAACCAAACAATTTAACCAAATTGTTTAGCCACATTTGGCGGGAAGTTTTAGGGAGTAGAAACCGAAACCCTAAGTAATTCTTGCAATCAACACTGCTGCTCAGAACAGCGGCTAGTAAACCATGTGAGGCAATATGCAAACTGGTTTGCTTTCATTTCTAGCATTTCAGATGGGTGTGTGCATGGCTAGATGACTGCAACAACCCTCTGGAAACTGGCTGCCTTAGCTGAATCATTCCCTAAACAACTAAGGTGCAGCTGTACTCTAAGTTTTCTCTGATCCAAGGTTACTTATTATTAACTGATATTAGGATGATCAGGGACAATAAACCACATGATTTAATTGTGTGTCTGTTTTTATAATATGTGATAGTCATGGTACCTGTTGTCATTTTTTTTTCCTTTCACTTAAGGCAGGAAATCACCAGAGAACAAATAAAGTAGTTCATTTCATTTAATTTAGTGCTTTAGATCCTAACCCGTAAGAGAAATGACTAAGTTGCAAGCAATTTTTTTTTCAATTATTTTGATTTTGAAACTTAAAATAAGCTGTCACAGTGATTTCCAAACTATTTTTTCCTGAACGAGTGTAACTTTTGATACAATTGGGCCAATTAGAAGCATTGGAAAATAAGAACAGGACTGGGAAATTAGGTCAGCTGAATTGTCTGATGGTGATGATAAAATGTTTTGCCTGAATATTTCTAAAAAGCTCCTGGAATAACTTGCTGCACAAATGAGTCCCATGAAATGAATCTGAGCGTTTCCTGAGTACTAATTATTTCACTTGCTACATATGGAAGTGAACTAAAGCAGATTTACCTCAAATTTTCAAGGAAGAGGAAAGATCCAAACTTTTTTTCAAAATGGTTTTGATAAAAATTTAGCCAGTGAAGTCAATTGGGCACTCAATTCAGCAGGAAAAAAAAATACTCAAATTTAGAAATAAACTAACAGCATAAAATAATTGACCTCATAAACCCACAGACATTGAATTCAAAGCTAAAGTGAATATCCCTTCAGTTCAGTGCAGTCACTCAGTCATGTCCAACTGTTTGCAACCCCATGAATCACAGCACGCCAGGCCTCCCTGTCCATCACCATCTCCCGGAGTTCACTCAAACTCCTGTCTAGTGAGTCAGTGATGCCATCCAGCCATCTCATCCTCTGTCGTCCCCTTCTCCTCCTGCCCACAATCCCTCCCAGCATCAGAGTCTTCCAATGAGTCAACACTTCTCATGAGGTGGCCATAGTACTAGAGTTTCAGCGTCAGCATCATTCCTTCCAAAGAACACACAGGACTGATCTCCTTCAGAATAGACTGGTTGGATCTCCTTGCAGTCCAAGGGACTCTCAAGAGTCTTCTCCAACACCACAGTACAAAAGCATCAATTCTTCAGAGCTCAGCTTTCTTCACAGTCCAATTCTCACATCCATACATGACCACAGGAAAAACTATAGCCTTAACTACATGGACCTTTGTTGGCAAAGTAATGTCTCTGCTTTTGAATATGCTATCTAGGTTGGTCATAACTTTTCTTCCAAGGAGTAAGCATCTTTTAATTTCATGGCTGCAGTCACCATCTGCAGTGATTTTGGAGCCCAAAAAGATAAAGTCTGACACTGTTTCCACTGTTTCCCCATCTATTTCCCATGAAGTGATGGGACCGGATGCCATGATCTTCGTTTTCTGTATGTTGAGCTTTAAGCCAACTTTTTCACTCTCCTCTTTCACTTTCATCAAGAGGCTCTTTAGTTCCTCTTCACTTTCTGCCATAAGGGTGGTGTCACCTGCATATTGAGGTTATTGATATTTCTCCCGGCAATCTTGATTCCAGCTTGTGCTTCTTCCAGCCCGGCATTTCTCATGATGTACTCTGCATAGAAATTAAATAAGCAGGGTGACAATATACAGCCTTGACGTACTCCTTTTCCTATTTGGACCAAGCTGTTGTTCCATGTCCAGTTCTAACTGTTGCTTCCTGACCTGCATACAGATTTCTCAAGAGGCAGGTTAGGTGGTCTGGTATTCCCATCTCTCTCAGAATTTTCCACAGTTTATTGTGATCCACACAGTCAAAGCCTTTGACATAGTCAATAAAGCAGAAATAGATTTGGAATGAAGCAGGGCAAAGGCTAATAGAATATCCCTTAAATAACTTCAAAACCTGATTGCATATTCAGATGTGTGTGTGTGTGTGTGTGTGTGTGCTCTCAGTTGTTCGTTCATGTCCAACACTTCATAACGAGAACGACTGTAGCCCGCCAGTCTCCTCTGTCCATGGAATTCTCCAGGCAAGAGTACTGGGGTGGGTTGCCATGCCCTTCTCCAGGGGATCTTCACAACCCAGGGATCAAACCCACGTCTCATTATGCCTCCTGCATTGGCAGGCGGGTTCTTTACCACTAGCATTACCTGGATATATAGTATAGTATGCTGCCGCTGCTGCTGCTGCTGCTAAGTCACTTCAGTTGTGTCCGACTCTGTGCGACCCCATAGATGGCAGCCCGCCAGGCTCCTTTGTCCATGGGATTCTCCAGGCAAGAACACTGGAGTGCAAGCATACGTTTCCTTTTCCGTATGCTAGCCTACAGTTACAGTTGTTTATAAATGCACGGATCACAAGAACTATAGGTTAGGACAGTTCACATCCGAATCTACAACTTTGGTTTCTCTTGAAAAACTGGAAGCTCTGAAAATAGTGAACTTGCCTTTCCCATCAGCAATGAATCTCTTTAGACCTTATTTGAGCCCTCAGTACATGATAGCCCCCAGTACTGAGACTGAGTGGCAACTAATAATTCATTTTTCACCTCATCAGCTTCACTCATCTAGGCCACTTTTCTGGCCTCTATAGGCACTTCAGCTTGTGACCCAGGCTTAAAGCTACCCTGGGTTTTGAGTCAAGGAAACACCTAATATTTCACAGTCTCTTTGAGTGTTTAGTTAAGCTGGTCCTTCTTTACTACAGGGTGTATATATGTGGTCTTGGTCCACATATATATTAGTATACATTATATGTAGTATCTAATATTTAATTCTCATAACAAATATACAGGAAACATCACCCTGGATATTTGCTTAGCACATTCCGTTTTTCCTGTTTGAACTTTGTCCACATATTTCCATTCACATTTTACATTTAGCCATTATTCTCAATCGAACTGCACATAATTTGCTTAAATAAGACACACACTCAAATCTACATCCCTTTTAAGTAAAGGGATGTGCATGACCCATAAGGAAAATAAGATTTTAAAAAGAATTTGAAACATACTCAAGCTTCTCATATTTGTACTTTGTGAATGACTGTCTCAATCTTGTCTAGGCAAGCCAGGTTCATTGAGGAATTTTTTGAGACAGATAGCAGAAACCCTTGTACTTGGATATTCAAATGAGCACCATGAAGGACATTGGAAAAAAAAAAAAAGAACGAATAATTTAGCAAAGGCATCTGGACAACACCTAGGGGTACATGCATATACAACCGAGAAAATAATAATATGGCGGTCTTAATGAACTCATTTACCACACAGGACACTCTTTAGTGCCTTTTTGTGAGCCCTTAAACCATATATCAGACATTTTGAATTAAACTGAGAACCATGGTGTGAGAGAAGAGGGACATTTCAAGTTTACACTTTTTCTTGATTGTTTAATAAAGGAGGAATAAGCAAATGCTATCCAAGGGAGAGAAATTGTTACCGGCTAGGAACTCTGAATCCCTGATACAAAGCTGATCTCTCTTAAGTATCATGGAAGGCATTTGACTTGAATTGAGCACAAAGCGCTATGAGCCTCTAGAAAATAGTGAATGAGTAGCAAAGGGGAGTGAATAGGGTGCAGGGGAAGAGGGGGGGCGATTATTGTCATTTCAGCAGAGGAGGTTCAGGGTGGGGGCAGTTTTACCCACAGAGTGCTCAGGTGGGGAGGGGAGAGAGTGCAGAAGGGAGAAGGCCATGTCTTCAGTCCTCGGGCTGGATAAGGTTGACTGGCAGGCGAGATCCTTTCCTGCCACCTTTCTGTATTCCTTTGTGCTACGGAGATGAAAAGCTAAATGCATTTCCTAGACTCTCTGACAATCAGCTTCTGGCTAAGAATGAGGTCTCTCTAATTAGACGCACCTGTAAAAGATCCAAAAAGTAATAGAAAGGCAGAGACGGTCTCCTTGACGTTGATTCTGACACGAAGGAAGACGGTGGACCGTAGGTGTCAAGAGGCGTTTGTAAAAGCACTTGGAGGGTTGCCACAGCTTCCTGATTCTTGCAGTGCATCTGTTTTGTCTTAGGGTCGCCTTCCTATTTCCTGCTCCTCCGTGCTCTCTGATTGCTTCTGAAAGTTAAAATATCTAGAGTGATTTTTATTTTCTGCACTGAACTCAGACTAATGTACTCCTACTTCCAGAATTCGCAGATAACAGATGGAAGTCAAACAGTTGGATAATTTCATATACAGTAGTTAGGATGGCTTTGGGAAGATCTGTTTATCAGCAGCATTGTTTCGGTCTTTAGAGGAGAAAACTTCTGAAGAAAGGGCTGTCAGAAGTTGGATGCCACCCAAATAAACAGTCAAATATTGAAAGTTGTGTCTGAGTGACATATGGTTGGTAAAAAGAAAAAAAAATTAGAAAACATGAAAGTGTCACTCACTTAACTACAGGAAGGGGTTAATGGCAGGGTAAAGGGACATCTAAAATTGAGAACCCTGAAAAACATTTCAGTCCGGAGGTTGAACCTGGCAGAAGAGATTAGAGAACTAAATAACAGCAATCTATAATGGCTAGACTCTGGATTCCATATCTATCAGCATAATCTAACTCCTCTGGAGAAGTAAGTGATAGAGCCTGACACTGATAGGACTGGCTGAAGAATTAGAACAGTCCTGAGGTTCCAGGCAGGAAAGCAGTTCAGGGGGCTGGCTCCTAAGCATGTGCACTGTGGCCTGTTGTGGGGACCAATGTGCAAGGTCTTCATCGAGTCTAATGTCACCGAAAGGGTGAAAGTGGCACAGGCAGGGCAAGAGGCAAGGGGAAATTGAAAGAAGAGGGGTGCTGGGAGAAGTCTTGAGAGACAGGAAGAGGAGAAGACGGTATTGGGGAAGAAGTTTATCATTTGTATTTCAAGAGAGTCACTCAAGCTTATAGCCAGAAGTCAAGTAAAACACTGCAAAGCTGAGTGATTTTACTCCCTACTACAAGGGGGAATGTCCTTCCAACCATTTATAAGAACTGAATGATAAATACTTTGGAAATGGTTAATACTTAGGAAAGGGCTACTCCTGGGACTTAACTCCCTGTTTCCATAGTCAGAGAAGGTTCTGGAGCCGGAGGAAGAATGCAGGATGTCTCTGGCTTTGAATCAGACTGTCTGCCAGTACCTTTGAGCATGAGCTACAGGGATGTAGGTGGAGTACTAGTAATGTCTGCCCCCGTTGGAAACCAGTCATCAATGAAGGAAAAAGTACAGTCTTCATCAACTCATAGTCTCAGATACTCTGGGATCCTTCACAATGTGGCAACATTCAGTCTGCTTAGCTGACAGACTGAAATATTTAGCATAATCCTAGGCATCCCTGCAAGGTCTTTCTTTACAATATGAACAACCTGAAGTACAGAGAAAATGGACAATCGGTAATATAGAAGGCATCTGAATTGGAACTGTGAGCTACTTTTAGGGATTACAGAACCACTGAAAAATGGATAAAAGAGGAAGGGTAGATAAGTTCTAACAGCAACAAAGAATGAATGAAAGTAGAGAAAATGGAGCATTTTAAAGTATTATTTCAGCTGCTACTGTCTGTAATATGGAGAAGGGAATGGCAACCCACTGCAGCATTCCTGCCTGGAAAATCCCATGGACAGAGGAGCCTTTCGGGCTACAAGCCATGGGGTGGCAAAAAGTCGGAGACGACTTAGCACATACGTGCACGCACTGTCTATAATAAATGCGTTTTTCCTATATTCATGTACATCTGTGTGTATGTCAAATATATAAACATATACATACCTATATGATGCATACTTTTATTATAAAATCACTTATTTATATATATATATGATTTTCTGTACCTTTTATAAAAATGAATTTTGCATGATTCTTATTGGATGCAAAGCATCTTGTTTAAGACTCAACACCCAAAATATGATGATTTTCACTTTCTCACCTTCTGAAGATTTATGAGCTACTAGACTGAACTGAACTGAAAGGGAATTAGATAGATAGACAAAAAGATACATACAGAGACTATCTTATACGGTCCTATCTCATTAACTATGAAAAGGTCTTATGGCAGTCCAGATGAGAGTGAGATCACATGGATTTTAGCTGAACATTGAAAGGAACAATGAGAATCTGGGCACCAAGAGATGGGAGAGGGTAGGGCGCCCACACAGACAAGACAACAAAACACTCCACCTGAGGAAACAGCTTAAGCCAGGAGTTCAAAGAACGCACCAAATAAAACAACAACAGCAACAAGTTTTGTATTTCAAAATTCGCTCTCCTCAGAAATATTATACAAAATTGGAGCTGAAATCTGCCCCATGGTCAAATGCCTGCCTCTGGTGTTTCTTTGAGGTTCAGATGAGATAATTGATCATGTGTACAATTGTACATAATTACAGTAGAAGGTTAGTGCCCGTGAAATGGCCACAAGGGGTATTAAAATAACAAACGGCTGAGGGGCGCGGCTCTACCCCTTCTGCCTGGTGCATCCGGTCAGCTCTCAGGATGAAAAATCAGGAGCGAGGTGCTGTCCATCCCTGGCCATTGTCCCTTTCTGGTCAATTTCTATGTTGACCTTTTGGGGTTCTCAGACTTCATCTGCGTGCCCTTTTCTGCTCTCTTTCTCCTTTAGCACTCAGTGTTTCCCCAGCAGATTAATGACAGCTAATAATATCTGATATATCTGGACATTGCCACATAATGAGTTGCAGTCCCACTGGGTCCCAGAAGTGTCACCACTAACAAATTCGCCAGACCTGCACATAATTAGCATGTGAAGGGAGTGATCCCGCAGTAAATCTGTAGAGGAAGATGGATGGCCCAGGAGAGAAAATATAAGGAGGGGGGGAAAGTCCCTCCTTATCATGCCTCACTAAATATATGTTTCTTGGCCAGAATATTTTCTTGATAACAAACTGTGGCCGGGTTACCTTTACAGTAACATTATTCCTGCGATGGCTGATAGGCAGAATTTCATTATGTCACTGCTAATGTTTCAATATTTCTGCAAAATGTCACCATATGTAAATTAAGAGAGGTTAGGGTTTCCCTTGCAATTTCCTTTAAAGATGCACAGCCCCCTTTACACAGTGGCCTCGGCGCTCACTTCACACACCCAGGGACAGCCTGGGATATAGTGACGAAGTACACAGACACTTTGCCTGCACCTTACCGAGACTAAACGAAACGACCTACACGGAAACTTAGCTTTTACCTTACGAAAGCTGAATGAAAGGACCTACATGCTCACAGACACTGCCTTCACAGCTGCAAAGACAACATATACCAGGAGAAGAAAATACAGAAGAAGAAAGAGACCCACTGTGTCCATAGTCTAATTACCAACCTGGAGATCTATATCTCCCATTTACGTCTGCCTGTTCCCGAGTGGCTCAGTGGTAAAGAATCCACCTGTGATGAAGAAGACACAGGAGATGCCGTGGGTTTGATCCCTAGGTAGGGAAGATCCCCTGGAGAAGGGCATGGCAACCCACTCCAGCATTCTTGCCTAGAGAATCCATTGGACAGAGGAGCCTGGTGGGCTACAGTCCCGGGGGTCGCGTAGTGCTAGTCACGACCGAAGCGACTGTGCACGCACGTCTGCATGACAACTGTAGGATTTGTCTCAGCAATCAGAACAAAATGGGAGTGTTTCAGACTAGGGTTAGGGTTCATGTGTGTTTGGAGTGGCTTGAGGGCTGTCCTTGATCTTGCAAATCCACGCTAGGGTAAGGTATGCTTCTTGAAAGATAAAGGTAGGGCTCTGGAAATAAACCTGGTGAGGGAGACATTTTTGGAATTTTCATCAGCTCTTTTCCTGCAAGAGTATTGTTCTGACCCTGAGTCAGAAGGCCCAGGTTATCACACAGAGAAGTCTTAAAAACAAGCTGCAGAAAGAGCACCTCTGTCTCTGGGAGACCTGTTCAAGGAGGCCCTTTCCCTCCTGTGTCTTTGATATGGGGCATGTGACAGTCGGTCCTTGTATTTACACTCCACAAATGCTTCCAGCAGCCTGAGGGATGGGGGAAGAGAGCCGTTCCCAAGCCGGCGTTCTGGAAAGACAGAGCCAGGTGCTCAGCACAGTGGAGTAGGCAACTAGCACTGATAATTACCCTGCAAATGTATCAGTTAGGACCCTGAAGACAGGCGCTCTCCTCCACCTTCCACCCAGGGCACGCAGGCTGCTGCCCCTCATCCTACTGACGCATGACCTTCATGACCTCCAAAGGCATCACTTTCAGGCCTTCTTTTGATTTTCATGTCCTATAACTTCAATGGGCAATAATAACCCCACACACGGCATCAACTAACCTTTTACCTGTGTGCATGCTTAGAGATCAAGAGTGTCCAACTCTTTGTGATCCCAAAGCTCCTCTGTCCATGGAATTCTCCAGGCAAGAAGACTGGAGTGGGTTGCCATTTTCTTCTCCAGGGGATCATCCGGACCCAGGGATGGAACCCTCGTCTCATGTGTTCCCTGCATTAAAGGCAGATTCTTTACCTACTGAGCTCTCAGGCTTCCAATTCATATCTTTCTCATGACCTCAAGACCCATTTGATTTTTTAAAAGATTCCCTATTCAGACAGGTTTACAAGATAGAAATTTAGGGTTAAACTTGACACCCTCTTCTACCTCGGATTCCATCCTAAGTTAACCCATTGCAAAGTCTTGTCACTTGGATTTGCTACTTCTAGATCTCTCATTAAAGTCCACTCCTCCTCATATCTCTACAACCACCACGCTGGTTCAGGCAGCCACTAGATAAAATATCTTCCCCTTAAGTGTTCTGTTTATGTGGAATCTTCGTCACTCTTCATAAAAATCTCAAACAGCATCCCGAATAGTCATCCCCCCAAATATGACCAACTTGGAATTTCAGGATCATTAATCATACAGAAGACATGGTACTATCCAAAATGTTTTTCATCTTTTATACAGATGGAACTAATGAGGAATTAAACTTTTAACTAGACATTGATACTACAAAGAAAATGTACCTCGTATTCAGAGACCGCCATCATATTTAGGATCCAAGATACAACTTTGGAATGGAATTGATAAAGTTTAATAACTGATCGGAATACCCAGCTAATAAAGAGGGACAGATTACTTATAACTTTCTGGATGTTTTATGTTTCCAATTAAAAATAATTTTTGAACAAATGTGTAACTTTGGAAGGTTAATTATTTCAGGGAGCTCTGCCATGCTTGACTAAACCAATATCATTCAGTTTGAGTCACAGAAAATTTCATTTAGCAAAGTCATTCTTTCGTAGGTCAATGTCTATGTTTTCTAAGCTAAAAATTCACATAGTCATTGCCTTAAAAAATAATGCTCTCTTGTTTCTGTATCATATTTACAAATACATGTGTGTTTATATGTGTACGTATACATTTATATGCCTGTATAACTATAACAAAAAACTTTGTAAATGTGATTTTGATGTGCAGTGAAGGAATGCCTGAAACTACTAAATGCTAAGAGTTTTATATAACTGCTTTCTTCCACTCCTACAATCGCCCTAAAATGTCTTAGTAACTTCATTCTGCAGATGAACCTGACACTCTGATAAAAGTAGTTGGTTCCCCCAAGACCATGGCCAGGAAGCTGGAAACCACATGGCCAATCCAAGTTTGGCTGGCTTCGCAGCCTGTTCTTTTTCTACTAGACTATGTTGTTGCAAAGAAATGTAATAATGCTTAGTAGGATTTGGGATGCCAACTCATTCACCAAAGGGAAAATGAAAAGAAACAGAACCCTCACAGTAAACCTTCAAACCCCACAGTGAACCCGCAGACCTGCATGGATGATGTCCAGCCACCTCTCCCAACATCGGGAAAGTGCCTCTAAGGAACAGGGATGCTCCAAGGAAGATAGTTTTCAGACTAGTATTCCAGAGCCCCAAAGAGAATCTGAGATGAGTGGTCTTATATTTGTAGTTCAAAATGTAAGATATTCACTTTTTAGCACTTTGAAAATTTTGATTTGAAAAGATAGAAAAGGAAGAAAACACCTGGGTTCCAAGCTATGGGTACCCAAAGACATAAACAAAAGTAAAACTGAAAATGCCTCTGTGTTTACATTTCAACAAGAACAAGGAAAGTAATTTTATTGAGCAAATACCATGCCCCAGCTTCTGTTCACATTTTAAAACTACAGCTCAGAGGAAGGCTCAGAATTTGGCACTATTTTACTATTTTGCAGATCCAGAAGCAAGGCTTAAAAAGGTTAATTTGTCTCAGATGGTAAGGAATCCACCTGCAATGCGGGACACCGGGGTTCGATCCCTGGGCTGGGAAGATCCCCTGGAGGAGGGCATGGCAACCCACTCCAGTATTCTTGCCTGGAGAATCTCATGGACAGAGGAGCCTGGCAGGCTGCAGTCCAGGGGGGTCACAAAGAGTCTGACACGACCAAGTGACTAAGGCCAGCACACACAAAACGCAACAAAAGTGGGACCCGCTGTACTGCTCCAAAGCCAGCACTTATAACCAGAGAATTAGGGGCAACTGTCTTTCTCTACACTATTCTCTCAGTTTTAAAGGGAGTTATATTATACTTCTAACTGCAAATGATTCATAAGTAACTATTTTATGTAAAATTAAAGAAAAATAACCCTTTACATCTCATAACTGACACCAATTACTTAGGTTCTATATGGAATGTGAAATAGAAGCCTGTATACTCATTACTCATCCATTGAACTTGGTTCACGGGAAAGAGTTTAGTTTTATTAATCCTTGATAAAAAGTGGAATTGAAATCCACATTTTTTCGGTTGGATAATGAAAAAAGCAAATTTTACAAGTACTAATTAATAGATGCAAAGTTCTTAAACTTGTCCTGGGACATCGTAAGTACTGTTAGCTGAGGCTGCTGTTACGATCATGTAAATTATGTAGCAAGGTCTCAGTCTGTGCTCCTTCTTGTTTTGGAAGATGACTTTCCTGGGTTGAACAGTTGTTGCCTATTTCTTCCCACTTCAAGAAACCCTCTGTGTCCTCAATAAAACAATGATCCTTTAAGAGATCCTAAATAGTCAGACACTTTTAAGCTGAAAAGCCAAACTCGTGGGAACATTTTAAGTCACAAAATTTAACTTGTATTCTATAGACAAAATGACCAGCTGATTGGCAGGGTAGCTCGCAGAGTGTTGGCAAGTAGCAAATTCCTTGAAAAGAATCTCAAGATGGCTCTGCCACCATGGAGTCCCAAAACACAAAAGCACACAAAGTGGGTCTTTCTTCTGGGAAAAAGCCACACATAAGAAATAGACATAGGATAATATGCTTGGAATGTGACCTCATAGTAAAAATGCCTTCTTTTGAATCTCAAGTTTGTAATCTTGAAAACAGAATGCATCACTTCAAAACAGGAAACCACTGGGGATGATGAGGGGCCCCAAATATGTTCAAACAAATGAGGCTCGTTTTCGTATATTTGGACTCCTCCGTTTTTCTTTTCTTCCCCTGAGCATGTCGTCCTTTGTTTATAGCTGTCGCGCAGGAGAAAACGAGCGCCTTACGTGCGTGAAAGATCTATCATTTGATTACCTGGAGGAAATTAAAATAATACACAATGTAATAAGGCAAAAGGAATGCTGAGCAATTATTCAGGAAGTCTGATTGGTCAATGAACAGAACAGTAACTCCTTAGACATTCCATTCTCAGTAAGATCTTGTTCTACCCTCGGAGATGTGAAAAAAAAAATCCCCTTGCCGGTAGAACACCCATGCGAAGCCCATGCAAATCACTGTACTTCCTCTTCTTGTATAAAGGAGCTGAAGGGCAAGGAGCACGTGTTGCAAGAGCACCCAAGAGCATATCATTGTTACTACTAATAAGGATAAATGGAACCTTTGCATCTATATGTAAATCATGGGTGGTATGCATTTTTTCTCAGCTGGAAAAAAAAAATCACTAAAAAGTATCCAGGCATTTTCTTGGGATTAATCACTAGCAGGAGTTTTGTTACTTGGATATGGAACAAAGTCCCGTCATTAATCCTGAAGAAATTCTCTGCCTCTTGGTCATGGATATGGACTGAAGTGTGGATTATTGCTCCCCCTTGGGTTCAGGGAAATGCTCTAAAGACATCAGTCTGAACTCAGAATTTAAAGCAACCCCGTACCCCGCAGAAAAACATACAAGAAAAAGAACTCTTAACATCACCTGGGTTACTTATTGGAGTCAAAACATAATAAATGGGATTTACCAAGAAAACCTTTTATTTGGAATCTTACATCCTTCTGAGTGGCTGCAAGTCCAGCATTTCATAACAAGTAGATTTTCAGCTACCAAAATGCCCAGACACCTTTGGCTACAGCAGTCGTGGAATGATTCTCAGAGGATCAAAAGCAAATAGTATCATGTGGCTCCTTGCCAGCTAGGCAGCCACTGCAGGGCGTCAACCCTCACTCACCTAGAGGGGAAGAAAATCCCTGTTGGGGAGGAGCTTGTTATCACTGACAACCATTCCCTCAGGGGTGAAAATATGTGTTTGTGAGTATTTATTCACCAGAATACCAGTGAGGCAGAAGAACAGTGATTTTTATGTCAGTAGCTAAATACCAAGTTTAATGAGAATATAGAAGTCATTGAATGACATTAGACATAGAGATTAAAGGTTGATTTTTCTTTATATGCTAGTATTAGTCATTTTATTTCTAATTATGTATATTCACACTAGCAAAATTACTTAAATATTTCTGATAATTTTTGATATATTTATTAAGGAACAATGAATTATCATTTGTATTATTTTTCTGCTATGTTGAAGAAACAAATAATTTGCTTGTTGAGAGTATCTAGCTACAAAATGAAGAGGTACTGTAAAGGAATCTTTACACAAATACGCTGAGTTCACTTTAGAATCTGATTCTCTCCCCAAACCCCAGCAGCCTCTGTCCCAGACGACTTTCTCTTTCAGGGCTAAGACTTTCAGACACAAGTTCATACAAGGGGATCCAGCTAATAATGAGAGTGGACGCAGAAGCTGAAATAGTGGGTTATTTCTTTAGTACCTTTACTAGAAATGACAGCTTCCAAAGGGTCCCTTCTATTGATTTCTTGACTGATCAAGATGTTTCTACTTAAGGCAAGAAAAATTAAAAATCCTCTCATTATCTCAGAGACAGTATAACAAAGAAGAAAGTACATTTTCTGTGAAGTAGAAGACCTAGCCCACACGCCAGCTACTTCCTACCTGTGGGGTTTGTCTTGATTTGAATGATCTGCTATAAAAAATGGCTGATAGCATTAGCTTGGACTTGCTTGGCATTTTATGGTTTCCAAAGACTTCCTCTGCTGCTGCTAAGTCACTTCAGTTGTATCCGGCTCTGCGCAACCCCATAGACGGCAGCCCACCAGACTTTCCCGTCCTCGGGATTCTCCAGGCAAGAACACGGGAGTGGGTTGCCATTTCCTTCTCCAATGCATGAAAGTGAAAAGTGAAAGTGAAGTCTCTCAGTCGCAACCCCATGGACTGCAGCCCACCAGGCTCCTCCGCCCATGGGGTTTTTCCAGGCAAGAGTACTGGAGTGGGGTGCCATTGCCTTCTCCGAAAGACTTCCTCATGTAATCACAAATATCCTCATCCTCAGTTTTCCAATGAAGAAGCAGAAACTCGGAAAAGCTGAAGAGTCCGCCAACATCTAAAATAGTTGCTGATGATGGCCTAGGTGTACAGCACAGGCGGCTGATATCTTCCCCTGGAATCTTCTTCCTAGACGGGGCTTCTCTCACCTTCAGGAAGACAGCAGTCAAGGACGCAACGTTTAAAATCTCTCTTTAGACCCTAAGTCCTGTGATGGAGGCATAAAAGGAGAATAGGTTCACAAGAGCTTGTGGGAGAGAAAAATCATTCAATGTTTTATACATTTTTCAAAGACAATTGGGAATTGACAATTGGAAGAAATATGTGATAACAAAAATGATGGACTCAACAATTGACTTAGAAGCTGAAATGAGCATAGTGCTGCTGCTGCTGCTGCTGCTGCTAATCACGTCAGTCGTGTCCGACTCTGTGAGACAATAACTGGTCCCAAACCCCAATCATAACTAAGGGAGTCTGAATAGGTGCTTCCCCTGCTTTTCATCATTTTCACCTTATATTCAGTTCAGTTCAGTTGCTCAGTCATGTCCAATTCTTTGTAAGCCCATGGACTGCAGCATGCCAGGCTTCCCTGTCCATCACCAACTCCTGGAGCTTACTCAAACTCATGTCCATCGAGTCAATGATGCCATCCAACCATCGCATCCTCTGTTATCCCCTTCTCCCCCTGCCTTCAATAGGGTCTTTTCCAATGAGTCAGTTGATTCCAGCTTGTGCTTTCCAAGAAGTCAGTTGATTCCCGCTTGTGCTTCATCCAGCTCAGCATTTCTCATTACATACTCTGCATATAAGCTAAGTAAGCAGGGTGACAATATACAGCCTTGAGTACTTTTTTCTCAATTTGGAACCAGTCTGTTGTTCCATGTCCATCTCTAACTGTTGCTTCTTGACCTGCATACATATTTCTCAGGAGGCAGATATAGTGGACTGCTATTCCCATCTCTTTAAGAATTCTCCATTAATTAAGAGAGCTGGGGTCTAGACAGGGCCCCAGGAAGGGAGTGTCCACTATGGATGGAGCTGGACCACAGACCCAGGGCATTCTCAACCTTGGAGCAAAGCCTTATGACTGGCTGCAGTCATGAAAAGCAACAAATATTGAAAACCTTTTCCTTGTTTGAACAAGTGGGATCTGGACTCACCCAAAGAACTTGCTGAAAGCGTGGAGACCATCCCAAGGGGCCCCTGGAGATGTTATTTCCTCAGCAGTAGGGTTTGAATGAGGAGCCTCTTCTACTTTGGAAGGATGGGACATAGATCCTGAGCTTACCAGGGATGCCATCATATGGCTTCTGAACAATCCTCTTCATCATTTTGGCTCAGAATAAATGTTCTGTGTCCTGCATCTCTGTATTTCAAGAAACTCAATTCTCTTTTGCTCCTTCTGTCTCTGGGCACCCATGGGGCTCTTGGATCTGGTGAGCATCAAAACCTCAGAACACAATTACCCTCTTCACCTTATATTAGTCAACGACATCAATACACTCCTACCTGCTAGGATGGAGATACCTGTTTCTTTAACATTTTCTTCCCCTTCACCTCTTATTCTATCAGTTGGCATGTTTTGATTCATATATCTGCAGTCTCTCCCTCTCTGCCATCATTGTTCTGACAGCGATTGCAGGGTCATCACTTAAGTGTCTCTGGTCTGAGCCACTGAAGTGCCTGTATGTGCGCTGAGTCACTTCAGTCGTGTCCAACTCTTTGTGACCCCATGGACTGTAGCCTGCCAGGCTCCTCTGTCCATGGGATTTCCCAGGCAAAAAAACTGAAGCATGTTGCCATGCCCTCCTCCAGGGGATCTTCCCGACCCAGGAATTGAACCCGAGTCTCTTATGTCTCCTGCATTGGCAGGAAAGTTCTTTACAGCTAGCACCACCTGGGAAGCCCCTGGATGACTGCAGGACCCCCCTCAACGCATCCTTTGCCTTCAGTCAATTACCAGTCACTTTTCTAACATAGAGGTCACACCATGTTGCAATGGTTCCCTATCACCCGGGGCAGTGGTTTCCAAATCTGAGCCTCAGGATCAACAGGAGAGAGTATTAAACCAGATCACTGAGCCCTAATCCTAGAGTTTCTGATTTCAGAAGCCTGGATGGGGTCTAGGAATTTGCATTTCTAACAAATCCCAGATGATGCTGAAGGCACTGGGTCCAAGACCACACTCAGAGAACTATTCACCTAGAAAAACATATCCTAATCCCTAAGCTCTATTTCACATTTCAAGCTATACCTGTCACTAAGTCAATTCATATTCAAAATAATTGAGTCTAATGGGATACTTTCCATTCATTTGACATGCCACACAATTTAACGCTATTACATCTACTGTTTAGACAGCTCCAGTGTCAGACAACTGGGTTTAACTCTGCCCACTTGACTTCATACTCTGGGATGTCTGGTTCTAGGTAAGTGACCACACCATTGTGGTTATCTGGGTCACTAGACCTTTCTTGTATAGTTATTCTGTGCAATCTTGCCCCCTCTGCTTAATTTCTTATGCTTTTGTTAGGTTCTTGACATTTCTGTCTTTACTCACCCAGCTTTGCATGAAACGTTCCCTTGGTATCTCTAATTTTCTTAAAGAGAAAAGTGTTTTCATTTATAGAGTTACATTTTAGATGCTGAGTTTGGGGTTATTCTCTTTCAGGTTTATTAATTCTGATTCTTACTGTAATTCTGCAATGTAGCTGTTTTTGTCATCATTTTAATATGTTGTTGTTGTTCAATTGCCAAGTCATGTCCACCTCGTTGCGACCCCATGGACTCTAGCACATCAGGCTCCTCTGTTCTCCACCATCTCCCAGCATTTGCTCAGATTCATGTCCATTGAGTCAGTGATGCTATCTAACCGTCTCATCCTCTGCTGCCCCTCTTCCTTTTGCCTTCAATCTTTCCCAGGCATGAGGGTCTTTTCCAATGAGTTGGCTCTTTGCATCAGGTGACCAAAGTTTTGAAGCTTCAGCTTGAGAACATTTTAATATATAAAGGAACTAAAGTTCATAGTGGTTAAATTTGTATCTGATTAAACTACTTCAATATCTGATTAAACTCATTCAGAGCTGTGTCTTTTTCTTTAGCCATCTCAAACCTTTTATGTGATCTTTGATCATGTCATTTCCCCACGTCTCCATTTCTGAATTTGATCATCCTCTGGATAGATTTTGGTTGCATTTCCACCAGAGCACTGTTTTTACTCTGTCTTGGTATTTATCCAGCCTAAAAAGCTTATAAGAAGCTTTCTGGTGGCCACCACCCTTGGAAACACTTCTGTGTCCCACAGTATTAATTCAGGGTTCTGCTTAACATCCATACTTGAATGTCTGATAAATCTGAAAATGCAATTCTACCAAAATTCTAAATTAAAATTAAGCTTTAATGGCCTCCGCATTCACTATTTTGTTTCTGATAACCTGAGATGAAATTTGTGTTGCAATTTAAAAAAATGGCCAAGTTCTGTTAAATCATTTAACTTAGACACATATATTTGAATTCAGTCAATTCAGATTCAGACATTCTGTCAATAATGGGTTGCATTCTCTCTTCAGTGGAAGCGTTTGACTGGCTAAAGTGAAGTGAAATTGAAATTAATTCCAGCAACATCTGTCTCCTCCTTTTTATTCTTTCACACCCAAGGTTAGTACTTAAGTAAAAGTAAAATGTATTATTTCCAATTGTTTGGATGTATTTGTTAAAAGTGTTTCTTGGTCTGATTACTGTACTAATGATTGCCTCAGGTCTCTGTCTCACTTTTTTGTAAAGAATTCCTAAACTGGTCTTCATTTCCTTTGCTTTTAAGTAGCAGCAGGTATGTCTTTTCTTCACATTAGCTGTTTTAGAATACATGCTTTTAAAGCCAAATTTTGGTAGCTTTTAGTTTCAAATTATTTTATCTAAAGAACAAGGTCAGAGTTCACTTTTTTCATATAATCTTTTGCCTGTATAAAAATCTGCCTCTGATCTTCTACCTTAAAATTCAAATAATTTGTGTTTTTGAGAAGACTCAGATGTCTTTACAATGAGATTTATTTCTTATTTCTAAGATGTATAATGTGATCATTATATAGAATTTTACCTTTTTTAAGAAAAGTTTCCTCTTACTTTTCACTCACTAAATTCCGAGTTAACATTTTCTGTATTCTTAATCATAAGCAGCTCCCCAAATAAAGTCAATGAATAACACACATAGAACTTTTACATCCTGAAAAGAGTAATATATAGTATCTCATATTCCAATTAGGTGAAACAAATATGCTACAATTTGTAATTATTATAGCTATTACCATTTTTTTTAATGAATCCATTCTTGAATTAAGGTTCTCTTTGGTTTATTCACAGTATTGTAAGGACTGTTATAAAAAATGAGCAAGGCTTTCAGCCATTTATAATAAAAGCTGAATGACTAAACAGACCTACATTTTTTTATTTGCATTAATGAGTTCACCCCCAAATATATATGCAATAATATATAAAATTAAGTTATAAATGTAGGGATGTGCTCCAAGTCACCATGAAAATCTGCATGCAAATGCATAATAATCACAAATCTACAATATTACAATATTAAAAAATACCCACAATTAAATTATCATGTGGAAATAATCATAATGTTATTGGAAACTCAATTATTGTGGCAACCCTTGTCGGGGAATTAGCAGAATATGGCAAAGGCAAGTCAGACCTGAATTCATCAAATATATATTATCACAATATTACATGTTCACTTCGATTCCATGCAAAGACAAACATCCTCTCTCACTAGTATCTGCTCAATGCATTTGTATTATTCATGAACAACGCTGTGATCTATTATACATACAAAACTGATTGTACGCTTCTTGCCGCAGGCTACGATGCAGAGACACAGAATTAATTTTATTATATACACATGCATGATAATTGTGAAGGATTCGGTCAAATACCAAACTCTGCTCCTGTGCCCCATTACTCCACTTTCAAAAAAAAAAAAAAAAAAAGGTCTAAGGTCAGCAGCAATTTCTCTTCCTGACAGTGAAACTCTTTGTCATCGAGACCAGAAAGTTCTGGATACTAACAAGACCCGAACTGCGAAAATCAGTCCACGAGTTCTCCTCTCCACCAAAGCAAAGACTCAGGTCCAACACTAAAAGCTTTGGTCAAGCCACATTACTGTTAGGACGGTTTGGAGATGTCTGGTTGTGGCCACTCTGTATCGGGGTAGGTCTCCTGCAGGGACAGTGGTTGAGGTCCTCCCACACTGACCCTTCAAAAGTGACAACAATCCGCAACTTTCAGATGGCTCCTTCCTTCCTCTCAAACGTGGTTCCTGGTTTTGCCACCTCCTCCCCTGTGCTCATCAGAAACTGTTCTGTTTCCTCTCCTCACTTGTAAATCCCCTGAAGGCCTTGTTTACTGGGATTTTTCATTCTTCGTCCCCTGCGCCTTGCAGAGAACTAGGGACATGGGAGAAAATAAATGCATTTTCATAAGCGTAAGATATTACAGGACTGCTGTCTTATTTTCTGGATTGTACTCTCCAATGGAAATTTAACACAGGCTAAATACAATTTCAAACTTCATGGTGCCTATATTTTTTAAAAAAGGTAAAAAGGAACAGTGAAAATTAATTTTATAATAATATTGTATTTAACTTTATATATCCAGATGATTGTCCTTTCAGCATATACTCAATATGGAAAATTATGAATGACACAATTTACTATTTTGTATAAAGTTTTCAGATGTTGGTGTGTATTTTAACTGCTAAGGAGTTTGTGATTAAGACTGGACACATTTAACTGTTCAGCATCCACATGTGGCCAGTGGCTGCTGCGTCAGAATAAGCAGGTCTATAAGCTGGTAAATTCGCTAAAGTGAATGAATTAAATCAGTTTAGCTGTGTGTATTTCAGATGCACGGATTATCAACTACTTTCACTTTTCAATTGATTTTCTATTTGTCTCTGAGTATGGCCTCAGATTCAGAGAACATTTAGTTTTCTAATTAGAGCAAATGAGAATAACAACAACAACAACAAAAAAAACCAAATTATTTTTCAGAAAGGCTCTCTGTTGTTTGTGTGATAGCAACTCTTCTAGAAGGAGCAGATGCGAATGTCAGCACTGCACACAATCCCCCATTTGAGTTATTTGAATTAAATGAGGATCTGTAAGAATGTGCACAAGCAGAGAAAGTGAGCATCGTTTAGAGACAAAATCACATCGCTGCCCATTGAGCCATCACTCTGAGCTTTGGGTTCCCAGTGTATAAACTGAGGTAACAGTATAGCTCTTGGGTGGATTGTGAAGAATAGACGAGATATAAGGTGCTTGGGAGAGTGTCCAGCACATTGTCATGCTGTTTAGTTGCCAAGTGTTGTCCAACACTCACGGCCCCATGGACTATAGCCCACCAGGCTCCTCTGTCCATGGGATTTTCCAGGCAAGAACACTGGAGTGGGTTGCCATTTCCTCCTCCACAGGATATTTCAGACCCAGGGATTGAAATGTATCCTGCACTGGCAGGCGGATTCTTTACCCCTGAGCCACCTGGGATGCCCATCTAACACACACTAGGCACTCAATATGTGTTAGCGGTTTTTAATCCTATCGTTCTTTTTATGATTATTTATAGACCCCTAACCCTGGAGATATAATGGTCATCTGAGTTAAATTCACCCATTCCAGTCCATTTTAGTTCACTGATTCCTAGAATATCGACGTTTACTCTTGCCATCTCCTGTTTGACTACTTCCAATTTACCTTGATTCACGGACCTAACAGCCCAGGTTTCTATGCAATATTGCTCTTTACAGCATCAGACCTTGCTTCTATCACCAGTCACATCCACATCCTCTCTTGAGAAACCTATATGCAGGTCAGGAAGCAACAGTAAGAACTGGACATGGAACAACAGACTGGTTCCAAATAGGAAAAGGAGTACGTCAAGGCTGTATATTATCACCCTGCTTATTTAACTTCTATGCAGAGTACATCATGAGAAACGCTGGGCTGGAAGAAGCACAAGCTGGAATCAAGATTGCCAAGAGAAATATCAATAACCTCAGACATGCAGATGACACCATTCTGATGGCAGAAAGTGAAGAAGAACTAAAAAGCCTCTTGATGAAAGTGAAAGAGGAGAGTGAAAAAGTTGGCTTAAAGCTCAACATTTAGAAAACTAAGATCATGGCATCCGGTCCCATCACTTCATGGGAAATAGATGAGGAAACAGTGGAAACTGTGTCAGACTTTACTTTGGGGGGCTCGAAAATCACTGCAGATGGTGATTGCAGCCATGAAATTAAAAGATGCTTACTCCTTGGAAGGAAAGTTATGACCAACCTAGATAGAATATTGAAAAGCAGAGACATTACTTGGCCAACAAAGGTCTGTCTAGTCAAGGCTATGGTTTTTCCACTGGTCATGTATGGATGTGAGAGTTGGACTGTGAAGAAGGCTGAGCTCTGAAGAATTGATGCTTTTGAATTGTGGTGTTGGGGAAGACTCTTGAGAGTCCCTTGGACTGCAAGGAGATCCAACCAGTCCATTCTAAAGATTAGTCCTGGGTGTTCTTTGGAAGGAATGATGCTAAAGCTGAAACTCCAGTACTTTGGCCACCTCATGCGAAGAGTTGACTCATTGGAAAAGACTCTGATGCTGGGAGGGATTGGGGGCAGGAGGAGAAGGGGACGACAGAGGATGAGATGGCTGGATGGCATCACCGACTCAATGGACGTGAGTTTGAGTGAACTCCGGGAGTTGGTGATGGACAGGGAGGCCTGGCGTGCTGCAACTCATGGGGTCACAAAGAGTCGGACATGACTGAGCGACTGAACTGAAGTGAACTGAACCCTGGAGAAGGAAATGGCCACCCACTCCAGTATTCTTGCCTGGGAAATCCCATGTACAGAGAAGCCTGGTGGTCTACAATCCAGTGGGTCACAAAGAGTCAGACACGACTTAGCAATTGAACGGCAACAACAATGTGTCAGAACAGGCTCTTTATTTTTTAGAAGCATATTTACAGCATATGTAAGATGAACACTCTTACGTCCTCCATGCATTTCTAATGCAGTAACAGTGGATACATTTTTTGCCTTTTCTCCTAGGACCACAGGTAGAGAATAGACAGATATGGACTGAATGAGGAATATGGACTGAATGAAGAAATCTGCCTTTCAAAAGCAGATGATTTTGAGAATATTCTGGACATTTTAACAGGGAATTTCACAAGCCAAGAACTTATTTCAGAAACTTTGCCATAATGTTTGTTGACATTAAAGACTTATTATAATTTTTTTCACCTCCTTTAGAGAATGAACCTGTCATTGCCTCCCTCCTCAAACGTTTGGCCCTTCTATGTGCCTGAGTAAAAGTGAAAGTGAAGTCGCTCAGTCATGTCCAACTCTTTGCGACCCAGCGGACTGTAGACCACCAGGATCCTCTGTCCATGGGATTCTCCAGGCAAGAATACTGGGGTGGGTTGCCATTTCCTTTTCCAGGGGATCTTCCCAACCCAGAGATCAAACCCAGGGCCTCCTGCACAACAGGCAGACACATTATCCACTTAGATGTGCCTGTGTAAACATGCATTTAAAGAACAACTGTGCAGGGGATGGAGGGGCTGGGGTGGGGGGCCATAGTGTCCAGTGCTAAAATCTATATAGAATCATGGATTTAAGTGTTGTAAAGTCAAAGCTATTTTTTTTCCTGTGTTTCTTATAGGCATATGCTTCAACGAGCTTAATCATGGTTTCTTGTACAGCATTTATAGCAACGTGCTCTAAAGCACTGCTGATATGATGCGGCTTTTCTCAACAAGTAGCAACAAGACGATGACAAAGGTGACGCTCAGGGAGGAGGTTTAAGGAGATCTTTCCTGGGATTTATTAGCGCCACGACTTTCCGACAAGCTTGTCTGTGGCTTCTCTGCTGCTGTTGCTGCTGCTGCTAAGTCACTTCAGTCGTGTCCGACTCTGTGTGACCCCACAGATGGCAGGCTCCCCCTTCCCTGGGATTGTCCAGGCAAGAACGTTGGAGTGGGTTGCCAAACTTTACGCAAACCTTGAGTATATCTTTTCAAAAACCTGCAAATTAGCAAATTAATTTTTCCAGGTTTCTTGTACTGAAAGAAAATAGTAGTAGTAATGGAATTTAGAAGCTTCTAGAACTTCCCTATGAATTATCTCATGGGCTGGGTGCACCAGCTCTAGGGTCTTCCCTTCTTTCTTTGGATATATATGGGCTTCCCTGGGGGGCTCAGTGGTGAAGAACTCACCTGCCAATGCAGGGGACGCGAGCCCAATCCCTGAGTCAGGAAGATCCCCTGGAGAAGGAAACGGCAACCCACTCCAGTATTCTTGCCTGGGAAATGCCATGGACGCATGAGCCTGGCAGGCTACAGTCCATGGGAGTCACAAAGACTCAGACACGACTTATTGACTAAACAATATATACAGTTATTGTTTATATATATGTAAGTTTGTATACATATAAGTTTATATGTATATATAACTATATATATAGTTGTTATTTATATATGTTTTCTCTTCTGTTTTTCATTTTTATTTTATATTGGAGTACATTTGATTAACAATGTTGTGTTAGTTTCAGGCGTACAGCAAAGTGATTCAGTTATGCACAGACATGTATCTATTCTTTTTCAAATTCTTTTCCCATTTAGGTTATTATAGAATATTGAGCAGCGTTCCCTGTGCTTGACAGTATAGGTCCTTGTTGGCTATCTATTTGAAACATAGCAGTGTGTACATGTCAACCCCAAACTCTTTCTAAGCTCTTTCATTCTGTGTGCATGCTCATTTCAAGTTACCCTTGGATCACCTATGCTTCTTGGTAGCTCCAGACTCTTTGATGGTCTGGGAGAGGCCACCTCGCGGTGCATGGCATAGCTTCTTATCAGAGAGGTGAGACAGCTAATGGTACCTTTGCATCTGTTCAGCGATGTTTGTAAACCCTGTGTGTAGAATGTGGCTGCGTTTCAGCCCGTGTGCTATATCTGAGAAAATCTTGTTTGAGTTGTCTTCTTATGTTTCCTGGCTTTACTATGTGAAATTGTCACACCATGAGGCTCTCTCTCCTCCTTCGTGTTTAATCGTCTCTTAACAGTCTCTTCCACATACAGTCAGCTAGTAGTAACAGAAAACAAAGTTAAAATACACTTTCACTGTTGGCCGGAGTTTTTTTCTTTTCTCTTGGAAGTCTAGCCCAGGACCATCCATAAGAAAAAAATGTGAGTCTCAACTGTGAACTACCTATGAAATCTGAAATTTTCTAGGGTCTATAACCCATGGATGGAGGAGCCTGGTAGGCTGCAGTCCATGGGATCACGAACAGTCGAATACGACTGAGCGATTTCACTTTGACTTTTCACTTTCATGCATTGGAGAAGGAAATGGCAACCCACTCCAGTGTTTTTGCCTGGAGAATCCCAGGGATGGGGGAGCCTGGTTGGCTTCCGTCTATGGGGTCGCACAGAGTCAGACACGACTGAAGCGACTTAGCAGCATCAGCAGCAGCAGCAGCAGCATACTAAAAAAAAAAAAAAAAAAAGAAACAGTTAATTTTAATGATGTATTTTATTTAACCAAACATATCAGAAATGTTATTATTGCAGTGTGTGTCCAGTATGAAACAAATATTAATGAGATATATATTTTCTACTAAGTCTTTGCAATCTTGAGTGCATTCCTACAGCACATTTTACTTGAAACTAGCCACTTTTCCAGTGCGGATGAGCAGTGTGGCTGCCCCATGGCTACCATGCTGGACAAAGCAACTCTAACCCAACTCTTTGCCCTTTCTCTGCCTGAACTGTCGCAGGCTGCTACCAATAAATGAAGTGAAATCTTTCTTTTCACAAAGCCCCACTGCTGAATGCTGACTGACATTTGAACAAAGAAAATGTCCTTCTATTTAAGCATCGGAACTATTACTTTTCTAATCAACGCGCAACCCTTGGGTCACTCCAGGCCATTTCTCATGATCTGCATTAGGTGTTCTTTGAGACACAACATTAATCCAGCAATAATGAAAATGATATACTGTACTATTAACATTCTCAGATCTTTAAAGCAAAGTGATCTACGCCTGCAGCACTGCCCAGGCTGGCTAATTAAACAGCATACAGTTGTAAATGGCTATTGTAAGCAGTTCCCTGTTTAAAAATACAGCTCTGAGAAGTGCAGTTTATAGTGACAGAGGCGCTATGAGGATTGATCAGTTTCACAGAGAGGGCGAGCAGGCACACAGAGGAATTTTTCCTTGAAAGACTGGTTTTCTTGCTTTGTTGCCAATGTGAGGCCTTGGCCGCAAAGGGGCCTGCTGTTGAGTGCAGGCCGGTCCGTGGGCGGCGGGGAGCCACACCCCTGCGGGAGCGAGGCCGCCGTGCTGCGGGCTCGGAGTCAGTCCTGGTTCTTTCACACATGAGTCAGCATCCCAGCCGTCCAACAGGCGCTCACTGGCTCCCCAGCGCCTGCAGCCTCTAGATTCCTTCCTGAGCCAAGGGATTTGGGTGTGTAAACTACAAAAGGACTTGTCTCCACTCTCTCTCCCTCTGAAATTAGAGCTAAATTATTTGGTTCTCCAGTCCTTTCCCCATCTGTCCCACCTGCTAATAATCCAAGTCAGTTAATTCTCAGATTTTTACACTCACCTTTCCTTGCTTTGTAGGGCAAGCGATATTGAAATGCCTTTAATTCTTTGACACGGAACTAAAAATGCAGAGGCAGCTACTTTCACGGAGAGGGAGTGGTAACCTTTTTAAAAATCCCACAGAGAAAACCTCAGATAAATGTGATTAGCCTTAGGAAAACACTGGAAGTGAACTTAGTGACATTGTCTTCTTTATTTCCAAGCACCATTCGGTCTTCAGTGTCCTTTACACCATCAAACATTATCTTCCCTATATCAGGGATATATAAAACGGTCTGGCTACAGTCACCATGCCTGGCACAGAGTCAATACATGAGAAATGAACAAAACAGTGAGTGAGTGAGTGAGTGAGTGAATAGGTTGCTGTCAACTTAGGCTTTCTGGTAATCTCTCTTGAGTCTTAAACTTGAATTTTAATACTTAAAAAATTTTGTCAAAAAATGCAAGGAAACTTAGGCTGTAGAAACTAGGTTGTCCTGCGCCACTGCTCTTCCTCTAGGTTTCTTAGATTAGAGGGCAAGTGAAAATGTTTTCCTGGATGGAGTCTGAAGTAGAATTAGGAATAAGATACCAGAAAAAGAATCAGATCTCTGCCTCAAGGTTAAAATCGTTGAAGAGGCAATGTAGCTGTGTGGTCAAGATGATAGCTCCTCTGGGTATCTGGGTATCAGAAATGCTGTTTTTAAAACCTATGTCTGGCTAGGAGGAGGGTCTGAGTTATCCCCTTTGCTTTACAATAGAAGCCTAAAGTTTCTATTCATTCTGAGTAGTGCTCCAAAATAATGAAGCATACCATGCCCCAGAGTATGAGTCAGCTGGCAATATGCTAAAAACCTCGGGTGTGTCCTAACACACCACTCGTTAATGCCTCAGCTTGCCCAAAGGGAGCGTAAGCTGGTCCCCAAACAGAAGCCCTGCAGTAATTAGATGAATAATACAGGATCAAACTCCAGTTGTACTGTATAAATGCGTTCTGGATGATCCTTTACGATCAGAGTAGAACCAACTGCAATAGTTCAAACTGTTAGAGCGGTCAGGGTGGTCATGTTCGTATACTGGAGGAAGTGGTCAAATCTGGACTTAATTTAGACTGTCAGAAAGCCTTCCCTGTCAGCTGCTTTGCATAGCATAGCAAAGGAGACTCATGAGCTTTCCACTAGGGATTCCGCCAGCCTGATGCAGGTGGAGATGGTTGCGTAATATGTGACTTAAGATAGTCGTATACAGCGGACAAGAAAAAAGACTAAAAAATGATCCGTAGGGGCTGGAGTGATGAGGCACTGAGTGATCCACTGCCTCTCAGGCTCTTCTCTAGGATGTTCTGATTAAGTCAATTCTGAAGGACATATAAAACTGTCATCCGGGTAGTGATATCAAAACTATATACAAAACAGGTTTAAAACCGTGCCCACATAGTCATAAGGCAAGCACATAGCTTCTTCTTTTTGGCATTAGACAAACTATTTTCATGTAAATTGCTTAGCCCGGTGACTAAACAAATCGTATGCTGTTCAGAACAGACATTATGACATTGCATCGGCATAAGAAATCCGAAATAAAGCAAAATGCATGTGTTACAGTATCCTAGTCTGTTAAGATACTTCCTGTTTGGAGCTCTATTTTAAAACTATGCAAGAAATTTAATCTTATTCCAAGTATCGCTTTCCCGAATTTATAAGTAATAACAGTTGTTGGGATTGGTTCTAAACAGTTACTCACCTTCATTGTACAGCTTGTTTTTATACAAGGAATAAAAAAAACTAGCATGCATATAATTAGGTGTCCTAAGGAAAATGCTGAACTGAAATTTCCTTGCAGATCAGCTGAAACAAAATTTAAAAAAAAATATGTGTACTATGATTGGTACAGTAAGTCACATGCACAGTTGCAGAGTAAGAAGCTTTATTTTACCCTTACGCAATTATCTCCTTTTCTGGTAATATTCGTGGATCTATCGTTATCATACCTTGCCTGACTCCACCCTCTTTCAAATATCATCAAGTTTACTGTATTCAGATCATGCTGACTCTTCTCAGTAAAAGTTCTTATAGAAATAATTGTTTTCTCTTTTGTGAGAAAACGAACCCCTAAACATTGACTAAATTCACTTGGACATATATTTCAAACCATGACCAAACGTAGTGATATATTTTAAGTAAACAGAAGTTCAAAACAATCTCAATATCCCATAGCCCTTCCCATCAGTCTCAGTAAAAACAGATCAATGGAAAACAATATAGCAGAACAGCAGACATAAATACCAAAGGCTTATTTGTAGGTGGTTGCTATAAACGTAACATCTACCATATATAGAGAGGGAGACTGAGAATAGCTTGATTTTGCCCTAAGTACGCTGCTTCCTGGAAGAAAAGTAAACCACATATTTTAATGACATTATTCAATTGAAATTAACACCACAAAGCTACTTCCTAAGTGTCTCATACTTCCAAGTTTATGCTGAAAAGGGAAAGGTCCTTTTGAGTAATTGAACTGAAAATCTAATGGACTTGATAGATGTTTGATTGTAACCAATGACATCAAACATCTATTGATTCAATACAGAATTCAGTTAACTAAATATTTTATGTATGTGAGAGAAAAAAAATCACAACACAAAGTGAATGGATTGGATGTTTTGGGGAAATACAGATCAGAGCATTGTTGTGGTTAGCTATAACATTTTGGCTCTAACATTAGACATGGACGGCACCACAGCCATAGGCATGTTGCCATAGAAACAAAAGTCCCAGTATTATTTCACGAAATTTCTTCATCAGCACCCTGTTATTGTTCTGCATTCGTTACATCCCTTTATGTTCATGTGACAAATCCACACTCATGCCAGGAATATGACTCATATCCTTAAATACCATGTGTTCATGAAAGAATCTTCAGAAAGCAAGAAACTTAATGGACTGTTGGGGGAAATTTTTAACTTGACATTGAGCCACTTTTCTATCAGGAGTATTTATCTCCTCTCAGACTTCTGAGATTCTTTCTCAGGGACTGGCATGGAAAATATCAAGAATTTGTAGCTGAATAAATAAAAAATGAGCAAGACAGATGAATCAACTACCCAGGCTCAAGATGGTGGCCCATGTGGTGTTTCAATCTTGAAGGCTGATTACGTGATACACTTACGTATTGCAAAATTATTACCATGGCAGGTTTAGTTAACAACCTTTATCACCTTTGAAACTACTGACTATTTTCAATATTTTAAAAATGCATAGTCTTCAGAACAGAATGCCTTGATAAGTACTCAACAGAAAACAAATAAGTAAATCTATAAATAGACACACTGAGCAAAACCGCAGAACTTGCGGGAGAGAACAATCAAGGTGAATTGCATTACCTGTAGGAGAAGGGTGACTCGAATCAACACCTCTCTTCTCAGTAACCAGAGAAACCAGAAATTAAGAAAACATATCTTAAAATGATCAGAAAACAAAACAAAAAGATAACCACTTAATTTAGAAAGCTATTCAGGATGAAATATCATAAAAAAGTAAGAGCAGGCTTTGTTTCCTCTTCCACAAACTTTTCCTCTTCCTCTTCCTGAGAAAGTCAGTCCTAAAGCCATTTAGATGGAGCTGAACATCACAGGCGTCCACATCAGGCAAGAGGTGGGGGGTGGAGAATGCAGGTGGGTGGGACAGGGTGTCAGAGACAGAGCAGAGTGAGGAGTGGGCATGGGGCCGGGGAGGGCCTGATGGCTGACTCAGAAATAAGGAACCAGGGCCCAGCAGGATGAGAAGACTCCAGCAGAGGAAGGAAGGCGCCTGCCTGGGAGCATCTGCGTTGGATGGCTATGGGAGGTTACTTATGTGTGTATACAGGTGTGTGAGCTCGGTCACTCAGTAGTATCTAACTCTTTCCATCCCTATGGACTGTAGCCCGTCAGGCTCCTCTGTCCATGAGATTTCCTAGGTAAGAATACTGGAGTGGGTTGCCATTTCCTTTTCCAGGGGAACTTACCAACCCAGGGGTCAAACCCATGTCTTTTGCATCTCTTGCATTGGCAAGCGAATTCTTTACCCCTGTGCCACCTGGGAAGCCCCTGGGAATTGATCAAACAAGTGAGCTTATTAATGCTAATAGAAGCTATGTTTCTCACATTAATAGAGTTTTAAACATGGAAAGAAAGAAGGCAAGGATGAACTTCATGGTTTTGGCTTAGAATTGAAGCTATTCTCCTGGTTTTCTAGATAGATTGATAAATAAATGTTTTAATATTTCTACCAGCTATGATTTTTATCAGAGAAACAGAAATACTAGAAATAATGTAGAATCAGGAATTTACTGTAAAGATTTAACCTTATGCAATTGCGGGGTTGGGTTATACAATTTGCGTTTGAATTTTAGCAAACTCCAAAAGAGAGTGAAGGACAGGGAAGCCTGGCCTGCTGCACTCTGTGGGGTTGCGAAGAGTCAGACACCAATTAGCACTGAACAACAGCAGCTGCCTCTGCCTTTAGAGCAGGCTGTGAGAAAGGAGCCTAGTTGTGAAGTGTGGGAGGAAGGAAAGGCAAAATTAGAACCTAGAAAGGTGGAGACACGTGTGCCTCTCGCTGCCTCCGGAATAAACTTGAGATTGTATGTCCCCTGATAGGATGTGGGATTCCTTCCTGGCTCAGAGGGTAAAGAGTCTGCCTGCCATGTGGAAGACCTGAGTTCGATCCCTGGGTTGGGAAGATCCTCTGGAGAAGAAAATGGCAACTCACTCCAGTATTCTTACCTGGAAAATCCCATGGATGGAGGAGCTTGGTGGGCTACAGGGCTACAGTTCAAAGGGTCACAAAGAGTCAGACACAACTGAGTGACTTCACTTCACTCGACAGGATGTGATGAAAACCCAGGATCTATCCTGAAGCATTCCTGCCAAGGACTGTAACCTAAATCTATTGATGAGAAAACTTCAGACAAACCCAGATTAAGGACATTCTTCAAAATAACTTGGCCTAATAAGGTTCAATATAAAAAATGTATCAATGTAAAAAAAAGGGGGGCAGATAATGAGAAAAAAGTTAAGAGGATGTTAATGAGAAAACTAACACAAACAATGAAAATTAAGGCAAAATATAGTTATCATTCAAAAAATGTAAATAGGTTAAACTCACTTAAAAGCAGACATTTTGTAATGGATTTTAAATATCTAGCTCTCTGAGCTGTTTACGTGGACAGAAAATGTGGGTTTTTATCTTAAAGAAAAAACTTAATCATTATATTACATAAACACCGACATTCGTGCACAGAAGGGCTTCCCCAGTGGCTCAGAAGCTGCAGGAGACGTGGGTTCAATCCCTGGGCGGGGGCGGGGGGAGTATCCCATGGAGGAGAGCAGGCCACTCTGGTACTCTTGCCCTGAGAATCCCATGGATAGAGGAGCTTGGTGGGCTACAGTTCATAGCATTGCATGGAGTCGGACACGACTGAAGCAACTTAGCATGCACGCATGCACATACAAATAAAGAAGAATAGTAGGATATTAACAATCAAAAAAAATCTAGGGATAGTATGCACAGGTATTCTTTGTACTCTTCTTAGAAATTTTGAGTTTGAGATGATTATTAAATAAAAGTACTTTTAAAGACAATACAGGGGATAAAAGAGTAGCCACCGGCTGAGGAAGAAAGAACACTTAAAAAGAAAGAACTATTTGGCTCAGCTGGTAAAAAAAATCCGCCTGCAATGCTGGACACCTGAGTTGGATCCCTGAGTTGGGAAGCTCCCCTGGAGAAGGGAGCAACTACCCACTCCAGTATTCTGGCCTGCAGAATTCTTTGGACCTTATAGTCCATGGGGTTGCAAAGAGTCAGACATGACTGAGCGGCTTTCACTTTCTCTTTATTACCTGGAAAATGTGAAGAAGTCTAATATTAGTCACTAAGAGAAAGAAAAAAAGCCCACTATAAAAATGAGCAAACCAAATGAAGAGGCCATTCAAAAATTCAAACGATAGAATAGAATGGTCAGTAAGGGTATGAAAAGGTGGTCAGTCTAACTAAACATAAGGTTTTAGAAGAAGAAATCTTTTATTTCTACTACAGTGGTAAAAGTTGCATGGTGGAAAAGAGAATGTCAAGATTAGTGAAGAAATGTGAAGAAAAGTTATGCACTCTTCATTGTTGTTGCTGTTTAGTTGCTAAGTCCTATCTGACTCTTTGCAGCCCCGTGGACTGTAGCCCTCCAGGCTCCTCTGTCCATGGGAAGAATACTGGAGTGGGTTACTGTTTCCTCCTCCAGGGCAATCTTCCTGACCCAGGGATCGAACTTGCGTCTCCTTCATTGGCAAGCAGATTCTTTACCACTGAGCCACCTGGGAAGCCCCATGCACTCCTAATAGAGGAATAAATCAGTCCAACTACATTGGGAACAATCTATTACATGTGCTTGCAGAAGGCGGCAACTGATCACTTCCAGAAGAATGCCTCAGACATTTTAAAAAGAGGGGAATGCCTTTTTGCAAAAATGAAGTGCCAAGTCTCTGGAGCAAGTTTTGGATGTTGGCTGTTTTCTGAACCCTCTGTAGCAGTCCATCAGGACAGCATAGATGCTTTGAACAACTGCCCCAATCACTGGATCCACACATCAAATAGACACACGTCAGATAAGCAGACGTGAGCCAGCGACTCAGCAAGCCGCCTGGTTGTTTCCAAATATACAAACCTTTGTTCGCTGGGATGCAGTTTTCTGTCAGACTATTTCAACACTTGCGGTGGCAGAATATCAAAGCCACTCTTCCTGTGATATTTGCCCAGAGTGATGAGAGGCGGGATTTTAACATGGAAGCTTGGTTAAAATAATAAGTTCTATCATTGCCATTTTGTTTTGGTATTTTAAGTACAAGTGGAAAACAGCAGAAGGTATTGTTTCTTTGGAAGTAGCTCTCATGACTCAATATTTTAAATGCACTCCAACACCTTGAAGTTTTCCCTTTGTGATAGTTTCTTACTCTGTAACAAGCAAGCTATTTACAGACGTCTTGTTGCAACAACCCACAGACAGAAACTTGCCCTCATTAAAAGCAATGTTTGCTGTTGAATATTGTCATTCTCATGCATGTTCTTTTCATTCACACTAGTTGGAGTTTGCTTTCAAATAGGCCTTCTTGGGAGTACCCTTATTAAAATGAACTTATATGAAAAAATTGGCTTAAAGCTCAACATTCAGAAAACGAAGATCATGGCATCTAGTCCCATCACTTCATGGCAAATAGATGGGGAAACAATGGAAACAGTGTCAGACTTTATCTTTTTGGGCTTCAAAATCACTGCAGATGGTGACTGCAGCCATGAAACTAAAAGACGCTTACTTCTTGGAAGAAAAGTTATGACCAACCTAGATAGCATATTCAAAAGCAGAGACATTACTTTGCCAACAAAGGTCTGTCTAGTCAAGGCTATGGTTTTTCCAGTAGTCACGTATGGATGTGAGAGTTGGACTGCGAAGAAAGCTGAGCACCAAAGAATTGATGCTTTTGAACCGTGGTGTTGGAGAAGACTCTTGAGAGTCCCTTGGACTGCAAGGAGATCCAACCAGTCCATTCTGAAGGAGATCAGCCCTGGGTGTTCTTTGGAAGGAATGATGCTAAAGCTGAAGCTCCAGTACTTTGGCCACCTCATGTGAAGAGGTGACTCATTGGAAAAGACTCTGATGCTGGGAGGGATTGGGGGCAGGAGGAGAAGGGGACGACAGAGGATGAGATGGCTGGATGGCATCACCAACTCGATGGATGTGAGTTCAAGTGAACTCCGGGAGTTGGTGATGGACAGGGAGGCCTGGCGTGCTGCGATTCATGGGGTCGCAAAGAGTTGGACACGACTGAGCAACTGAACTGAAATGAACTGATATGAAGTGTTATGTCATTATTTGCTACTGACCTGAGTCAAATGTTCATTCATTTTGGTTGCAAATTTTATTGAGTTCCGGCAAGGTAACTTGCCTTGACGGTGGTGCTGGATACAATAATCATCAGCATTTATTGAGCATTTACTATGTGCCAGGCATTGTTCTGACAGCTTTATGTGAATTACCTCATTTATTCTTGCCAGGAACTCTACGAAGTAGATGTTATCATTATCCCATTTTACAGGTGAAGAAACAGTTGCAAAGGAAGGTTAAAGCATTTGTTGCAGATCACTCAGTTAACAAGTGAGAGAACCAAGATTTAAAGCTAGTCCAACTTCAGAGAATATACATCCAGCAGTTATGTTATCTGGCCTGTTGTAAAAAGCAGTCATATTTCATACCATCAGTAGAGAAAAGGCAAGCCAATTTTCAATGAAGCCCCACAGTATGCAATCATTTTAATTAAGTGTAGCATTTTCACAATTATAGTTGAGCACAATTATTAAATCCTTTGCTTTCCTTTAACCGCTCTTGAGTTCAGTCTGAAAATAAAATGGTATTGGAGATTAATGCCTAAATGTCAGCCTCATGGGTCTTGACAATAGCTAAGCTGTGGAGGTTTCAGAAGATATAGCAGCTGAGTTGTGACGTTTTTTCAACAGGAAAGGGGCTGAGGTATCTTCAGGTGGATAGGCATTGCATCACAGATGCAGGCAGGCAGCCTACAGCCAGGGATGGATCCTGGCTTTCTGGCATAATGTGAAATGCTGCGTTTCAGTGACTCTGACTCCTATGTCAGTGCTTGCCTGCTGCTTGAGTCCCTCTAATCTGAGGCCTTGTTTCTCCTCCCAGTTCTTACAGGGGCTGGCATAAAATTGTTCAAGGGTCTCTTACCTCATTTGCATTGCTTCATCTTATCCTCATAGTTTGAATGGTAAGAAGCAAAGATGGTTTTCAGTTTTTTGAGGAGCACACCGGACTTCAGAAATGTTTCAAAACATCGAGATCTTACTGTTAAGGGAAGTAAAAGCTAAGAGGTTAACACGGTATCCAGGGCCATGGACTGTATCACAAACCCATCTGATTATTACATCTTTAAAGGAAAACAGCACAAATCCTACCCTGACCACTGCCAGTCTCACTTCTGGATCTTGGGCTGTCCTCCTGCCTCCGACTCTACCTTCCACCCGTTATTTTTAAGAATCAACACACCCAGGAAGGTGACCCAGCTGTGTCCCTGGCAGTCTAGGTTAGAGACCTCTACTGCCTACACAGCTCCATAGAGTCTCATGCCCACCACCATTATAGCATTTATCACAGTGCACTTTCATAATTCATTATCCTATATTATGCATCTTCACCCTGAAGTAAAAGTTGTTGAAGGCACAGATATTGATGAAAATAATTACTTTTTAAATGGATCCTTCTATCCCCAGTACATTGTAGAGTTCCTGGCATAGAGAAATTGCTCACTAAATATTCGTGGGAAAAATCTGTAATTTTCAGTTGGAAATGACTCTTACAATACTACTGTATTTAACCTTCAGCATTTCGTGATGAACAGCTATCTCCTCCTGAACCCTGTCGCTAGCACAGGGACAATCCCCAGCAGAATGTACCTGCCCGTCTTTAGCCGCATTGGTCTCAGTAACAGCTGGCTCGCTGAGAGATGGGAGAACTGAAACAGATTATTTCAGGACAAGTAGGTTAAAATGATCCTTGTCACATAGTGTATGAAGTGCAAAACTGTGTGATGTATTGTGGATAGTTTGCAATTTTTTAAGAATTTAAGAAAAATTATTCCATGCAGAGAAGAGTTTAAATTATTACTATGATGTCTTTATGTTTTTTTCACCAAATGTTGACAGCTTAATCTTCAAATAAAGTAATTGAAATATGTAATAAATAAGATAAAATGTATAGAATTCATATTCTCTTGCTTAATAAAAGGTATTATTAAAAACAATGAATTGTTTAAAGGAGGAGGAAATAACGTTGATCAAGAACTCAACACAAGAGTAGAAACATGGAAATAATGGCAAATTCTCCAGTTTAATGAGAAGTTAACACATACTATTGAATTGAAAATTAATTATGTTTATACAGTGGTTATAAGTAGAAATTACCTAAATTAACAACTAATTATTTTAAATATATGACATGTATTAAAAAATAAACATATTTATAGAAAACATTTAGTTATATTTTATAACTGTAATTGTAGGTAGAACACCCCCCCACACACACACAAAAAGTTTGCCTTTAAAGATGTCTCAAAGGCAATGAAGACTTTAAAAAGCTTAAGTTTGGACAGAGAACTGTATGGACAGTGAGTATGCATGTACTCTTTGCTATTAATATATTGTCTAGCTACTTAGTTTACATGGCTCTGTGTGTGTGTGTGTGTGTGTGTGTGTGTGTGTACATGAAAGCATATGTTGATACTACTACTTGTGCATTGGGAATTTCCCACAAAGACAGATAACAAAGGTCAATTGGGTATAGCATGTGGAACTCTGCTCAGTGTTAAGTGGCAGCCTGGATGAGAGCGGTGTCTGGGGGATACATGTATATGTATCTGGGTCCCTTTACTGTTCACTTGAAACTGTCACAGAGTTTTTAATCAACTATACTCCAATACAAAATACAAAGTTAAAAAAAAGTCAGCTGGGAACGATAGGAAGCCTATCTCAGCCAAAACCTAACTCAGCCATTCATTTACTTGCGCCTATTATAAATTATTCAAACTCTCTGAACCTCAGTTTCTACATATGTAAAATGGGAAAAAGAGGAAAGTTAATAATAGCACATGTACAACCCCTGATACAGGAAATGACAGGTGTGATCATTACCATTGTTACTCTTGGTATTTCTAGTTACATTTGGTAAGTCTTGGAAAGAAAAGACCTAAATACTAGGGCTAGACTAAGTACACTTCAGTGTACTTCTGTTCCTGAGGTCTCTGAGTCTTCACACTACCTGAGTCATTGTCATCAACCACAATTATTTACTGGAACGGTTATACAGTTCTTTCTTTCACAAACTGCTTTACAACATTTGAAACCCTTCAATCTTAGAGCAATCCTATGGCATTGGTGTCACTCTGTCTATCTCCTGGAGTTAAGATGCTGAAGCCAGGGGTGTTCAAGGGGTTGACCAGTGATCCCTTGGCCAATGCTGGACCAGCGGTCAAATGCAAGGTTCATTCTACGACACTGTCTTCTTCCTGCCTTCATCTATCTGGTCTCTGAGCCAGCCACAAGCTGAGCGCTATGTTATGCAGACCAAATTTGCCATCCAAGGAAGAACATTTTGTGCATGAAAACGCTGCTATTATTAATTGTGCTGTGACAAGCAGACTAAACCAGGACAAGCAAGATCCAGGTTCACAATGGTCAGGATATAAAGAAAGGTGTGCTTTCAACTATTCCTAGAAAAATAGCTGAGGAGTTAGAATATAATTAAAACAAAACCCTTAAAGTAGCATGGAAAGAGGTAAATGATAATAGCTATAGCCATTGAGACAGTGTTAGTCATTCAGTCGTGTCCAACTCTCAGCAGCCCCATGGACTGTAGCCCACCAGGTTCCTCTGTCCATGGGATTCTCCAGGCAAGAATGCTGGAGAGGGTTGCCATTCCCTTCTCCAGGGGATCTTCCTAATCCAGGGAAGGGACCTGGGTCTCCTTCCCTGTAGGCATATCCTTTACTGTCTGAGCTGCCAGGAAGCCATTCAGATGGGGGAAATAAATTCCGTAGGTAAAGAGAAATGCTTCATTCATTTCTAAGATCCCAGCCCTGGGTATAATGCCTAGAATACAGTAGAAGCTCAGTAAATGTTTGTTAAATTGGATTTCTTTGAGTTGAGGAATTAGGTAAACGTAGAGGATGAGATACAAAGTTCACACAGTCTTTTCACTGACCCATGGTTGTAACAAATTTGTGATTATTATCTGCCCTTTTCTAAATGGGCAAACTTGAAATATCATGCATTAAGGATATAATGCACAGGGAATACGAAGCTATGACTAATCATGTTGTGCGGGAAGATTTGGGGCAAAAGGCAGAGATAAGAATATTTATTTCCTCTTCCAACAAGAAATATCTCTATTGTAAAGATTACCAAATAATTGGCTGATTTCATTAATATTGGTCAGATACAATTGAAATCATGGGTTGGGTTTAATTAAACTAAAAGAGCCCATCTTGCAACCTTGAATAGACACAGCAACGTGTTTTGTACATGCTGATGAATGTGGTGTTTCTCTTTTCATGAATGACTCAGACCTGATGCCACTGCTAGGTAGATACATTATAGTGTGCTCAGCAACACAGTACAGCCCTGTATTTCCCAGGAGTGCACCTTGAATTTATTTGAGGTGGGAGTTGCCACATTTTGTGCCTCTGAATGAATCAAAAGGGATGTCACGTATGCAACGTATGGGTGTGTCGGTTTGGTGGGGAAAGAAACCTGGGTGACGCACAGTTGCTTTGCGGTTGGCTCGACACACGCCCTGCCATTTATTGGGCTTCAGGGGTTGGGCCTGGGAATATTTAGAGGAAGATCCATGAGGTAGAAAGATTGTCCACTGAGGAGCTAATCCTGGCATCCAGGGCTCACAGCAACCACTTCTCATTAAACCTTTCCAAGCCCCACTCTTTCATTCGTCATCTGTAACGCTGGCCCTCTGGTGAGGAGCTTTCGTCACTGGAGAGGAAGTCCATACTGGAATCAGGAGTGCTGACTTCTAGATCTGTCTGTGCTGCCGACTGGATGTAAGTCTGTGGACAATTCTCCGAGCTTTCTGAACTACAGTTCCTTACCTTCAAAGTGAATGCTTCACAAAGAGTATGCCTGAGGTTCTTCGTGTCTCTAAGGATGCTTCCCTTTCCCGGTCCACTTTCTGCAAACATTTGTCATCTTTCCATGGTGAAAATGAAGGTGTAAAATGCAGGTCTGTGAGAACCCATTCGCACAGCGAGTGGAAAGAGAATTCCCTATAACCCCAAATTGTTCAAAACAAAGGCTCCTTTTGAGTTTCTACCCCTCCTTCCAATCATTATTGTGAAACTTCCCCCCAGTTCTCTTCTGATTTCAACCAACCTTGGTTGTCCTGAAAATCAAGACACTGGCAGCTTTCTAAGGTCTAAAGCACTGGCAAATTGTTAAGTAACAAGTCAACTTTATTAACTGCAATTATATGTGGCTTCACTTAAGAAAGTGCTTTAGTTAATCTGCTAGAAAGATTCCACATTCAAATTTATTTAGAAATTGCTGCCATAGCTGTAACAGGGACCAAGAAGATTCCAAAGGCTAAGGTGAAAAGTTTTCTCAACTGCACCCTGCAGTGGGAGTGAGAATTGTCACATTTTTCAACTAGTCTGTGCACTGAACTGTGGCTGGAAGATCAGACTTGTGAATGTAAGCAGGGAGCTTGGAGGGGAAAGGCAGTCAGGACAGAATATTCTAACAGAACCCAAACACAGGCAGACATGGGATGACCCATTCTCTGCAAGTAAGAGGGAAAAGCCTCAAACACCCAGATGATCTCAGAAAAGGGCACCCATGCATGTGCTGGCCGAGGTTAGCAGACTTCCTGTTAACAATTAGCGAGGACAAAGCCATGGAGGACACAGCCTCAGTAATTTCTCAAGTCCCAGAATGAAGTATGTGCCAGGTGACTGGAAGGTCTGTGAATGATCACGGAAGGTAAAACCTGCTGGTTGGCAGTCTCTTACTTTTTCTTGAGAAATTATTTAGCTCCTCTGGGATAACAGAACAGAGCTTTTGATAAAAAATATTAAAATTCTATTTAGATGTACAATGTTTTAATGCAAATTTTTAACCATAAAAAACCAAACGCTCCATTCAGTTAAATTAATAGAATTACAAAAAGATGTAATGATAGCAATTAAGTCTTGAAAATGCAAATTTTATAGTCAAGGACAATTACCTCATTTATAGTATATTGGAATGGTGCCAGATGAAGGTAATTTAGATCCCCCCAGCTCACAGTTACATCATGATGGATATCTTCATTTCATTAGTACAACAAAGATGGGTGAGAAGTTAGACAATACATAAAGAAGAAAGAACGAAAGAGAGGTTGACCTTTATAGTATAACTACAACCAGAATACCTTCACTAATTTATCAAGTATTTAATGAGTACCAATTACCTAACATATTAGTCATATGTATATTTTTTCTGCCTTAGACTTCTAAAAATCTCTTTATTTTCAGCATCCACAAACACTGGTTTCTAGAGAGATCAGATTTCTTCAGAACCAGGACGGGTGTTTGGTGCTTGAGGTGTGTCTTGATGCCAAGACTTCCGGCACCAAGGCTTCCAGCATGAGAACAACGGATTTTTCACTAATTATCTTCTTTCATTCGAGCATGCTGAAGGTGATTTTCAGTGTCTTCAAATCATACAGCTGTGAAATTGTACTACCTAAATAATTATTCTTGACATGTCTAATATTTTGCTATCTACTTTCTAATGTTCTTTATTTTAACATTATCCTGTTGGCTGCAGTCCATCTGTACAACACTTGGTACACACTATCCTTTCCACAGTACAGGAAGATGAGGAATTTTACCGAAGAGAGAGAGTGCAACTGATTTAGTAATAGGAGTGTAGGTTTTTCAAACACTGACGTTTATATTTTCTTAATGCAGTTTCCTTGCTTACATTCATTAAAAAAAAAAAAAAAATCCTATGTAGCCTCTAATCTCCTTTATTTCCCCTCTAGAGGGCACTAGATCACACTCTTGCAGATAAAAGGCATCGAATCTAAGCCCTCCTTGCTGGTGGTAAATTTTTCTTTTGAATCATTATCTCCAGAGAGAAAATTATTCCTATCTAAGGGAACCAACAACTGTGAGAAGCAGGTGGTTTATTCCTCTCTGTATAGCTTCTGGACAGAGGGCACCCACTGTACTCATGGTGACAAGGTGATGACGGTGGTCATTATATGGGCTTTGGAGACAGACTGCCCAAGTTCAAACATCGCTCAGGCACTTCCTAGACACATAATGCTGGGCAATTTATTTAAAAGTTCTGTGCCCCAGTTTCCTCATCTGGAATATGAGGATTATAGTAACACCTACCCCACACCTCCCCCCACTGAAAATAACACGGTGGGGGGTAAGGGAAGGTGGGACAGATTGGGAGACTGCGATTGCCATATATACCCTACCATGTGTAAAATAGATAGCTAGTAGGAAGCTTCTGTGAGAGCGCAGGAAGCACAGCTCAAGGCTTTGTGATGACCTAGCCGGGTAGGATGGGGGAGTGCGATGGGGGTGGGTGGGAGGAGGCTCAAAAGGGACGGGATTATGTATACTTATGGCTGGTGGCTGGGCTTCCCTGGTGTCTCAGCAGTGAAGAATCCGCCTGCAATTCTGGAGACACAGGTTTGATCCCTGGGTTGGGAAGATCTCTTGGAGAAGGGAATGGCAACCCACTCCAGTATTCTTGTCTGGAGAATTCCATGGATATGGACGGAGGAGTCTGGCAGGCTACAGTCCATAAGGTTGAAAAGAGTCAGACCCAACTGAAGTGACTCAGAATGCACAGATGAGAGGGAAAGGCAACTCCCTTACATAGAACAGCTATTGGAACTTTTAAAGAAGCTTGTGTGCTGTTGATGTAATAGACGTCAGAAGAGAGGGTAAATTTCTTTGAATTCAGTGATGTAATAACTTCAAAATTTTACTTTCTTGGTCACGTTTTGGCCGTTAAACTGCAAACCAAGACATCTAAAGTTTGTTATAATGAAAGGCCATAGGAACATATACACACCAAAGAAATGAATATATGTGATAGAAATATGGCCCTTCTTCAGTACATAGACAAGATTTTTGTTTATTTTGTCTGATTTGTTTAAATATCATTTATAGGGAGATTCATTAGGACTCTCCCCCACCCAAAAAATATTAATTTAGCATCTAGGAGTTAAGGAGCTTCTGTGAAGATCAATCTTTGGAGGGATGATGTGCAAGCCTTTGTAGGCTCCTTTTCTTGTTTAATTGAGCTGGTGGCATGAGAATTTTTATCAAAATACCATTTGGTTGACAGTAGTCATGATAACACTCTTCTTTATTTACTCTTTCTGATATTTATATAGTTTTCAAGGTAAATTTATCAAAGATTTTCTGAATGTTCTTAAGAACTTCTTAAGCACCATTCTGAAACTTATATACACTAATGATGAATCCCCAAAGCATGCCTTATCCAAGAAGCTTTGTAAGAAACTCTATGCACTTTGGGTGGTGTAAATGTTCAAATAAATATTAAAAATCAATTGTCTCTGATGTGCGTGGATGTGATAGGAACTCATCAATAAGCCGACTTATAGTCTTTTTTATAACCTTTAGTAGAACTGACTTTGCCCTGGAAGGCCATTCAGGGTGTCATCAACAAACAAACCTATGCTTGGAGTGCACCTTTCAAACTGCCAGACTGCCAGATTTTCAGATTTCTTGTAAGAATTTCAAATATATTTGTATTGATGTACAGTACGGATTGGGTGGTGCTAGTGATGAAGACCCCACCTGCCAATGCAGGAGACAGAAGAGATGTGGGTTCAGTCCCTGGGTTGGGAAGATCCCCTGGAGGAGGAAACGGCAACTCACTCCGGTGTTCCTACAGGGCTAATCCCATGGACAGAAGAGCCCAGCAGGCTACAGTTCATGGGGTCACAAAAGAGTCAGACATGACTGAGAAATTGGGCATGCAGACACACGCATGCTCGGTTAGAGGGAATAGACACGCTGAAAAGAGATTTATATCTGCATTTTCGCTCTTGGTAATGAACAGGTCTATACGAGGAAAGAAAACCTAATACAGCCTTAGTCTTTTAACATCAAGATAGAATTAGAAGCTAAAAGTTCATTGTCCAGTTCAAATGGAGGAAAGAGTTGAGGTCCTTACTTAGATGGTTTCCTATGCAAGACCACCAGGTTTCTAGCACTAGAGAGAACAAAGGTACTTCTGATATCCCGGCTGCTGTGTCTCAGTTGTAAAGTCCCGTTTGAGATCATAATAGGATATTGATTACTTTGGATGCCATACAAAGCTGAATTGCATTTCTTGGTGGAGCAGTAAAGGTCACTGTTTGATTACTCAATAACTTTTCAAATACAAGAAATGCTATTTAAAAGTATGCTTGAATGATTGGGCTGTATTATAAGGAGATGGGGGGATGGAACTTCTTTCATAAAGATAGGTGATGGTTCTTTCATAAAGATAGATGTTAAATTCTATCAACTTTTATTTATTTATGTTGGACATTCTGTAATATTTTTTATACTAGAAGATGAACCACAAAATTAAATTATGAATGCAATTTTTATGTTATGATCCATGTGATATCTAATCCATGAAACACATAATCCACTTGTTTGTTTAGATATTAATTGAATTTGTCACCAGGACCAGCTTATATCTAATACCATTTATTTTCTGAAGTCATACATATAAGGCATTCTGTATTAAATTACAGAATACAAGAAAAATATAAAAACACATAGAGAATATATATGGTATACTTCATTATTTTGTAGCTCTGAATTTCTATTCTTTTCCCTTTTACTTATTAAAATTAATATAAAATATCTTATTTGTATTGTATCTACTACAAGTTATAAAATTAAGATCACCTTATATCATTTTTTATTGATTTTCCCTCTTTGTATGTCACTGAAAATATACCCTTACCAATACTAGATACGTTTGAAAATTGATTCTTAATTATTGCATAGTATTCCAAACTATGAATAGGGGATACAGTACTTAACGTGTTCATTTGTGCTCATAATCCCTCCCCCAGATTATGCTGCTCATGTGACCTATTGTTTGATTGTTATGGCCCCGTTAGTCCTCTCTCATATCATCACTGTATTCTTTCACCGGATTTCCTGTTTGACATTCCAGATTTCACGCTAATCGTTGGCAACATTGCTCCATCGTAACTCTCACTATTTGCCCAAACAAGGATTCATCTTTGATGGGCTGAATGGTCTTGATCTGTTTTGGCAAGAGAAAGGCATCTGTTGAGTCTATTGCAAGGCTTCCCTGTCATTCACTGTCTCTCAGAGTTTGCTCAGACTCATATCCATTGAGTTGGTGATAATATCCATAAATCCATGTTACATGAAATCGAGAATATTCTCCAAAAAGAGGAGTCAAAATAGAAGTTTTGTGAAACTTAAGAATAAAGGGCTCTAGTCATTGAATGGATACTGGACTTCTACAAAATTCCAATCAGTGACACTAACTTTTTGATAAGGGCTATAGCCATAACTAAAGAGAAAGGAATATCATAGCAAATGTTCATCACAACTGAAATATTTTTATGCACCTGCTGTTGTCATTTAATATTCTGTACATGGTTTAGTTGGTATCAGCTTAGTTCATCCTGACTCTTCTGTAAGTAATATTCCTATTACTTGAGATAAAGAGCTTGACTCAGTATCATTTTAACTGAACTTGGTGGAGCCAACTGAATTCATTGTCTGTTTAATTTGTGGATAAAGTAGAATACATCCCTGTTTTCCAAAACTGACCATTTAACCAAGTTGGGCAGTTAGACAAGGGTGCCTTATTTTATGTCTTTTAATTATTTGAGTAACACATCAATTTATTTTTATAGTGACTCAGTTTCCAAATAGCTCCCATTAATTGACATGTACATTTAAACTTATTTCAAGCCAATGAGTTCCATTCCGTGAATTACGTGCCCTACTTAAATTATACTGAGTCTTTTCAGATTATGTCCTTATACTGATATAAACATTTTTTTTGCTGTGATGCTGTCATGCTCTGTGACTTCTTAGTATCGTTTCTCCCTCCTTCATGTTTGTGTGAACTCTCTCTTTTTAAAAAAGTACTTGAAGAATCAAGCAGTTTGGCTGGATTTGTAAATATTTTAAATCACTTGTATAATTAGATACCCCCTTACAGTGCTACGTCTTAAAGCTGGCTTAAAGCTCAACATTAAAAAACTAAGATCATGGCAGCATATCCCATCTGATACCATCCCTTCATGACAAATAGATGGGGGAAAAGTGACAACAGCAACAGATTTTATTTTCTTGGGCTCAAAAATCACTGCAGACAGTGAGTGCAGTCCCAAAACAGACACTTGCTCCTTGGAAGAAAAGATATAACAAACCTAAACAATGTATTAAAAAGCAGAGACGTCACTTTGCCAATAAAGGTCCATATAGTCAACGTTATGGTTTTTCTAGTACTCATGTACGGATGTGAGAGTTGGACCATAAAGAAGGCTGAGCACCAAAGAATTGGTACGTTTGAAATGGTGTGTTGGAGAAGATTCTTGAGAGTGCCTTGGAAAAGCAAGGACATCAAACCACTCAGTTCCCTCAATCCTAAAGGAAATCAAACCTGAATATTCATTGGTAGGACTGATGCTGAAGCTCCCAATACTTTGTCCACTTGATGCAAAGAACTGACTCATTGGAAAAGATCCTGATTCTGGGAAAGACTGAGGGCAGCAGGAGAAGGCAGAGACAGAAGGTGGGATGGTTTGATGGTAACATCGACTCGATGGATTTGAGTTTGAACAAACCCCAGGAGATGGTGAAGGACAGGGAAGTCTGGTGGATAGTGTCCACCAGAAAATTCAGATGCCTATAAGGGGAGACGTCAGCCAGTAAGATCAAAATACCCAAGTGAATTCTCACATCTTCACACATTTAGCTGTCTTCCCACTTCCCATAAATTTGTCATCAGATTATTTTCTTTTAAACTAACTTTTAAAATGTCAGTCATTTTTGTGAAACTAAAGACATTCTTCTCAGTTCAGCTCAGTTCAGTTGCTCAGTCATGTTTGACTCTTTGCTACCCCATGAATCGCAGCACGCCAGGCCTCCCTGTCCATCATCAACTCCCAGAGTCTACCCAAACTCCCGTCCATCAAGTCGGTGATGCCATCCAGCCATCTCATCCTTTGTCGTCCCCTTTTCCTCCTGCCCCCAATCCTTGCCAGAATCAAGGTCTTTTCCAATGAGTCAACTCTTCACATGAGCTGGCTAAAGTACTGGAGTTTCAGCTTTAGCATCAGTCCTTCCAATGAACATCCAGGACTGATCTCCTTTAGGACAGACTAACTGGATCTCCTTGCAGTCCAAGGGACTCTCAAGAGTCTTCTCCAACACCACAGTTCAAAGGCATCAATTCTTTGGCGCTCAGCTTTCTTCATAGTCCAACTCTCACATCCATACACGACCACTGGAAAAACCATAGCCTTGACTAGACAGACCTTTGTTGGCAAAGTAATGTCTCTGATTTTTAATATGCTAAGTTGGTCATAACTTTCCTTCCAAGGAGTAAGCATCTTCTAGTCACATGTTAATAAAATATATTCTGCAAATACATTGATGAGGAAGAAGCAGTGCAATGTACAATTATATGTTACATTAAAACTTTTCAGTTTGCTTCTGCACTTACATAATTGAGATAGCTTTTCAATTTGGAAATTTTTTTCCCTATAGTGTAATCAAATATTTTAAAATACGCTTTACTGAGACACTATGTTTGTTGGTTTGTTTTTAACTGCACATCCATAATAATTTGCACATTGTTTCACTGCAGCATTTTCATACTATTGAATAAATAATGTTTATAAATGTATCCTTGTAAATGGGCTGTGAACTCCTCAGGAACAGGGATGGGGTTTGATTCATATTTCTGTGCTCATCAACTAGTTAGTGGGTAAGGTCTAACAGTGGTTAGCCTCTCTACCTCCTTAGAATTGCAATTCAGACCAGTATGGACCCCTGAGAGCTGAGAATACTTGAGGCCAAGGAATGACCAGAAACAGCCAGAAAGAAACTGAACCAGCACACAAGGGTCAACTACGTTTAAGGAGAAATGGGAGTTAAACCAGAGAGTAACCATATCCAGGTGTCAGTTCCAAAAGGCAAGTGTGGAACCAATAACAGCAGCCAAAACAAGAGACGGAAAGTCAGGAAAACGCAATGAGGAGATGATGGTGAGACGCAGAGGGCAGATGAAGGGAGGGAGTGAAGAAATGTGAATGCTTATAGTGCTGGGGCACTCGGAGGCTCAACTTAAGCAGGTTTTCATGCTGGGTGAAAACAAGGAGAATCATACCGGCACACACGTATACACGTGCACACACAGAAAGGGAAAGGGAGACATATAGGATGCTTATGTTAACGTATGTAAGATTAATTGGCACCATTCATGGGCCTTTTTGTGCCTCCCAGGTGGCGCTAGTGGTAAAGAACCTGCCTGCCAATGCAGGAGACATAAGAGACGTGGGTTTGATCCCTGGGTTGGGAAGATCCCCTGGAGAAGGGCATGGCAATCCACTCCAGTATTCTTGCCTGGAGAATCCCATGGACAGAGGAGCTTGATGGGCTACAGTCCATGGGGATGCAAAGAGTCAGACACGACTACTGCTATAGGCGACTCAGCACACAGCACACGCATGGGCCCTTTGGTGGTGTTCTTTGTCTAATCCAAGTCCAGGATACCTTGACGATGATGACAATGTTGAATTGAAGCCTATTTGCTCAAGATGCCATGGGAAATTAAGTAGGAAAAGAGTACTAGTCAACATTGATTTAGATAGAAGTCCCTTGCAGATAATAAGAGATTGACATATAGCTATCGATTTGATTTGAAAAATAAGAAAGCATCAACAAATATATAAATAAGGAAAAGGTCAACAGATACATAAATTTTATGCCTAGGCATAATGTTTCTGAAGGTGCATGTGGAGGTGGTACGTTTGCTGGTCTGAGGCATGAAGAGGCAGTCAAGTCAGGGGCATGTTGCCGGAGGACTGGGGTCACTGTCCCTGTGCTTCCATCGGGAGGGCTGGAGAGCTTTCTGTGAGCTCTTCTGGATTGATTTCTTTCAGGTTTGATGGAGAAAGCAGTAGGAATTCGGGAACTGTTTGTTTGAATAATGGGTGGGAGAGCTTGGAGAACAAGAATGCATTCCACAGACACTCAGAGAGCAGAGAGCTCACCTGAAAGGAATCGAGATGCTGGAGGGGGGAGCAGGCAACTCCATATAAAGTTTAAATGCCTGAGATGTTTCCATTTCACCAAGACAGCAGATAACTGCAGACGTTCCCAGGAGCACGTGATCTCTGCTCCCGTTGTCCTGAGTTGTGCTCAGTTCTAAATGAACCAGACTTGTTTCTGATCTTGTTAGAGTTATGCAACTTACATTCAGGAGCTTATTAAGCAACTTAGATGTTTCTTCTAGATAGTATATTTTCTAAGCTGTCTGCATTTTGTAAGGGTTTGACGTTCCCTAACTGAGTAATGGTTTTTCTACATTCTGAAACAGTCCCTTTGGGACAACACTTAGGGAGTTTCCTGTTTCCTGTCAGTGTGGTTTAACCTATACAGCGAAGAGAAGGGTTGCAGAGACTTAAATGTTTCAAAGTAAAGCTTGTTTGGGTTGCATAAAGCAATTGCTACTTGAAGCGGAGAAAGCATCAGGCATGCTCAGGTTTTTACTGAGGAATCTTGAAAAGCGTGGCTTTGGTCAAGTTTTTTGTGCCCTTGTTTTAAGGTCTTCCAAACAGATATCATTTATAAAGTCTCAAAAAACTTAATGTGTCTTTGCAAAGAGAACTCAGGGGTTTCCTATCCTCCTTTTGTTTGCTGGATCTTGTTTTTCCATCTTTTTGCAATATTTTAATAAGCAGGGAATTATTCACAATTAATGATAGCCAATCACACAGTGGGGACTATACACTTATAAAATGATGACAAATAGCCACACACTGAGTGGTGAGCAGTGTATACAAATTACACCATAAGCAGAAAGTAGTTATGCTTGATTGGAGCAATTAAATGTTTTCTTTAAAAAAAATAACTCCAGTGAGAATATTTTACAAAATGACTTTTTAATCGTCTGTAGAACTGCTAAAATTATTGTCTCATAATAGTTTTAAAGTATGGCATGTGTAGAATTAATTGTAATCCCTTTGCCTAGCCATGGGGATTCTTCCCCAGAAACCTGTTTACTTGAAACTTCTTTTTAATCACAGACTTAATATCAACCCACTCTCCTTTAAATAAAATGACGATATTTTCTAGGACTAGAAAACGCGATGTTTGGCTTCCGTAAACAAGCAAGTATTGCCCACTCTGTACAGCCAGACTGGGGGGGTGGGCAGAATACTTTAAACAGCTATGCCTTTCACCTCATAGTGAGACTGTCCCCATCAGATTGGAATTTGTCAAGGGTTGAGGGAGACTTCTGTGGAGCTTCAGCAAAAAACCTGCATTTTCTACTGGCCCACTCTAGAAGGAAGCCAAGGAGTTACAAGGTCACAAATCCAATAAAATTAAAACTGTTTCCATTGTCTTCCATCACAACAGTTTAAATCCTTAGTCTGGATTTTTCTGGATTTTTTTATGTATACCTACAACATGTTGATTCAATTCCTTTTTCACATGATAATAAATTACATGACTTTTCAAACTATGACTTACATTTTGTGGTACCACCTTAATGGCTGCATGATTCATTTAATTAATAAACCTAGTACCAAGGAAGAAACATATCTTCCCTTGATTATTTTGAAATTTATACACTCTCCCCGATTTCTATTTTTTTAATCTTGTCTATAGATCAATGGCACTACTGGTAAAACAAAACAAAAACCCTGCCAATGCAGGAGACGCAAGAGACACAGTTTCGATCTCTGGGTCAGGAAGATCCCTGGAGGAGGGCACACCAACCCACTCCAGTATTCTTGCCTGGAGAATCCCATGGACAGGGGACCCTGTGGGGCTACAGTCCATGGGGTCACCCAGGGTCGGACACAGCTGAAGTGATTTAGCATGCACACACACATAGATTCACCTGAAGATAAGATTTCTCAAATGCCTCTGAGTGAGTCACCTTCTGTCTCCCACAGCCCACCTGAGGTCAAACAGCTTCTGGGGGAGAAGCTACAGTGGGCTTATCATGAATTTCCCTTTGTTTCCTGGCTCCTCATATATTCCTCACCTTTTCTAGGCAATATGGCTTGAAGGCATGTGTTTGTTTTAGAGTTACAGCCTCATTCAGGATGTGTGAAAGGAAGCTGTTTTTCTCACCAAAAGAATACCCAAATATAATCACTTTATGAAAGCTGATCTATCTTACAGAATGAAAATGAAGTTTCCAGACTTTAAATTTACACAGTGCTACCTCCAAAGTCTATGAGGTGAGGAGTCTGGCCAACTCTATAGTAAGTAAGTAAAGTCACTCAGTCGTGTCCGACTCTTTGTGACCCCGTGGACTGCAGCCCACCAGGCTCCTCAGTCCATGGGATTCTCCAGGCAAGAATACTGGAGTGGGTTTCCATGCCCTCCTCCAGGGGATCTTCCTGACCCAGGGGTCAAACCCAGGTCTCCTGCATTGGAGGCAGACGCTTTAACCTCTGAGCCAACTCTATGGATTATCCTAATTTGTTTCTCTTGGCCTCTGTGTTGGTTGCTTCACTTTCACCATCTTTATAGCTTCTAAGTTTTCAAATTGAGCCCCGGTCTTCATATTATGTATAAATAGTAACATATGCATTAAGCCAGACTCAAGTGGGTGGGTGACTTAGAACAAAACTAGAGAAATTTCCAAAACAGATAATTTCTAATCTCTTTCTATACTGAAAACTCTGGATCTAAATTCAGTGTAGGTCTTATTGTTAAGAAGCCACAACTTAGAAAGATTTTATACAATAGCAAAAAGCTAAATATTCTCTAAATTCTCAGTTCTAGTTCTCATTAGCATATTTAATTGTTCCCCATAAGACCTCTTTGCAACAGAAAGAGAAAGGCAACGTGTACTGATGTGTGGTATCATTTGAAATCCACACAGCGTCTCTGTCTACCTGCTGTGCTTCATTTCAGTACACGTTTCCATGATTAATTTTGTTTTTCTTCAGTACATCAAAATGTTCTCAGTGATTTGTGTTTATGCATGTTATGCTGTGGATTAAAGTGGACTTATGCTTCCTAAGAAGTGAGCTGTTTTCGAATTTGAACTCTAAAGACTGTCATAGAAGACCATAGACCTGGATTCTTCAGCTGAGACTGACAGTCGCACACATGCCTGACCCCAGAATCTCTCAAGAGAATCCAAACAGTCTGTGAACTCGGATGAGATTAAGTGCTTCTTTATTTTCACGAATATGCAACAAAAATTTTCAACATTTCCTTTCACGTTTAAGATTGCCCCAAACCATGGTAGTATTAGCAGTACTTTTGATTTTTGCGCCAGTAAAAATCACAAGTACATTTACATCACGTTGTTACAGATACTCTGGAATATGATTTATGTTCTCATGCCTTTGACATTGTGGTGTTTCACCTCTTGATTTCGCTATTTAATAAATTAGTGAGGAAGTGTGCACATTATAACAAAATGTGCATATCTTTAGCATAGTCTCCTTCTGTAATGTTAGGTATTTTATTTTATGCATTTAAAGATGTTGCTCAGAGAATGTACTCATGGCTTCCATCAGACTGCCGCAGTGCATGACTCAAGAAGGGTGAAGAAACCCCACTTCAGGTTATATAAAAATATAGATCACTAGGGACTTCATTGGCCACTCAGGGGTAAAGACTCTGCACTTCCACCTCAGGGGGCGCAGACTTGACCCCTGGCCAGGGAACAAAGATCTCACATGCCATGCTGCGTGGCCAAAAAAAAATGTCAATCACTTAGACATCTGAGTTTCAAAATGGAAAAAATATGCTCATTTTCTTCTGCATAGCTTCTAGTACATCAGGGCTGAATTAAAGACTATATGTACGTTTTCCATAAGATCTATCTTCATGTTCCTATAAAATGTATTAATGTATCATTTTATAAGAATTTATTGAGTTTTATATGTGTTAGCTTCTAAGCAACGGGCTGAAAACCATAATAGTAATGGTCCCTCCTCTCAACAATTTCACAGTCAAGCTGAGCTGGCCAGGTTATGACTTACAAAACAACTGGAGCATAATCATGTTCTAAATACTCAATAAATGTTAACAGTGAGTATGAAAGTAGAGAGGGAAAATAAAAAGACAGGCATATGGACCCCAAATGCTGTGTAAACTTGCAAGGAAGGAGGCTATCTGAGCTGGAGAGGAGGCGTGAGATGAAGATAAGGGGCAGAGCTGGACAGGAAGGGTCCCCTCTGGGCTCTCATCCCACTTTATTTTTCATCATAGGACTTAAAACAACCTGGGAGGTATGTATTTACTTAATTATCAACAGTGGGACACAGCTGAAGTGTTCAATTAAGGTTTTTCAATGAAAAGAAGGAAAGCGGAAGGGAAGAAGGAGCGGAGGGAGAAAAAGAGAGGGAATGACGGAAAAGAAAAAGGAAGAAAGGATAATCACACGAATGGATGGGTAATCTTTTCAAATGCTTGTGTGCAATCACAGATCTGCTCTACTGTAGAGTTTATCATCTCTCATGTACGTGTTTGTAATCATGGGACATGGAGCAATGGCAAAGTTTTCATCTCACACTACAGGAAGGAGAATTTTATTTTTGAGGTTTAAGAGGTTAAGGATTAAGATTTATAAATATGTAAAATGCCATGGACATCACTCAGTCTTGTCCGATTCTTTGAGACCCCATGGACTGTAGCCCACCAGGCTCTTCTGTCTATTTCCTTCTCCAGGGGATCTTCCCTACCCTGCATAACAGGTGGATTCTTTACTGTCCGAGTCACCAGAAGCATTTATTATAATTAAAATTTTAGATCCAGGGGTGACAACAGATAATAGTTAGGCATAAGAGAAATGTTATACATTTGAAATTTAACCATTTAATTGCATGGACTAGCTCCACTTATTTTAGCTTTTTCAGCCCCAGTTCTGACTATTATAGGGGCTTTCCCAGTGGCTCACTCAGTAAAGAATCTGCCTGCAATGCAGGAGACCCTGGTTCAGTCTCTGGGTTGGGAAGATCCTCTGGAGAAGGAAATGGCAGTCCTCTCCCGTATTCTTGCCTGGGAAATATCATGGACAGAGGAGATTGGAAGGCTACAGTCCATGGGGTTGGACATGAGGTAGCAACTAAACCACCACCATCTGACTATTACAGAGGACAGATAATGCTATGATATATCACTACTTATGCCAAAGGATTATTTTGAGACTCAAATGTGATAATACTTAGGGAGGCAGTTCTTAAATGGGAGTGCTATACATATGAAGAGTAGTTGTTATTGTGATCCATCATTTCCCAAAGTACCAAGTGATGACCCTAGCAGACGTATGAGGATTAACCTTGTATCTGGAAGGATTACAAAAATAATTATCATTCACTAGACTCTGGGACCCTGATATAATATTAATTATGTGTACTAACATCTCACCCAAGTCATCTTTCTGGTCTCTCGATTTTACTACATAATCACAGTTATTAAGAACAGCAAGAAAAAAAGAGCTTGGAATGAATTACAATTCTCAAAAATGTGAACCAAGCAAAATTTCAATAATAAGTTTCAAGCCTAGAGTTTCCTTCAAAGAAGACAGGGGTGGATTTCACTTGTTATTATTTAATCATCTCCAGCCCTGGCAATGCAAGAGTTTGGAAATGAAAAACAACATGGGACAGGTTGTATGAATAAGGATTGTCCCCAACTGCCAACATCTTGAAGGCTAACTACTCTATCAGAAGAAGCCACAGGAACTCAGTTCACTTCTATTAATACCTTTCATCATGTTGACCCCAGCGATGGGAAATGATTCCTCCATAGGCTATAAATCATTGCAGCCCTCAGATGGGAACATGCATTCTCTCAAGTGGAGTGCCTGGCTAGAGTGAACCAATTAATTCTCTACCAGGAAGACTGTATACTTATTTTGCTTTCCGGATCTTCAAAGAGCGGTGAAAGAATTAAGTAACCACCGAAATATTTAAGCGGGCATCAGCAAATGAGCAAATCAGATAGACTCGCTCTTCACAGCTGTTCTCTGTCCAGTGCATATGGTACTAGTGAAGGTAAAGCCTTGCCTCACGTGTATGTGTATCTGTGTCTGCCTGAGTGCGCACGCGCAGAAGCCTGTGTACGCACATGTGTGGGAAGGGCTTTGGAACAATTTACAACTGCCGGTCTTCTGATGAATGAAGGTATTAGAAGAGCAGATGTAGGGCATGAGGCTAGAAAGTGAAAAGCTAAGCATTGCCTTGGAGCGCCAGGAAATGGGGCCAGCATGGTGAAAACCATCAAGTTGCCTGGGCTGTGAATGTTTTAATGTACAATAAAGCACTTTGATAGCTGCCTTAAAAAAAAAAAAACAACTGGTAATGTTTGCAAGTGTTTCCTGAAGGCCTCACTGAAATACCACCAGCAGCTAACAAAGGGGAAAGGGTTAGTCGTCATCAGTAATATGGGGAAAGTTGCTAAATGACTCTGGCAAATAGCACAGTAAGTGAAAAGATTGGGGTGCAGAGTGGGGCCATAACACAGAACGCCACCAGATCTGAGGAATGATGCTCCTCCCATGGGGTAATGTGGAGTCCAGAAGCCATTGTTTCTCAGCCTTAACCCTTGTAACTGCTGCAGAAGACTTTTGCCATCAGAGTTCAGTTAGTCTTCAGTTGTTGCTATTTAGTCGCTAAGTCATGTCTGACTCTTTCAGACGCCATGGATTGCAGCACACCAGGCTCTGCTGTCCTTCACTATCTCCTGGAGTTTGCTCAAGCTCAGTCTTCAATTCTGACCCCTTAATTGGCAACTTATACCTTCCAGAATTATCTGTTGGACAAAGTTGAAAAGAAAAACAAACAGGCATTCCCATGCCTGCCCATAAAATACGTCTTACATTTGAAGAACACTTAACCTAAGACCCTGAATAGAGAGAAATCATAGTTTCTTCCTGATAGCATAGGTCCCTGGGTGCGATGGAAGGAGCGTAGACTGTATACCCAGTATCTCACAGACCGTTCCTTGTTTAAGGGAGCAGTCACTTTTACTCCTTAGACCTATTTGTTTCTCCCTGTTTACTATAACTGCTCCCTCACTTATAAGGGCAGCTTGCTTGTAAATTATTGCTATTGCTAGAAAACTGGCTAAAAGAATGCAAATAGCAGGACTTCCCTGGCAGTTCAGTGGTTAAGACTCTGCACTTCCAATGGTCTAGAACTAAGATCAGTGGTTCAATCCCCGGTCTAGAACTAAGATCCCATTTGATGCATGATTCAGTCAAAAAATTAAAACAAAAGAATGCAAATGGCACTCTATCATTGCTTCTAGAAAAGATGTTATGTAAATCTCAAATGTTGTAAGTAACATAGACCTTTCCTATCTAGAGAGTAACATGTTTAAATACTTATCCAGTCATTTGACCTACATACCAATGAAAGGACCAGTTATTATGTAGGTAGGTGAGCATCTTTAAGTCTTTGATACATTTTAATGAAGTCAGTGAATTTATTAACTTAGTGAATAGATAATCTAACTCCATTTTCCATCCAATGAATAGATTTGAATGGAAGAGTATACAAATGAATTCTTGTTCCTTGTGAACTAAATACTTCAAAGGAACAAAAGCATTTTCTCGATATTTTGAAATGCACACATTGTTAAAATTTCAGACTATAGCTCTAAGTCTTCATCCTGTAGGTTTGTTTCTGAGCTATTAATTTGCTATCATGTTTTGGGGGAACTTGTCAAGTTCAAATTTTTTTCTTTTTCCCATATCTGCAAAATATGCACTCATTTGAATTATGACTTTCCTACAGGAACTAACAGCTGTATGTGCAAATCATGCATATAAATCAATTACCAAGGCCTATGTACTATAAATGCACCCATTAATTAAGCAATGTCAGATGCTATGAACCATGAAGTTCATTACATCTTTAGCATTCAAAACCAAGGATTATTTGAAGAAGAAATACTAAGTTTACCTAATAGTTAATGAAATTAAGCCGGGTTGTTGCCAACATTTTTATTTTATGCCTAATTCAGTGTTTAAATGTTTATGAATAAAGCACTAACTGCTGAAAGCAGATATGTTGAAATGTAATTACTGGTAAGTTATAATGCACTTGAGGACTCATTATACCAGACTTGGGAGTTTTAAGATCACCCGTGTAACACACTCTCCAAAAACATAGAGTTTTATGGGCTAAAAGCTGGAAAGACATAAATGCTGTTGAATTTGTCCTGGCTGAGTGGAAACTTTGATGATCTCGGTGGTATGATTTATGAGTATAACATTTTCCAGTCATTACGTGGTTGCATTTTAGCATTGTGACATGATTTGCATATGTGAATATCCTAGCAAATTAGCTTCTGATGACTGTTGCATCTGCCTGGATAAAGAAGCCCTTATCTTAAAGTCAATGCAGCTGCTACTACAAAAAAAAAAAAAACAAAACCCTGCTTGGAACAGAAATGTTCAGTCTTGTTTCCCTTTGAAATCTATAGTCAGTGACTTGACACACATGGGTTCAATTTCAGGGATAAATATATGCTTGAAATGACTAGGTTTACACATCTGTAGACATTTTAACATCCCTTAAGTTGTCTGCCTCACAAAGACTTCCTGGATGGTTCAGAGAAGCCTGACACCTTTTCCCACACCCCTCCGTCTGGGCTTGGAAATCCCATGGCTCTCTTTCTGTCTGCCCCCAATAAATTGCCTCTCCTAATCTCTTACATAGAAACCACACTTACTTCTGACCTAACGTATGCTAACTTGTGTTAATATGTACTAACGTGCCTGTTTTCTCTATGTGTCTACACATACAGTACCTGTATTCTTAATGTTAGCTAACTCTACGAATTCTATTTACCTCTGAGTTAAATAAAATATTGCTACTCAATTCCAAAATCTTGGGAAAAGAAAGATGCTTTTATTTTGTAAATGTGTTTGAATTTCCTAAGTCGTGCGTTTCACACACACAATCAAATAGTTTTATACAGAATCAGCTTTATAGAGAAATCATCTAGAAGAAGCTAATAAGATGACCAATCTTTGGAAATGAAGTATATTAGAAGTGATTTTGCAAGTTTATTTGCCCTGCCATATTGGTTAAGTTTGACTATCTTTAGTCTCTGAATATGCTATATTTTCATTCCAGCATACTGTTACCTATCTATTTTGCTTGTACATCCCAGACAGAATCCCCATCCTTTCCTTCCTCATTTTCTTTCTCCAAGCACAGATTTTAAATAATTCTGTTTTTCTTTTTTCCGATTTTGACATTGTTTGTGAGTGTTTACTTTTTCTGGGCTTTAATAACATTGACTTAGTTCTCAGAACCTTGCATCATTCTCTTGTGTTGTGCCTCTACATATTCTATGAATGTCTCAGCGTCTAAGCTCATCAACTCTTTTCACATGTACTTAGATTGATTTTATCAGTCTCTACTATTCTAGGTCACTGGATAGAATCCAAACTGTAGAAATATTATATATTTTTAAAGGTTTTCATCATTTTTAATTTCATCTCTTTCAGGGTTTCTGTAACAAGATTGAACTTGTTCTTAATCTGTGAATTTTGAAATCAACTTTCAAAAATTGGGGAATTCTGTTTGCCCAATCTACCATTAAATCTATTTATTATTGTCTACTCCTGAAATGAATAATTACTTTTCTCCCACAATTCCCAATTCCTTTATATCACTCCCCAGTTCTTCCTCATGGGAGAAATTCAAACAAGTCACAGTTTCTGTATTTCTTAAATTGATAGAAAGATCATTATGTCTTTAATAAGACAATCAAAACAACCAAACGAACAAAAAAAGAAAGCTGAGCGCCAAAGAACTGATGCTTTTGAACTGTGGTGTCGGAAAAGACTCTTGAGAGTCCCTTGGACTGCAAGGAGATCCAACCGGTGTATCCTAAAGGAGATCACTCCTGGGTGTTCTTTGGAAGGACTGATGCTGAAGCTGAAGCTCTAATACTTTGACCATCTGATACAAAGAAATGACTCATTAAAAAAGGCACTGATGCTGGGAAGGATTGAAGGCAGGAGGAGAAGGGCCTGACAGAGGATAAGATGGTTGGAGTGCATCACCAACTCGATGGACATGAATTTGAGCAAGCTCTGAGAGTTGGTGATGGACGGGGAAGCCTGGCGTATTGCTGTCCATGGGGTCACAGAAAGTCAGGTGTGACTGCGCAACTGAACTGAGTTAAAGACAATCAAGAATTGATTGGATCCTAACAGACCTAGGATTTCTGAAAATGAGTTGAAATATATCAGTATATCTGTAGGTCAGTTCTGTAATTAGGAAGCAGGCCCTAAACCTTCCTCCTGCCTGTGTAATTCATCCAGGTCCAACAGGATAATGAATATGGAGAATTGGTGGTGTTCTCAGAGTTAAATATTAGAAGTAATCTCAAAGGTTTCACCATTCAGTATTAAGTTTCTTTTGTTTACCTTCTGATAAATGATACTGCTCGCACTTGGTTTGCCTGGTGTCCTCAAAATCCAGTTTCTGGTTTGGGTTCACTTACCTCCGAGACCAAATGGTTGGTACTCAGGGTAGAAAAAATGTATTGTTAGTTACACAGATGCTATAACTGCTTTTTATAAAGATTTTTAGGTTTTACTTTCAAATCTATCTCAGTTTCCTAATAATCACGTGATTTGTAACATCAGTTCAGTTCAGTTCAGTCGCTCAGTCGTGTCCGACTCCTTGTGACCCCATGAATCGCAGCACGCCAGGCCTCCCTGTCCATCACCAACTCCCAGAGTTCACTCAGACTCACGTGCATCGAGTCAGTGATGCCATCCCGCCATCTCATCCTCTGTCGTCCCCTTCTCCTCCTGCTCCCAATCCCTCCCAGCATCAGAGTCTTTTCCAATGAGTCAGCTCTTCGATTTGTAACATGAATCAAACTAATTCTGGGCTTCTCTAACTGGTGGATTAAACTTATATTTCTCATGATGGATAAGCTGTCACTCCAACATTTTTTTCTAGTTTACCAAGTTGTGTTATTAATATTTATTCTCTTATTTATTTACGTATTTTTATCTTTAAATATTTATTTACTTTTACTTAGTGGGATTACTATAGAAGAGGCAAATACTTAGGTCTACACTCTCCATATTTGCCTAAGACCTTCCATCACTATCTACTTTTCAGTTTTATTGCTATAATCTCATATTTCAGATTCAACTATTACTAACTTGTTATTTGTATTATAATTCTAGGAATTATACTGACCTGTGCGTCATTTATTTTTATTTTATCTATTTTAGTGCATCCAACATTTGCCATAAATTATTGGATGAAGTAGCTTCCACATTCGATGTACTATAATGTGATCAGTCTTTCACTTCTTTGAGTAATTATTTTGGGGCAAAATGTACTGCTGCATATAAAAGAATGGCTTTCTGTCACCTTTACACAGACATGACTCAACTTTAGGCATAGAAATCTGCAGGTCTAAGGCTTTCTCACAGAACCATAAAGATCTATTCCACTGTCATGTTTAATGTTATAGAGGAAAAACCTTAGGCCAACTTGAATTTTTTTTTTTTAATCTTCGGCATTCTGGTTTTTCTTCTTGTTTGTATGTAGACATTTTGTTCCTTGAAATTTGAGATTTTTTCCAGGAGATCACTAGGTCTTGATCTCTGTTATATTGAATATTGTACAAGCCCTTAAAGTATGCAAATGGGAGATGCAGCCAGCCCAGAAAGATTTTTTTCCTAAATTACTGGGCTTTAAAAAAAAATAATTTATTCTCTTCTATCCACTCTGGCCTTTGTTTCTGCAATTTTCAGGATTCTTATATTGGTTTTCCTACCTTGTCTTTCATGTTTCTTAACTTACTTTTAATTGATTCATTTTTATTTTTCTTTTTTCTATAATTTTTGAGAAAATTCCCTTACTTTGTCTTTTATTTTACCTCTTCAGATTTTGACAGAAGTTAGAATCTTGTCCATTGTTGCAATTACTTATATTGGAAAGGGTTTTTGCCTTTCAAATTTATCTGTATTTTTAGTTGCCTGTTTTTGCTCACGGTGCCAATAATTATACATTTGACCCTTGTGCAACATGGGAGTTACATATGCCAGCACTCCACTCAGTTGAAAATCCATGAATAATGTGTAGTTTTCCATGCTTTAAAAGTTAAATTATCATTTTCATGGCATGCTGTGAAAAGACAATTCAGACATTTTGGACTCTATGCCAATTTCTAAAGGAAGCATAAAATAATTTTTTACCTGTCAAGCATTCAGTTTACCTAAAATGGGTTCAAGTAGTTAGCATATATGTTTAAAGAAAAAGGTATACAGATCACAACTTTAAACTGGTTGGGATTACTGTTTGATGTATGAAGAAGGAGCTCCATCCATCTCAGTGTTTAAAAACCTGAAAACCAAAGTATGTGTGATTCTAAATGTGGAAAATTCTGAAAGAGATGGGAATACCAGCCCACCTGACCTGCATCTTGAGAAATCTGTATGCAGGTCAGGAAGCAACAGTTAGAACTGGACATGGAACAGACTGGTTCCAAATAGGGAGAGGAGTACGTCAAGGCTGTATATTGTCACCCTGCTTATTTAACTTATTTGCAGAGGACATCATGAGAAACGCTGGACTGGAAGAAACACAAGCTGGAATCAAGATTGCCGGGAGAAATATCAATAACCTCAGATATGCAGATGACACCACCCTTATGGCAGAAAGTGAAGAGGAGCTAAAAAGCCTCTTGATGAAAGTGAAAGAGGAGAGTGAAAAAGTTGGCTTAAAGCTCAACATTCAGAAAACGAAGATCATGGCATCTGGTCCCATCACTTCATGGGAAATAGATGGGGAAACAGTAGAAACAGTCTCAGACTTTATTTTTTGGGGGGCTCCAAAATCACTGCAGATGGTGACTGCAGCCATGAAATTAAAAGACGCTTACTCCTTGGAAGAAAAGAGATGACCAACCTAGATAGTATATTCAAAAGCAGAGACATTACTTTGCCAACTAAGGTCCGTCTAGTCAAGGCTATGGTTTTTCCAGCGGTCGTGTATGGATGTGAGAGTTGGACTGTGAAGAAGGCTGAGCACTGAAGAATTGATATGTTTGAGCTGTGGTGTTGGAGAAGACTCTTGAGAGTTCCTTGGACTGCAAGGAGATCCAACCAGTCCATTCTGAAGGAGATCAGCCCTGGGATTTCTTTGGAAGGAATGATGCTAAAGCTGAGGCTCCAGTACTTTGGCCACCTCATGCGAAGAGTTGACTCATTGGAAAAGACTCTGATGCTGGGAGGGATTGGGGGCAGGAGGAGAAGGGGACGACAGAGGATGAGATGGCTGGATGGCATCACGGACTCGATGGATGTGAGTCTAAGTGGGCTCCGGGAGCTGGCGACGGACAGGGAGCCCTGGCGTGCTGCCGTTCATGGGGTCGCAAGGAGTCGGACAAGACTGAGCGGCTGGACTGAGCTGCACTGACCTGATTGAAGAAACTACTGCAGCACTGCAGTCGGCAGACTTTGCCTTTAATTCAGGAAAGAGTTATTTTGAGAAGTTGTTTGAAATCACCATTTGGTGAGAAAGAGGGGTCATTAATCACAACAGATGCCAAAGAGCTTTGATCACGAAACATTTGAAATGTTTAATCAGGTGACTTGTTTGAGGAGGAATTGAGTTTCTGAGGGCCAGTAGAGTACTAAGATCTGTCATGGTTGAGTTAATACTTGTGGGGCTATAAATCTGAGAGAATTAGACTTAACCATCACCTGGAACCTGCTTCTGAAAACTTCCTTACCAAAGTCATACCATGGAAAATAAATACCCAAATCCTCCACCATTAACATTTCTAATAGCCAAGCTCAAGGAGCCTTTAGAAATTTGTAATACCTCTTAAATTTCAATATGATAATATGATTCATTTGCTTTTTGGCTATGCCAAGCTTAAGAACTTTTTTTTTTCATTTTAGAAGTGCTTAACCATTCATGAAGTGCTACCCATTTTTTACCCTAAATAATCAATAACGCCTTAAGATTTGCATTTTATTTTGTAGTCAATGGATTTTAGTGTTTCAAGCATCAAACAAAAGTGCTATTTTAAGTATTAAGTGAAAAAATATATTTGTAATGAAAATATACAGTCTAAATAAAAGCTTGAATCAAAAGTTGTGCTTGGGACCTCCTTGGCAGTCCAGTAGCTGGGACCTTGCTTTCCAACCCATCTGGGTGCTGTTCATTCCCTGGTCAGGGAGCCAAGATCCCACATGCCTTGTGACCAAAAAACCAGAACATAAACAACAGAAGTAATAGTGTAACAAATTCAGTAAAAACTTTTAATATGGTACACCTCAAAAAATAAATAAATCTCCTTTCCAAATAAAGAGTAAGCTTTTTTTAAAATGCGCTTGTTTCTCATATGCATACAATACATCTATCTCCTCTGGGTAATGTCACTTTCAGTCCAACAGAGGACTTCAGTCAGTGAGTTAGACCTTCATAGGTATTAAACTGAACTTCCTTTTTTAGAATAGAGGTTGTACAGCAGGGGCATGGCTCAGCTTCCAGCAGATGGTAGAAAGAAAGAAACGGTAAATGACCCAGCACGGACACACCTTCTAGTCTTAAAGGTCTGTTTGTTTTAACTGTCACAACAAAAAGCACCACCTGGGTGATATAAACAACAGAAATGAATTGTACGACAGTTCAGGAGGCCAGGAGTCTGAGGTCAAGGTATTCGCATCTTTGCTTCCATCTGAACATTGTGGGAGAAAAATCTTATTTCATCCCTCCCTCCTAGCTTCTGGTGATTTACTGGCCATTGTTGGCCTTTTTTGACTTGTACACAGAGCATCACTCCTACCTTTGTGATTATGTTCACAGGCGGCATCTCTTTGTGTGCGTGTGTGTCTCCAAAGTCCCCACTTCATAAGGAGACCAGTTCTGTTAGATTCAGGATCCATCCTACTATAGCATGGGCTCAGTGGTAAAGAACTCGCTTGCAATGCCAGAGACACAGGAGATGCAGGTTCAATCCCTGAGTCAGGAAGATCACCCGGAGAAGGAAATGGCAACTCACTCGAGTATTCTTTCATGGAGAATCCCATGGACAAAGGAGCCTGGAAGGCTACAGTCCATGGGGTCAAAAAGAGTCAGACACGACTGGGAGACTGAACACCTGCATAACTCCATCCTAACTCCATCCTGCATTCCATCGGAATGGTCCTATTTCCAGATAATGTCACATTCTAAGGTACTAGAGGTTAGGACTTCAACATGAATTTTGGGGAACACAAGTCAAATATAACACTGCTACACTCTCTGACCTTGTGAATGTGGGCCGGCTACTTTGTTCTAGGGCTTCCCAGGTGGCGCTAGTGGTAAAGAACCCACCTGCCAGTGCAGGAGACTAACAGATAGTGATTCAATCCCTGGGTCGAGAAGATCTTCTGGAGGAGGGCATGACAACCCACTCCAGTATTCTTTCCTGGAGAATCCCATGGACAGAGGAACCTGGCATGCTGCAATCCATAGGGTCACAAAGAGTTGGACACGACCACTATGACTGAGCACAGATGCACTCACTTGATTCTAAGTCATTTTCAGTTTCCTCACTGGTAAATGTGGTAAAGCATAGCACATTAATATGTGAATACTTAAATACTCCAGTGCAGTAGAATCATACATTCATAAGACATCTGTATACTTTTCACATATTATGAATAGCAGTGATGCAATGCATCTTGTCTTAATTTGACTTCCACATGGTTGCAAGTTGGTTTAATTTCTACTATTTGTCTATATAAGAAGACATAGAAAACTTTCAAAAGAAATAAATACTACTGTCCAAATACATTTCAGAAAACAAAAAGTATTTGTTAATGCCTAATTGCCTTTTTCAAATGCATTCTGGATATGCTTATATATCTTTATGTAGTGACCTTGGTGATTCAGCACTAAAATTTTATCTGCAACATACATTGAAAGCTTAAATATAACAAAGTGGTAAGATTGGTATTTATAATTTTTCCCATTGCATATTTAACAAAAGGAAGTGTTGTCCATAGTAAATATTCATGTTACAAAAATGAAGTCAAAATTTATGTTCAAAAAATAGTTGTGAGTTCACTTGTCTAACAGGTACATACTTTCTATATTTTTAAGCATATTAAATATTAGTTTTGTTTTCCTGAAAAATGCTATACCAACAAGATTTAAGTTACTTAACAGAAATAGTTACCCTACTATGTTATGAGAAGCCTCATTAGTTTTTCTTTGATAATTAGCTATAACTACATCAAAAATTATTAGCTATAATGAAACAAATGGTCTTTGGAAAGGGAACCCTCATGAATACTCATGGTGAGTAAGTTGAATTGAAAAAGACTTGATTAAGCAGTATACACCAAATTTCACTTAAAAATGCTGATTTCTCCCTGAAGAACAGCTACAGACTCCATCAAGATGGGACCATTTCATATGAATATCAATTAATCAAAAAATGTATTTATATATCCCTGACTAGAAGAAAAAGTATATACAGTGTCACATATATTCAAAAGTCAGGTGAACTAATAGTGGTATTATATATCAAAACAGCCATCAAATTGTCAAATCTCAGTGAAATAGTTTAATTGAATAAATATGACCATTTTGGAGAATTCTCTTCTCTTGCTACAGTCTGAGAAATATATTTGTTTAAATTTTACAGTCAGGTATATACATTCTAAGTTATTGAGGGAAATCATTAAGATTTGTAATATGCTTTAATTGGAATATAGTTGGTTTCTGAGGGGGCTTACCAGGTGTCTCAGCGGTAAAGGCAGGTCTCCTGCCTGGCAATGCAGGAGATGGGATTTCAGTCCCTGGGTCGGGAAGATCCCCTGGCGAAGGAAATGGCAACCCACTCCAGTATTCTTGCCTGGAGAATCCCATGGACAGAGGAGCCTGGCAGGCGACAGTCCATGGGGTCACAAAAGAGTCAGTTATGGCTTAGCGACTAAACAGCAGCCCAGTCGCTTTACAATGTTGTGTTTTTTTCTGCTGTGCAGCCAAGTGAACATGTATCCCCTCCCTCTTGGACCTTCCTCCCCTCACCACCAAAGGGAGCTTGGATGAAAACAAACAAACAAAAAAGGAATGGAAAGGAATTAGGGAAAAGAAAAAGCACTGTGGTACGAAGTGATAGTAACTGAGGCACATGCCTCCCCACATTCATGTCAATAGGCTGGGAAATGCTTCCTTAATAAGCATTCTAAGCACACTTTGGCGTGTGTATTTCAACAATAGTATCCTTTGGGGGATGGGACTTTGGGGAAGTTTTCAGATGAACTTCAGACGTAATTTTCATTACACATTCACAGGATATCCTGCATGGTGATGAGACGCATACAAATAGTGGGAAGGATTTGTGTGATGTACGGATCTGATGGCTCTTCCCTCCCTAGGTCCCTAGGCTAAGAGCTCCAGTACTCTTGGCTGTAGCTCTGCAGGGGTCCCTAGCCCCATTGCTAATATCAGGCTAGCCCCTCTGCTACCTGTAGGTAGTAGATTTATCTGAATTTCTACCTACAAAGTAAACTGAAGATCAAAATTGCAAGATGGAGCCATATTCAATTCAACATCTGCTTATTTGAACCCGTGTCTAACCAATGATTAACACTGCACCAATTATTCAGTAAATATCAGCCTGTTCAAAACCAATTTTAACTTGAACCATTGAGTTAAGGACAGAGAGCAGGAAGACAAAGGAAAGAAATGCTACCTTATTTGGTTGATCTTAATATCTTCTTATATAATGCTGAATTTACATAATTGCCTTAGATTGTTTTCTGTTTTGATACATCCATGGGATTAGCCTCACAGAAAACATTTCTATCTATTCTTCACTCATCAATCAACAACCATTAGAATTTATAAATAGCTGCTATAGTTTATACTCTTCAGCATATATATATTAACATGTATTTTTGTTCAGGTATCTTGACTCCTCAAATAGATTCCATCAATAGTTAAAAATAGAAATCTTGTCTTACATGTATTTGTAATTCCATAGTGCAATTCTTGGAGTGTAGTATGTGGTTTACAATTAATGTGAGTTCAACTACCGAAATAACCACAGTCATAGTATTAGGGCATGTCTCTCTATGGAGTAATTACAGAGGGGTCCAACCAGTTTTAGACAAGGTTAATTAAATAAAGTTAATATAATAAAGATTAAACCTCTTTAATATCTCTAATTATTGTACACCAGAAGTAGATCTGGAATAATTTTTATCTTAAAAAGTGCTTTTCTTCAAAGAAAACAAAATTAACACAAATGGAAACTGTGACATGAGATGGGCAGTGACTAGTTGTCATCTTATCCAGTCTTTTTACTAAAATATAAGATGTTTTCTTTTAGCATCATGAAAATTATGGTTTCCATTTTAAAACAACTGGGGAGAAAACCTAGGCTGAGATGCTGGAATAAAGTCTTTTTCTGTTCATTGGCCATAAACTGGCATCCTTTACCTCATTTGAAGGAGGTCTGTTGAGAAAGAAAAGGGCTCAAATGATTTTCAGATGTGTATAGATTTCCAGGTAGTCGCCTGGTCTAGGGACAAGTCACACCTCCTTTACAATCCCTTTAATGTTGCTACGCACCATGCTTCAGTGCTCATGGCCTTCCAAGCCATTCTACAGGATTTTCCTTCTTCAGGTCAACAGAATCAATCATACTAACTCCTCGCAATGATGTAGGTGCTAAATGAATCCCCTCATGAGGGAGCAATGTTATCTATGTGTTCCAAAATGAAATGTTAGATTAAGGGAACCCAAAGGTTGGAAACAAACTCATGGGTCATTTACTTTAGTCCACATTTCAGTTGTGAAGCTCCCCCGGCATAATATTTACCAAATTCTCATGAGACATGACCTAGAAAACTTTTAATGATATCATTAATGTGCATGTGTAGGAAATAGAAGTATTTTTCCTCTTTCATGGTCTATGACATTTTCCATGCCCCGGTCCCTGAAATCCACCTTGATTTAAACCCGACGCTGACACCTTGGAATAAGGCCTAGGTAGAGTCAAGAAACCGGGGATCCTGCAAGTCTCTGAGTATAGCCAGTTTCCTAAAGGTATCAGATTTCTCAGTTAAGGAGTAGAAATGGACATGGATTCTGTCTTATCTACTTGATATGATTGGAGCAGTTTGAAGAAGGCTACTGTGACCTCTGAATCCCTTCTTTTTGAACTACATGGCTCAAAACTGCACCAGTAAAGAATCTTCTATTTTTATCAAATTGTACTCTTCATTTTTTTATTTATAAAGTGTATTAACTATGGAAAGGTATAATACATAAAATTGCTAAAATTATGTATTTATAAATATACATATGTGTATATTTATAAAATTGCTGTTGTTTAGTCATTCAGTTCTGTCCAACTCTTTTGCAACCCCAGGGACTGTAGCCCTCCAGGCTCCTCTGTCAATGAGATTTCCCAGGCAAGAATATTAGAGTGGGTTGCCATTTCCTCCTCCAGGGGATCTTCCAGACCCAGGGACTGAACCTGTGTCTCCTAAAAATTGGCAGGTGGGATCTTTACCACTGAGCCCCCTAGGAAGCCTATATATATATATGGCAATTTTCCCTTATGGAAATACTTGGCCTCAGCAATGTGTAAACAGAACAGAAAGACTGAAAGGCTAAAGATGAATCTAGGGAGGGAAGGTGCCCATCTGAAATATTGTTGTTGTTGTTGTTGTTGTTTCTAAGTCACTTCTGACTCTTTGCAACCTTACGGACTGCAGCACACCAGGCTTCCTTGTCCTTCTCTGTCTCCTGGAGTTTGCTCAAACTCATGTCCCTTGAGTCAGTGATGTCATCCAACCGTCTCATTCTCTGTTGCCTCCTTCTCCTCCTGCCCTATGGAAATTTGACTGTATGGCTGACCTGGTCTATATCCACTCTGAGCTGCCTGATAACCTAGGCAAGTCCTTTCCATGCACCCTGGCTTTTATAAACCAAGGCCCCAGATCATACTGTCAGCAGCTGTTGCTTAATTGTTCTTACCATCCTATGGAACACTCTGATACCTTCAGACAGTGTTAACTGGAATTTGAAGGATGTAAAAACAGGTTCAGAGCGTCTAAGCAGGTCTCTCAAGGTCACACAGATGTTTCAAAGCAGAGCCTGGGTCAGCTTCTTCCACACAAATCTTTTGATGGTGCCTCGGTCACTGATATTTTTTCTTTCCCTGGGTTGTCAACTTCAATTTTTAATTATTAATAAACCGAGCCTTCAGTTGCCCAGATCAATAATGATAAGGTTCAGTTGGTTAGAACAATGAGACTTTTGTCTCAATATTTATTTGTTGTCTGGTCACTAAGTCGTATCCAACCCTTTTGTGACCCTGTGGATTGTAGCCCACCAGGCTCCTTCTCCCCATGGGATTTTCCCAGACAGGAATACTGGAATGGGTTGCATTTCCTCCTACAGAGGATCTTCCTGATAGGAGTTAGTAAACTTAGATACTTCAATGCAAGAGTGTCAGAAATGCTCTATATCAGAGGGTCCACCAACAAAGATAAACGATGTCCAGTTCAAGGACTGTCGTGTCAGGCACAAGGAAAATGTCTTTATTCTGACACTTAAGAAACACCAAGTGGTGCAGGTAAAATTACAAACAGACATACTGTGAAACATCATGTCAAAACCAAACCAAACAAAAAGCCCCAGACACCTTCTTACAGTGGCAGATTAGAAAGTATTTGAAAATGGTTACATGCCATTCCTTTTTTCACTTTGGTGAGATGAAAACAACATGATTTTTTTTTTATGTGTTAACAATGTACTCTCTCAGGCTAAGACCTTGTATTCCAAGTTGAAGCCTAGGGCAAAATTTTTATAGCTGAATTATAAATCCCTGAAAATAGAGATTTATAATGGAAATTCTAGAAACCTATACCTAATAGATCTATACTACCTGGAGCCCCTCTAATGAAAAGTGAGCTCTGAGACTTTCTTCCAGATAACTTTGCTAATAAGATTAAATAATGGAGGGAGCTTCGGATGAAATATTTAACAAATAACACTTTTTTGGTATCAGCACATATTGCAATAGGCCCTACACGTTGAAAAACATAAGCAAAAGAAGCTGGATAAAGAAATGTAAGACATGAAAAATTCTTTGGGGGAAATGATGGGTTATTAAGGGATGGACTGTAATATCATCGTCAATCTATAAAACTTTTACAACCTATTTTTATTTGTGTGGAGATTACATCCCCAAAGCTCAGTGCCAAAGACACATGTTAATAAGCTCACAACTTTTAATTAAGCAATATGTAAAAGTAGATTCCCATTAAGCTGTGATTTGTGGGCTGGTTCATTACAGTGGGCCCCAACCACCAGACAGAGATTCAATACAAATCAAACATATTATCCAGCCTCATATGAGCCTACCAGTGATGTTTCATTGCCAGTCCAAGAGAGAGGCTCATGGATAGTATTTTCCCCCTAAAGAGAGCAAAACCTAATGACCCCATGGTGCTCGTTTAATGAAATGACTCATCTGCATTGTTTATTTGCATAACATAATAATTATTCATACAGTCAATTATCATACATCAGATTATCTGACCTGAGGGGTTAGGGTTCTACTGTCATAAACCCATGGAGAGAGGTCTCCTTGGTTGCTTTGGGTAGTTGGGAGCAAGATTAAATTTCCCTTTACTTCAGTTTGGTTGGGAAAAGAAGTGGTAAGGAATTAATGATCTGGGGACGATCGGTTAAGTGAAAAGAAAATGTGGTTCAATCTTTCCTCTGTAATGTAAATTCTCCATGAATTAAAGTGTTAATTCTAAACAATAAAACCATGCAGCAATGAGGGGAGTATATGATCTCATGATTGACAACACTTTTAGTGTAGAAAGGGCTTCCCTGATTGCTCAGTTGGTGAAGAATCCACCTGCAATGCAGGAGAGCCCGGTTTGATTCCAGGCTCGGGAAGATCTGCTGGAGAAGGGATAGGCTACCCACTCCAGTATTCTTGTGCTTCCCTTGAGCTCTACTGGTAAATGAGCTCAGCTGGTAAAGACTCCGCCTGCAATGTGAGAAACCTGGGTTGGATCCCTGAGCTGAGAAGATCCCCTGGAGAAGGAAAAGGCTACCCACACCAGTATTCTGGCCTAGAGAATTCCATGGACTGTATAAGGGTCACAAAGAGTCAGACACAACTAAGCAACTTTAACTTCACTTCTTAGTGTAGAAAATGGGACCAGACACAGGGGGGAAAAAAACTGGGATATTTGACTATATATATATACAATAAAAGTTCTCTAAAATGCAAAATATAACCACCAATACCTTAAAAGTGATGTACAATATCCTGAGTATAAATATTTGAATTGGTCACTTAATCACTCAGTTTAATCACTGGATAAATATTCAACACTAGTTGTGTACCAGACCCTTAATAGTACATAGTTATACATAGACATAGATGGCTTTATACATATATCCGCTAAAATACCTGGCACACAATGTGTGTCTGTAGATAGACAGATATCATCATATGTATATTTATCCAGACAAAAGCTCCTAACCAAATATCAAATTCTTATCCTTTGCTTGTGTCTCCTTTAGGCTTTCTCTTGACGCTTGTATTTTAACCTTTTTTTATCTGTGGTTAGATCACACTTCTCTGATTCCTAGTGTTGTATGTTTGCAATGTTTCTCTTTTTTTTCCCAATCTTAACAGAAAAGAAGACTACAACTCTCTTTGTCCCTCAAAAAAAATTAATATTAATGTTCCTGCTTTCATCTTTGGAAAATCTATTTTTCATATTTTTTTCTAGCTTCTCAATTTGTTTAAATGTTAAAAGTATTTCTTTCTGAAAATAGCCTTGGCCATATCTGATATGTTTTCATAAATAATGTTCTAATTGTGTCATTATCATTAACTTCTTAATAACTTAAAGTTGCAATTTTTATTTTCTCTTTGGCCCACAAGTAACTTAAAAATTTCTTCAGCATATATCCTTTTAATATAAACTTGCCTAATTTAAAAATGTTTGTATTATTATCTGAATATGTACTGTACAACTTCTGTTTTGATTGATTTAGTAGTTATTTTTCTTCTTTGTAGAGTAATCTGATTATATAATGTATTTTTATTAGTGTGCCATGAGCACAGGAAAACATGTTTTAAGTTGACATTATAAAACAGTAACATCCTTCTGTGTAAATTATCCTGATGTGTTGCATTGTTCATGTTATCTATATTAGCGGATACCTGGAAGTTTGTCATAATTACACTCACTGCTAATTTCCAAGAACCACCCATGCTGTCTTAAATAAAAGTATTTAAGGATTCCTTCCAAGATTATTTGTTAAAAGCTTGCCTCATGACTCATAATGAAGTTGGGTTTTGCTTTTTTTTTTTTGTTCTGTTTTTCTCATACTTCACCTGCACATATTTCCCCCAGCAGCTGATATAAAATTTTCTCCTAAAGAGAATTCTTGTGAACAAACCCTTTTAAAAGCTTCTTTTTGTGGTTGCCCTTCATAATAAATGATACAAGATTTGGGGGCTATCAGACTAAGGAGAAAATGTCATCAGATCTAGAAGGCTTTCAAGTTGACAATTATGAGAGGCAATTTTATAGTAGAGTGGTAATGCTTTGCTTCCACTCTGGAGGAATTTAACATCGTAGATACCAGATTTAACAGAAAGCCTGGAATGACCTTCCAGACTGAAAAAACAGGTATTTTTTAAGAAATAGAAAACAATCAGAATGATAGAACATAATGAATACAGGTGAGAATATGTATGATTGAGACAAGGAAGTGATGACTTGAGATCATCCTGAGAACTCTGCTCAAATGGGGAATTTGAGCAAGGGAGTCACATGATCTGACTTGTTTTTAAAGGATCATAGGAGATGTGGGCTTGATCCCTGGGCTGGGAAGAGCCCCTGGAAGAGGATATGGCAACTCACGTCAGTACTCTTACCTGGGAAATCCTATGGAGAGAGGAACCTGGTAGGCTACAGTCCAAGGGGTCAGAAAACAGGTGGACGCGACTGAGCAATTAAACAACAACAACAACAAATTAGTTAGTACACTGAGAATGGATCCAAGTGCAGTGAGGATAAAGGCAGGGAAGCCAGCAGGAGACGACTGCAGAAATCCAAGAGAGCAATGATAGTGCTCAAATTGGAGTGGTGGTAGAGAATTAGCTGATGACGAGCCAGATTCTGGGTTGATTCTCAAAGTATATTTGATAGAGGTACTGAATGGTTGATACAGAGCCAAGAGGAACTGTAAGAGTCAGTATAATTCTTTATATCTGAATCAGCCCCCATGGTAGCATCTCCATCATTTTGTGAATGTTGCTTGCTTTGATCCTGTGGGTGGCAGGGACATGGCTCCCATCTTACTGGAAGCTTGAAGAGCTGATCATGGTACTTAATATTCTTTTTCTTTGGCTATGACAACCAGCAGTGTTCTAGAGGGTGATTCCTTGATCAGCCTGGGCACAGAGTGAGAATGATGCCAAAGGGACCTGTGATGGATGTACAGCAGGTACAAGAAATAACCCTTCTTTGTTAAACTAGCAATCATTTCCAGCAATAACTTGGAAGTTGCAGTATCTCTAATGAACTTATATTCTAGGATCTGGGAAGATGTAAAAATAAATAAATAAAACATTAGTAGCATGTGTTGGAGATTGCTGGCTGCATCAGACAATGTTCTATGAAAAGATATGAATTTTAAAAGAATTTGCTATTTAGCAAACAGAAATGAAAGGGGATGAAGGGAGTGGAAGAGTTTGGAGATTTTTAGGTTGAGAAGAGGTAACTGCTTTATATCACCTACCAGCACAAAGTAAACTTGAGAACGCCTTTGCACAAAGAAAGTCTTTTGACAAGGGTAAAATCAACAGTAATCCCCTCACTCCATTGTGACTATGTCTGGATAGATTATGAGGGTTTGCAATTAATTTAACAAAAAGTGGCTCAGGAAAAAGATATAGCTTTTCCGCCAGTGCTTAATAAACTCAGAGCATTTGCAATTAAGTCATGTCTCAAAAAGAACCTGTTAAGAGTGATCATTGATGAACCTGACTGGAATCAAAAAAATAAAAAAAGCTGCCTAAGTTTCTGAGACTGTTGTACTGCCAAAAAGAGCACTAACCTAAACAAAAATTAAAAAAAAAAAAAAAACTGTGATTGTCGTAGACTTTAAATAACCTTGAGGCACCAAGGATCAGGAAGCAGTTTGATAAAGCTGCTTAGACTTCAAGAAGGTCATAATCTCTAAAGGTCACTTGAGAAACAACTAAAGAGAATAATATCAGAGGCAGGACTCTCAGAAGACAGCCAAGAGTCAGGGGGAAGAGCAGGCTGGGGGAGCTTACCTCCCACGGCAGAACTGAAGGCTGATCACTATATTTCCTACAACCAAAGGAGCAGACTTTCCTAACTGCCTGTGGGGTCTCAGAATGCCCCTGGATCAGTGATTGCTCCTGTCTTTTTTCTTTTTAATTTAGAAATAGTTGATTTACAATATTGTATAAGCTTCTGGTGTGCAACAATATAGTGATTCACAATTTTTAAAACACATCTTTTTTTTTAATCAAAATATCTACTGTTCTGTCCCTGCTCCATGAGTATATATTGGATGTAGGGGGTACTTAATAATTTATGGACATTTCCCCAAACTTTACATTTGCTGTTTTCGTTCCAACCCCAAGAAGGACAATGCCAAAGATTGCTCAAACTACTGCACAATTGCACTCATCTCACACGCTAGTAAAGTAATGCTCAAAATTCTCCAAGCCAGGCTTCAGCAATATGTGAACCGTGAACTTCCAGATGTTCAAGCTGGTTTTAGAAAAGGCAGAGGAACCAAAGATCAAATTGCCAACATCTGCTGGATCATGGAAAAAGCAAGAGAGTTCCAGAAAAATATCTATTTCTGCTTTATGGACTATGCCAAACTTTCTGACTGTGTGGATCACAATAAACTGTGGAAAATTCTGAAAGAGATGGGAATACCAGACCACCTGACCTGCCTCTTGAGAAATCTGTATGCAGGTCAGGAAGCAACAGTTAGAACTGGGCATGGAATGACAGACTGGTCCCAAATAGGAAAAGGAGTACATCAAGGCTGTATATTGTCACCCTGCTTATTTAACTTCTATGCAGAGTACATCATGAGAAACGCTGGACTGGGAGAAACACAAGCTGGAATCAAGATTGCTGGGAGAAATATCAATAACCTCAGATATGCAGATGACACGACCCTTATGGCAGAAAGTGAAGAGGAACTAAAAATCCTCTTGATGAAAGTGAAAGAGGAGAGTGAAAAAGTTGGCTTAAAGCTCAACATTCAGAAAACGAAGATCATGGCATCTGGTCCACTTCATGGGAAATAGACGTGGAAACAGTGGAAACAGTGTCAGACTTTATTTTGGGGGGCTCCAAAATCACTGCAGACGGTGACTGCAGCCATGAAATTAAAAGACGCTTACTCCTTGGAAGGAAAGTTATGACCAACTTAGCATATTCAAAAGCAGAGACATTACTTTGCCAACTAATGTCCGTCTAGTCAAGGCTATGGTTCTTCCTGTGGTCATGTTTGGATGTGAGAGTTGGACTGTGAAGAAAGCTGAGCACCGAAGAATTGATGCTTTTAAACTGTGGTGTTGGAGAAGACTCTTGAGAGTCCCTTGGACTGCAAGGAGATCCAACCAGTCCATTCTAAAGGAGATCAGTCCTGGGTGTTCTTTGGACGGACTGATGGTAAAGCTGAAACTCCAGTACTTTGGCCACCTGATGCGAAGAGTTGACTCATTGGAAAAGACTCTGATGCTGGGAGGGGCTCTGATGCAGGAGTAGAAGGGGACAACAGAGGATAAGATGGCTGGTTGGCATCACCGACTCAATGGACGTGAATTTGAGTGAACTCCGGGAGTTGGTGATGGACGGGGAGGCCTGGCGTGCTGCAGTTCATGGAGTCGCAGAGAGTCGGACAAGACTGAGCAACTGAACTGAACTAAACTGAAAGCCGATTAACAGTGTTGTGTTGATTTCGGGTGAACAGCGAAAGGACTCAGCCATATGTACACATATTATCTCCCAAATCATCCTCCACTCAGGCTGGCACATAACACTGAGCAGAGTCCCATGCGCTATACAAGAGGTCCTTATTAGTTATCCATTTTAAACATAGAATAATTTATATTGGTGTTTGTAGCTTCTCTATCAAGTAGAGCTATTTTCACACTTAATATCATGTCTGGTATTACCTCTTTCTAGTGTGCCTCATTGCTCATCCTAATTTATTATTATTATGAAAAATTCCAAATATACTAACAAAACCTTTATGTAGTCTCTGAATATCCCCTACATAGGTTGTGTCCTTTTCATTTGCATTCTCTTCTTTAAATTCTCATTCTGCCCATATTGCCCATAAGTCTTTCTTAGCAGTGTGCAATTTAATCATAGGATGTCCCTGATTAACATAGACCTATGAGCTACTTTAATTAGCAGAGTGTGATACTAATGTGAAAATATGCAATAAATCAGTGCAACAACAACACTTTCTAGGAAAACAATGTAATTGTAAGTGCTTATTACATAATCAAAGTGGCATTTCAAAATATGAGAAATGATAAACAATTTAATATACCATGTTTTAAGACAACAAATAAGCTTTACAGATTAAGCTACAAAAAATGAAGAATTGTTATATGCCAAAATATATACTAAAGCAAACTAAACAACCTCCAACTTTGGTACACTAACTGTCTGCGTGAGATAGTGAAACATTTCATGGATCCCTGAAGGGAGTACCCAGGGTTGCCTTCCTCACTCTTTAGTACATCCATACCCCCATCCCGAACTGCTCCTCAGTCACAAAAAGGAAAATATGTATAAATGCACTGTATTCAAAATAAAATAATTTACACATTTTATTTATTTTTAATTATAAATTTATTTATTTTAATTGGAAGCTAATTACTTTACAATATTATATTGGTTTTGCCATACATCAACATGAATCTACCATGGGTGTACATGTGTTCCCCATCCTGAACCCCCCTCTCTCCTCCCTCCAATACCATCCCTCTGGGTCATCCCAGTGCACCAGCCCCAAGCTTCCTGTATCCTGCATCAAACCGGGATTGGTGATTCATTTCTTATATGATATTATACATGTTTCAATGCCATTCTCCCAAATCATCCCACCCTCGCCCTCTCCCACTGAGTCCAAAAGACTGTTCTATACATCTGTGTCTCTTTTGCTCTCTTGCATACAGGGTTATCGTTACCATCTTTCTAAATTCCATATATATGTGTTAGTATACTGTTTTGGTGTTTTTATTTCTGCCTTACTTCACTCTGTATAATCAGCTCCAGTTTCATCCACCTCACTAGAACTGATTCAAATGTATTCTTTTTACTGGCTGAGTAATACTCCATTGTGTATATGTACCACAGCTTTCTTATCCATTCATCTGCTGATAGACGTCTAGGTTGCTTCCATGTCCTGGCTATTATAAACAGTGCTGCGATGAACATTGGAGTACACGTGTCTCTTTCAATTCTGGTTTCCTCGGTGTGCATGCCCAGCAGTGGGATTGCTGGGTCATAAGGCAGTTCTATTTCCAGTTTTTTAAGGAATCTCCACTGTTCTCCATTGTGGCTGTACTAGTTTGCATTCCCACCAACAGTGTAAAAGGGTTCCCTTTTCTCCACACCCTCTCTAACATTTTTAAAAAGATGAGGCTTACTTGATTTCACTCAGTCAACTACAATTTAGTTAAGACATATCATCTGCCAAGGCTCTGAGCTGTTACAGTTGGCAGATCCTCACAAGGATCTCAAATCCGCTAACTACTATGTTCAAGCTACTGGAAGGAATTCCTTGTAGTGGTAGTAATGGGAGTTCTCACTTGCAGTGGTGACTTTCCTGTGCCTAGAAGCGTCTAAGATTAAGCAAGATGGCCAACTGGACGTGATGTAGAAGGAATTTATGCTTCACATAGATAATGGGACCAGATAACATTATATATAAATATAGTGTGTGGGGGGGCTTCTTTTGTGGCTCAGCTGATAAAGAATCCACCTGCAATGCGGGAGACCTGGGTTTAGTCCCTGGGTTGGGAAGATCCCCTGGAGAAGGGAAAGGCTACCCACTCCAGGATTCTGGCCTGGAGAATTCCATGGACTGTATAGTCCATGGGGTCGCAAAGAGTCGGACAACACTAGAGTTTAGAGTGATTATACAGTGTGTGTGAGGTGTGGGTGCAGGTGTGGGTGTGTGTGGTTGGGTTTGTATGTAGTTGTTACTGTGAATTCTTGGTGACTAAAAAAGACCATTTTAGAGATATCTCGAATAGACACTTATAAAATGGAAATGTCAGAATGCCATCCAGGCTTTTTCCTCTGCTTATCCAACCATTATCAGTTGATTTATTTAATAAAACTGAGGACCAAGAAAGACTGGAAATGCAGCTTTCAATAGAGTGCTCTCATGCTGTGATTGTTGAAGTGATAAGTAATTTGCTTTTAATGCCAGTACATACCACTTAGCACCATATTTAACTGAAGGATGAAAATCACTCATTTTTCATCTACTTGCTTAACTGACACTTAGTGTAATCTATCTCTTGTCACTGAGCTTAATATAAGGAAAACTGAACAGCTCTCACTTTTAAATTTACAGCAAGCATTTAAATGTTTAATTCCTTCTTATTTATATTTTTATTCCTTAATAGAATTTAATTTCAAGTGGACAATCTATTTGAGCAATAAGAACACAATGGGTACTGGCAAAAATGATCTATTAAAAGTATTTTTTATTTACTGTTTTCAATTATAACTGTAGTCTGTATTGCATATTAGCTCTATGTGAGGAAAAATACCAATGTGAATGACACAAGTTGGTGAGTAACTGCAATATTAGAAAAGAAGTTATCAATGAAATAATTGGAAGAAAAATGCATGAGTTTATAGACAAAGCAAAGCTTATTTTACTAGGAGATTCCTGAAAAATAATTATTAGCACTGTAATTGTCCTCAATTTACTGAGAAAAATAACTGAATTGATAGATATATAGTCCCCTAGAAACCTATCTTGAATTTTGAAGTAACGCTTTGCATAGTGTATAAATATGTGTACACTGCAAAGAGAACATTATCCTGAAGATGCTCATGTTAGAACTCTTGTTCTTATAGAGCATCTATTAACAAAGGCCACTCCTTTCTCTCCTTACCCATGTTTAGAGTTCATAAAAGGCCATAGGAATGAGAGGAATTGATTAGAAGACTAAAAAGGTCCTTTTTCTCCCTTCACTTATTTTTCTACTAAGAAACTAACCATGTGTGTACATCCAAAAAAATCTAAATTAAATAGGTTGTCTCAATTCCAGTGCAAATGGGGTATTCACTTCAGAGATAAGACAAGTACCCAAATCTTATTTCATTGTTGAACTAAGTTATAGCATAAGCCCATGAACATTAGAGTGGGCCTTTTCAACAAGAAAGAATCCTTGAAAAAACACGGTAGTTAATCTCTACCCACCACACATACACACAAAATGTTAATGAAAGTGCTATATTAACTCATATGTTGAAGCTATTATATAACACTTTATGCTCAGTAAGATCAGTTCAGTGGCAAGGAAAATAATTATCAAACAACTCGAACAACAAAACACTTGACTTTAAAATACTGAATAACTTCTGCTTTACAGTAATATTGTATTAGACTTTTTGGATTAGGAAATATGCTGTGGCCACGAGCATCCTTCAGGAGCAAGAAAAGATTATTTTTCTTATTTACACCTATCCTTTCATTGAGACCACCAATTCCTAAAGGAAACACAAGAAAAGAAAAGTTATCAGCTGAATACTGATCTCTGCAATGTACATTCAATTCAGCGTTGTACAACACTTCAATATAAAGTGAAGTGAAACTTGGCTTATCAGTTTACACTTTCATTCAATGAAAATTGACTAAGTGCTTAGTAGTTCAAAGAACTGTGCTGAGGACTTTAGAGGGTACCACTAATTAAAGCAGAGAGCTTACATTTTAGTGAGAAAAAATATAAATAATAAAAGTGATGAGAATTCCGTGACAGTCCAGTGGTTAGGACTCCAAGCTTCCACTGCAGGGAGTCACGGGTTCGATCCTAGGTCCAGGAACTAAGATCCTGCATGCCGTGGAGTGTGGCCAAAAAACAGTGACAGACCTATAAAATAAATATATGCACGCTCAGTCATGTCCAACTCTTTGCAACCCACAGACTGTAGCCCACCAGACTCCACTGTCCATGGAATTTTCCAGGCAAGAATACTGGAATGGGTTACCACTTCCTATTCCAGGGGATCTTCCTGACTCAGGGATCAAACCCAAGTCTCTTTAGTCTCTTGCATTGGCAAGCAGATTCTTTACCACTGTGCCACAGGTACTTTTATTAATTCAGTTAAGCAAATGATGGTTCAGTGAAAAAAAAAAATTACCTATCACTTGTTCAACTACATCCATTTTATCTACTTGTCCTAATCAGTTCAGTTCATTTCAGTTCAGTTCATTTCAGTCGCTCAGTCATGTCCGACTCTTTGCGACCCCATGAATCACAGCACGCCAGGCCTCTCTGTCCATCACCAACTCCCGGAGTTCACTCAGACTCACGTTCATCGAGTCAGTGATGCCATCCAGCCATCTCATCCTCTGTCGTCCCCTTCTCCTCCTGCCCCCAATCCCTCCCAGCATCAGAGTTTTTCCAATGAGTCAACTCTTCACATGAGGTGGCCAAAGTACTGGAGTTTCAGCTTTAGCATCATTCCTTCCAAAGAAATCCCAGGGCTGATCTCCTTCAGAAGGGACTGGTTGGATCTCCTTGCAGTCCAAGGGACTCTCAAGAGTCTTCTCCAACACCACAGTTCAAAAGCATCAATTCTTCAGCACTCAGCCTTCTTCACAGTCCAACTCTCACATCCATACATGACCACTGGAAAAACCATAGCCTTGACTAGACGGACCTTAGTCGACAAAGTAATGTCTCTGCTTTTGTATATGCTATCTAGGTTGGTCATAACTTTTCTTCCAAGGAGTAAGCGTCTTTTAATTTCATGGCTGCAATCACCATCTGCCGTGATTTTGGAGCCCCAAAAACTAAAGTCAGCCACTGTTTCCGCTGTTTCCCCATCTATTACCCATGAAGTGATGGGACCGGATGCCATGATCTTCATTTTCTGAATGTTAATAACTGAATGAAATACAGTTGAAGATGCAGAAATCTGCTTACATGTATACATTTATTTCTTCTCAGTATATTTTGTACTGATACAGGTCCATCACAGAACTTACTACACCTGGCTGCACTCTTTTGGGCCCAGGGGGCGCTTCTTAGTTATAGTATAAATGATAACATAGTAAAGATCTGGCCCTAATCACTCCCCCCAACCGATTTCTCCTTCACACTATCTTCCCAAGAGCAAATATTTATTGGGGCCCTGCATAGGGCCAAGAATTGTTCTAAGTTCTGTTAATAGGAAGATACATTTGGAAAATTCTCCACACTGGTAATTCATGCTTTAGTGGGGAAAATAAAGCATGTCATTAGAATAGAAAGCTACTAAGTAAAAGCGGAAGTAGCTGGTGACCACAGCTACAAGCAGGAGTGGAGGTAAGGAAGTCAAGAAGTCATAGACACATATGTTGATCTGCCTTCAATAACAGGATGAAAAATATAGTCAGTATGTGCATATGCTAATTTCTGCCAACAGAGGGAACATCTAGTATAATCCTTAACGCAAATGCCTTATGTAAGATTGAAGATATGCTCGTAGCTAGACAATAATCAAAGATGGGGTTGAAAAATCACCAGGATCAGATGTGTTCATGTTCCCCAATTATAGGTATGAAACTTGATGTCTCTAATTTACACTGTTTTCTGTTTGAGAGAGTTGACTCTCAAAACATCTGCTCACTCTTCCTGAAAAAGGCAGTACTGTTTACAAAAGCTAGGACGTGGAAGCAACCCAAATACCCACTGACAGTTAACTGTGTAAAGAAGATGTGTTACATATAGACAATGGAACATCACTCAGCCATGAAAAGGAACAAAACTGGGTCATTTGCAGAGATGTGGGTGGACCTAGAGTCCGGTAATCCAAAATGAAGTCAGAAGGAGAAAAATAAATATTGTGTATTAACACATGTGTGTGTAATCAAGAGAAATAGTAGAGATGAACCTATTTGCAGGGCAGGAATAGAGACACAGATGCTGAGAGCAGGTATGTGGACACAGGTCGGGGGAAGAGGGGAGTGGGATAAATTGGGAGACGGGGATTTACATATTTACACTACCACGTGTAAAACCGATAGCTCATGGAAACTTGCTGTGTGGCACCAGGAACTCAGATCAGGGCTCTGTGGTGACCTAGAGGGGTGAGAGGGGGGAGGGTCATGGGAGGGAGGCCCAAGAGGGAGGGGCTACACACACACACACACATGTATACAGCTGATTCACTTTGTTGTACAGTAGAAATTAACACAACATTGTGAAGAACTATACTCCAACTAATAAAACAGAAACACAGAGAAAGATCAGAGGACCTAGGTGTCATCTGTATTATTGCTCTCTAGAAAGGATAAGAGATTTTTAAAGATGCAGGATTTTCTATAACCCGTCCACTCTCTGATAGTTCATTGTCCATTTGTGATCCTAAATCTTATTCCAAACCTCCAGCTGAAAAAGAGAAAAGCAAGGGAGTGAAGAGAAAAAGGAATAATATAAAGACTGGCAAGAGGGCTTTGCTACTTTGATCCTCTTAGAAAGAGCTGGGAAGACCTTAGGGGGGGAAAGTAAGGAGCCAATATCTGAAGCAGCCGGTTTGGGGATGTTTGCTGGTATCTCGGAATACAAGATACAGGTTCTGCAAAACAACTCATTTAAGTGACTTGGTTTTTGTTTGTTTGTTTGTTATGTAATTTTTCCTTTTTTTTCCCCCTTGAAGCTTCTTCTAGGAAAAAAAAAAAGTGAAAATTTTATGCTAAGTGAAGGACAAAGGGGATTTATTTAGACTTGGTTATATCCTCTTCTTGGAGAAGGAAATGGCAACCCACTCCAGTATTCTTGCCTGGAGAATCCCATGGACGGAGGAGCTTGGTGGGCTAGAGTCCACGGGTCGCAAAGAGTTGGACACGACTGAGCGACTTCACTTTCACTTTCACTATATCCTCTTCTAGCCATCCCACTTATTCCCTCCGTGAAAGAACACACTTCCATAGAACAGCGTGGAATATGATATCCTATCCCTCTTCAAACTCTACAGTAGCCAAGTAGCTCTTTCTAAGCTGATGAAGATTGGCAGGATTCTGTGCTCTCTGAAAACACGTTTGGGATGATCATGAAGTCGAGCTTTTGTTCCCAACACCAATTACTGACTTTCAGTAAACTGCATATTATCAGGCAGTAGATTGGAAAGGAAGTTGAACGTAGTCTTCTCACAATGACTTGAGCACCACTGCGGAGCTTTAAGCAAAAGACAGGAACGCACTTAGTTGAGGCACTGGCGTATAGCAGTGAGCAAATATTTAATCACAGGTAAATACCTTTTTCATTCTAAAGAATTTTTTTTCATTTCTCTTGATTTACTATCCGGGGAGTCTCCCAGCGTACTGTCTATTTCACTTAGATGCTTTTGAATAGCTGTGACCAGTTCACTGGGGATAATCGTTAAACCACTGATATCACCGAATACCTGAAAAGTGGTGACAAGATGGCACATGTTAATTTATCATGTTTCAAAGAAATGTTTAGGGAGAGTGAACAAAAGCTGTGATATTTTTTCCCCCAATTTTTTCCCTGAAGGGGGAAAAAAACAGCTTGGAAATGCCATTTTTGTTAACTTAATTCCACATTTTGACAGGAGCCTTCAATTTAGGTTTCATTTGGTTCCATTTGCCTCTGACTTTGACAATAATTTTATAATGCACCAAAAATGTAAATAAATAAGCATTTGTATAATATTTAGTAACACAGAACACAGGGTTATAATCAGCAATCTAAACACATGTGAAAAGTGAATTATCCTAATCCTACAGAAACCAAAATGGTCAAAATAAAGGGCAAGGCTGGGGTTTTCTTTTTTGCTTTTAATAATTGTTGTGTGATGAAATGGAGAGAAGACAAAAATATCAGGGGAAAACACGGACAACATTCCTTTGGGTAGGAACTCATTGTCCCCGGAGAAGCTTTCTGTAAACACAAGACTAATTATCTTTGAGCACAACTAGCGGCCATGCCAACATCCCGTTTCACTTGTCACACACAGTTTGGGTTTGTTTCTGGGCTGTTTATAATAATCATCAATTTCACTGACTTCATCTGTCTTCCCTACATCTTGAACTTATGTAACATTTCCAAGAATTCTGCTGAAGGACTGTTTTCCCCAGAACTTATGGCCTTTTGAACTGAAGGCCACCCTGATGAGAAAGGCAGGGACCCCCTCTATGTCAACACTGGCAAACTGGATGCATGTCCCTGGATACAGAAGAGAACATCCATTGTGATCCCCACTCATGTGGGGTAAACCAAAAGCGTTTTGTGATTAAGCAGAAATAGATGAGACCTTTGACATCTACAGCTAAATAATGTTGAGGAAATCTGGACACCTTCATTTCTTCTCTTGCTGAGTCTCTCTCGTTTTCTTAGAGTGCCCCCCACCCACTGTTCCCTAAAATTGTTCTCCATCATCACTTTCCTGTCATTCTTCTTTTTATTAGATCCACTACTGGGCAGGGGAGCCAGGGCTGCTATGAGACTTGTGGGATCTTAGTTCCCAAACCAGGGATTGAACCCAAGTCCCAGCAGTGCCACAGCCAAATCCTAACCACTGGACCACCAAAGAATTCTCTTCCATTCTTTGTCCCTTCTTAACCATCTCTCTCTTTTTAAATTCTTCACTATATCCCTTTCTTTTCTCTTCCCAGTCCACTTTTTTTTTTTAATCTAAATTTATCGGGAAGCATGCTGTGCCACACCAGCATTTATTTCATCTTCTTTCTTATCAAGACTCTCTAAAAGTTCAGCTCAGAGTTACCATCTGAGCTTTGTCCATCATCTTGCGATATCTTCCCTTTTAGATCCTCGTATGATGGATCATGCCAGTAGTTCTTGGAATTTCTGAAATACACATTCCTCATACCAAGTGGGATGGCAGTCACCCGAATGAGAAGTTTCAAAATGACAAGTTCCCTTTCTCCTAAGTTTCCTGCTGTTCACAATCTTTCTTTGTTATTAAGAGTTTAATTCAAGAGTAAGAACTTCAATCACTACTTTATCCTCTAGGACATAAATTATTGGATTTTTTTTTTTAACTCGGTACTATGTCTTAATTAACAGGGATTCCTAAAATGTCCATAGGGTGTGGGCAAGGAGGGTCATGGCACCAGGCGTGGTTTTATTTGCTCCAAGAGCACGCAGCCTTCTGTGTTCTACTGGTTTTTTAAACTTGCTTCTAAACTTTAAACTATTCCCCTCATCCTCATCACAACTGCCACCATAATATATCAAAAATGTGCTTGTAGAAAATGATCTGCATGTCTATGTGAATAGACATCAGATTAATAAATAATACTTTGCCCTGATAGGTTTGGGAAAGAGGGAATAAAAATATAATATATCCTTAATTATAGTCAGTAAAGAAAGTTATCTGTTGTCACTTCTCAGTTAATTGTTGTGTAAGACTATTCACTTTCCAATTACTGTATCTGTTTAGGGTCACATTTCAAATGATTTGTGCGAGAAAAATAAGCTAATAATATCACGATCATACTTATTTTATGAGTTTCATTGATTACTGGGAAGAAACACTGCTAGAAAATAAATATTGCAAATAGCTAAGATCTCATGGTGAGCTTGCTTTTAAATGTGCTGTGCTTTGAAAAAAAAAAAAACTGGTCGTACAGCATTTTTCAAAGGCAGAAAGTCACAGTAAACTATGCTGTCCATGTGGTCTCACAGTTCAAACATATCACTATCTCTTTAAGTTACAGAGAGCACAGTTTGTGGAGCTATAGCCAGAAAGATTATCAAAATGTTGGGCAAACTTCCTATCCACTGCAGTGGTGGCTTTCTATTGGCCTGCTTTTTCTGGAGGGCAATTTGGAGATATATACTGTATTTATGTGTATAAGAAATATGTTCATAAGTACATATCCTCTTAAATGCTCAGATTCTTTGGCCTAGTAATTCCACTGTCAGAATCGAGCCTTAAGAAATAATAAAGAATATCCATGAAAATGCCCCGAGAAACTCCAAATGTTACCCATTCATAAAAGCAAATTTAAAAATGGCAAAAACACTTACAATCAACTTTTTTGGAGGGTGGGGAAACTAGACCTGGCACATTATGTGACTGAGGCCGAAGCCACCATGGGCTTGTCTAGCTGCTCAGGCCCCACGAGCGCAGGGTCATACACGCATGATTGTGAATGAACAGAGCGCAAGTTTGGGCATCGCCAGGCAGTGTGACCAGCAAAGAATTTCTGCAGAGAAAGACAAGGAGAGTTCAGGCCATGTGGATGTACGGAGCTGGTGGTCAGTAGAAACACCCGTGGCCATGGGGACAGCACATGTGAGTTCCTTTCGTCTTGTACTTGAAGCAGGACTGGCCCCTCTTTGGTATAAGGAAGCCCCTAGATTTCTTAGAAATTGTGATAAACAGGCCTTAAGAAAGAGATAGCGAATTGACTACTAATAAGGGTGGATATACCCTGAGTATCTTCTTAGAAGAATAGAGTTGACTTTATTTGCCATCTGACTGGTAAAAGGGGTTGTACTCAGCTCCCAAAAACACATGCTGATCAACCTTTAGTGCGTGGTCATTATAAAGATGGTAAGGGGGCTGAGGAAGAGGAATAATAAAGTAGATACAACATTCAGACAGATTTGGTTTCAATTTGCTCAGCTCTACACAGGACGTATATGTGCATAGCACTAACTCACTAGCAATATTGGTGGGCCACTGAACTCTTTATGGCTCCACAGTGAGAAGAAATTTTCTCCAACAAGATTCAGATAGCTGTACCCTGAACTACGGGTAAAGAGTCTCAATATTACGTTACAATTGTAGATTTCAAAAATAGAACTAGAAAAAAATAGAAACAACAGCAACGAAAAAATAGAACTGGAAGCAATATGCCACTCAGAGTCAATAATAGATTGAATCAACGTTATTTAAGAGAAAGGAAGTTTGCTTTTTGAAAAAGTAGAGCATGGATGTTAATTTCCTAAAACAGTTAAATAAGGGCTGACATTCGGATTTATTTTCCAGGATTGAGTGAAGATGGGGTGTCAGTAGTGGTGGTTATGTTGATCACCACCCCTGTGAAAAGTATAACTCAAAGCACACCGTCCTTTCATTTTTTGCGAAAATATACTTTACTTGGTTGTAAAAATAAAGAACATTCAATGTTCTTAAGATTAAATATCTGAATATTGCTTCTGAAGTAGCAGCTGTCATCTTAAATCCAAAGTCTAGTTTGTTTACTGACTGTATTTTATATCCTTTAGAAAATGACACAAAATGGCAATAAAATCATCGTAAGTATTCTACCGGGGAATATAAATGCCCTTTGGTTACAGTGCATGTATCTTTATACATAATTCCAGTTTATTTTCCCTGGAATTATGTTAAATATGTAAAAAGCCTTTTCTCATAAAGGTAAAAATGCTAGATGTTTCTGAGTTGTAATTTAGCATTAGTGTCAAGATTGCTTCAGAAAATAAGCCACTGTTACTGTTTCATGCCTGTGTGTGTCATTCAGCACACTATATATGATTCTGCACATAAAATAAACTTCTATGATTTTATCTCAATGTTTTATTAAATACAAATGGGTTATAATAATTTATAGGATACAAATTTGTAAAAATAACTGACAACTGATTTTTACTTTGCTTAATCATATTATCCTTCAATAATTGTTTCAGGTCATTATACGAGAATTTGTTCCATAAACTGAAAAGGAAAATCTAATACTTCTGTATCTATGGATTCTTAAAAAGAAATCGTTCATTTGTAGATATAATATTGACACAATTACAAAATGTATCAAAAGATTTTCATGATATGTCTATACATAAATACAAGAAAAAATAATTATGTTTAAGGTTTTGTGGCTTTTTTTCATGAGTTAATTATCTTTGACTTTTTAAGAAATCAGTAGTAGGCAGCCTTGTCAAATGGAATCAAGATAAAAGTCACCGATTAGTTGTATTGTCATATTCTGAAATGCTCAGCTCAAGCATCGACTGTTGGAGGCATGGGTTTAAAATATGTTTCAAACAAAAGGTGGAAACTTCCAGTTATAAGATAAATAAAGACTAGGGATAAAATATAAAACTATAGTTAGCGCTACTGAATGATAGATAAGAAAGCTGTAAAGAGAGTTGATCCTAAGAGTTCTCATCACAAGGAAAATTTTGTTAGTTTCATTTTATTGTATCTGTATGAGAGGATGAATGTTGAAACTATTATGTTTATCATTTCACAATACATGTAAATCAAACCACAGTGTTTTATGTTGAGATTATACAGTGATGTATGCCAATTATTCCTTTATACAACTGGAAAAAAATTTAAAGCAAATATATTTCTAATGCAAAAAACTCAAAACTCTTCCAAATTTATAGCAACTTATGATTAATAAATAAAAAGCATAAAAATATTTTTTTCAAATTTAGGTTACCTTTTAAGTTATGGTTTCTAAATTTCAATACAATAAAGAAAAAATATAGATGAGTGAAAGTGAATGTATTTTGCCCAAGTTAAAAGATTCATTCTTTACTGACTGTGCAATAAAGATTTTTCACCTCTATAATGTTTATATTAAATATTTAACCATATGCTTTAGTTAGTATGTCAAGGCTTATTTTTCAAACTGCTTTTTTACACTTAATAAACCTTTTAAAACATTCCCTATGACTTAGAATTCCAGAAAAATTTTCTCCTCCAATATATCATGTATATATGCATTGTTCCTGATAGATAAATGAAATAATAGAACAATTTTTTCTACAACTTTCATAAGTTTAATTATTTGGAGAGTCAAAGGAAATCTAAGATGCTGAAAATTATTTTATAAGTAAATATTTTAAAAAATATGCATGTGATTATTCTTTTCTTTTTATATGCAAATAAAAAATGTAGTCTATAAAAAACAGATACTACCAAAGAATAATTGTCTCAAATTATGAGTACAAATGAAATATAGAGAAATGTATTATTTATAAGATTGGACAAGTGAAGTTATTTTAGAAAAGGCCTGTAGTAACTCTAAAATGTTTTTAAAAGTCACACCTTAATAAGTAAAATCAAAGTAGTTCTTCAGGATTTTCTAAAGAAACCAAACATAGTTTTACCAAAATTAATTTAGTCATTAGCATTTATATTTTTGACCCATAAAAATAGGACAAATAATACAATACCTTTTTAGAAGTATTAGCTACATTTTCTGAAAATATGTCTGAAATCTGTTGCATTTCTTTTAAAATTATAATGTGCTAATTTTTAATAAACAAAGCTATTGTTCCTCTTACAGGTTACCAATTATATATATAATTAATAAAGTAAGCCTGAGGTGAGAACCATCTTGCTTAGTTTTGTGAAAAGCAAACCACGTCATAGCAAGTTGCACTGACCCAATTATTACTGACAAATACAATCATTTATTTTGATAGATACATATGGAAATAATAATTTTGTCAAGTAATTTTCAAAAGGAGAGAAATCTCTGATATATTTAACTTTTATTGAAATGATAAGTAAGTATGTCTATTGAAGATTTTTCATGGTAGTATGATAAAAGAGTGTCTTAGAAGTGACCTTGTATTGTAATAGTAGCCTGACAGTTGAGTTCTTCTTTGCTCTTGCATTCTGCTTTTTCATAATTTGTTTTTCAAAATGGGGTCCAAGTTTTAAATACAGTACAGTGCTGTCCCTCCACAGTTTATCACAATAACGAATCATTCTTAGGAAAAAGAAATAGCAAGATGGTATCAAGAACTTATTTTTTAAACATCAATAGAAGTGGCAGCTATTAAGTTTGAATATGAGAACCAAAAATAAAAGACAATCCTGTACTTGACATTTTTACCAATATTTTATGCAGAGTCCTAAGTACTGCTGTTACTAGTTCATTGTTATGCATATTTTCAATTCTGTCTTACAGGCAGCTGTGCCCCAAGAACTTATTGCATCTTTTCACGCAGGTGTTGTGACAAAATGTAAAGTTTTCTAAACTTGGGAAATGAAAATGGGACTTTCTTCTATTTGTAAAAAATGGAGTAATTTTAATATTTTCTTTAGGCCAGTTGATTTTAATATTTTCTTTAATATTTTCTCTGAGCACGATGAGAAACACAGGAACAGCTTTGCCCCTTCTCATGGACAATGCCTTTCAACAGAAGGAAAAATTGGATAGAGAAATTCTCAACAATTTATATAATTCCTGTAGACCCCAAGTTTTCAGTATTTTCCTATTGATTTCTCTTCTTCATTTTTGTGTATTTCTCTCTGTCTTCCCCGCACACACACACACACAGCAACTTAGTCATTGTAACAAACAGATATGGGAATTTCCAAAAACAATAAATAGTCTTTTCTGGAAGATATTAAAATAGAAGAGTTACAACTGAGAATGCTCAGTTATTTGTATTATGTTCTGCCATGCAAATCACTGATTCAAAGACAGAATGTGGTGCCTCCTTCTCTGCTCAAAGCTTCATGCAGGCTTGCAAGATAAACCTTCCTCTGCTGCCTTCTTGCTGAGGGTCATATGGTTTTGGGTTAGTCCCTCTATACCTGCTCTTCACATCAATGGCCACTCACTTCCCTAAGCAGGAGAAAAATCCCGAGCTAAGTCAAACCCATCTAATCATAAAATTGTGGTTCCGATTTTGTTTTCACCTTTCTTCTCCTGCTGTTTTTTCTATCAGCAGAACATTTAATAACCACTAATTGGTTAATCTGTTACTTAGGCAAGTATTAATATTCTCATTTTGCAGACAAGGAACCAGGCCTCCTGCTGCGTATCTCTAGGCCTTGGGTAAGGAGCTCTTCAGATGGGAGATTCAAAGTAGGTGAGCCCGTCCTCTGGAGGATGAGAAATTCGCCTGGAGCCGCTCAGCGGGGCCTCCCGGAGCCTCTGTTAGATCTCTGGGTTCTTGACTCCCACTTCTCTGCTCAGACCACCAGGCGACACTGCCTCTAATGACAAAAAAAAAAAAACAAAACCTTTTCCCATTCCACCCCAACTAATGCTCCAAGGACTTTCTTAATTGCAATGGATACCCTGGGATCCGGAAGCTTATTTGTGACTTGATGAGTCTGCACCAGTGTTGCCTGGGTTTCTAAGTTTTGTAGCACTCAAAACTTTAGAATCACTTTGTACTTTCAAAAATAACTCACGCTGCGAAGCAGAGACAAAGCATTAACATATACACACTACATATATAAAATAACCACAAGGACCTGCTGTATACCACAGGGGACTACACTCAATATTCTGTAATAACCTATAAGGGAAAGAATCTGAAAAAGCATATATATATGTATATTGTGTGTGTATATATATATATATATATAGCATATATATATTGCATATATTATATATAGATATAAACATATAGCAAGTCAACTACACTTCAGTAAATAATTAATTAATTAATTTAAAAACTGTTCCTCTGCAGAGAGTCCATGGAATCTCCCAGGCTCAGAGAGGTTGGGGAAAAGAGAACTCAGGACACGTCCTCACCGCCGGACAGATCACTGACCATCTTCGACAAGCATGGAGGGGATTTTATTTTTTTAAAGTCAAATATGTTGAATGCTGTAAGAACTGTGTCATCTCAGGACACAGACCTGGATGAAAAAAAAATTGGTGAACATAAATCCATATGAAGGATCGTTTGTAGTATAACTTCTATACCCACCCGATGAAAGCCGACCTTTCTAGTGTAGAAATTATTCTGTTCCAAAACCATAGCTTTTCACAAAAAAATTTAAAACTGGCAGATAACCTGCTTCAAAACTCAAATTGCTAACGTTTTCTCGAGGGAAAAAAGAAAAGGTTAATACGTGACCTATATTTCATATCAGAATTAGGAGAGACTTAGAAATCACTGTTGCCACAAACTGGAACTGCGTGAAATACAGAAGGAGCTCAGAACCCAAGATACCCTGTTTAACAACCACCATGAAACCTCTGAGAAGAGAGTTCAGGTTATAAAGATGAAGCATTTTACTCCTTTTTGTTTCCCAATCTAATTTGTAAATGAATTTGGTACAGAGGCAGCTACCTCTCTTTCTTTCCCTAACAGAATATCCATCAAAATGTGGCACAGATCTTACAGGTGTCTCTAAACGGATCTGAGTCATTTCCGAAGTATTTGCTATTGTTTAATCACTCAGTCGTGTCCAACTCTTTTGCCACGCCATGGGCTCTAACCTGCTAGGATCTCCTGTCCATGGGATTCCTCGGGCAAGCATACTGGAGTGGGTAGCCATTTTCTCCTCCAGGGATCTTCCAGACCCAGGGATCAAACCTGGGTCTCCTGTATTGGCAGGAAGATTCTTTACCACTGAGCCACCTGGGAAGCCCTTCCTAGGTATAAGTTCCCTCCATTCACATGATATAGGCATTAATGGAAAAGATCTCATGAAGCATAATTACTCATCAAGTAGTATAGCTTGGCATCCCAAAATTCAAGGCAATTTAAAGATTTCCTTGAGCAATAGCTATGTGCCTAGTACACAGATAGGGAAGTCAAAGGGAAAAGTTAACTTTAATCCAAGTAAATGACTACTTATAAACTACAGTTTGAAAAGCAGAATAGGTGTTTTTTAATCCAGAATGTATAATCTACCTAAGTGCTGTTGGAAATTTCTTTACCATGCATACGTCTTTGGGAAAGATAATGCATGGATTTCATTTCCCACTGAAGTTGCCAAAAAAGTCTCAAATCCATTCCAATTTCAGATTTTGTAGCTCAAAAAGCCAGTAACAGATCTGACTGTGCCTGCAAGGAGTCAAGATATAAAGGAAAGTAGGAATATTGTTGAATAGCCAGTCACGCGGCTGAGAGAAAACCTGCCTAGTCTTCAGTATGCTCTGGGACTAGTATGGTTTTACGGTTCCTATCCTCTGGGAGACACAGTTTAGTACTGGAAACAGGTTTAGAACAATAAGATCTACTACTCTTAAAAAGGGGCTTCTCAGGTGGTGCTCGTGGTAAAGAACCTGCCTGATGATACAGGAGACATGAGCCGCGGGTTCAATCCCTGGTTGGGAAGATCCTCAGGAGGAGGGCATGACAACCCACTCCAGTATTCTTGCCTGGAGAATCCCATGGACAGAGGAACTTGGTGGGCTATAGTCCACAGAGTCACAAAGAGTCGGATACAACTGAAGTGACTTAGCGTGCACACAGGCACTCCTAAAAAGTGTTAAGGGAAGCTGCAAAGAGGCTGCTGCTGTGCTGCTCTGTCATATCTGACTCTTGTGACCCCATAGAGCCTGCCAGGCTCCTCTGTCCATGGGATTCTCCAGGCAAGAATACTGGAGTGGTTTGCCATTGCCTCCTTCAGGGGATCTTCTCAACCAAGGAATCGAATCGATGTCTCCTGCACTGGCAGGCAGGTTCTTTTACCATTGAGCCACTTGGCAAAGAAATGAGATCCTTTCAAAGGGGATTTCATAGTGGACGAAACAGGTGACACTGAAGTATAAAGAAATAGGTGGCTGGGCTTTAGACTTGGACTGCAGAGAGAGCAGGACCCTGTGTCTTTCCTGGGATCTGAAAAAAGAGGAAAATCTGGCTTTGTATCTGTTAACATCTCAGTTGGGAACAGGCTTAGAGGGGTCCAGACACTTCCACCATCACATAATCGACCATTAGATAATCCCACAGCATGGAAAACCCAGACAACCAAAACCAGGTAGGTCAATAATACTTCCTGCCCCATCTCACAATCCTAGAAGTTATCTTATTGTTAGCATAATGGTACTACATTTGAAAAAAATGTTTAAAAGTTGAATGATTTTAATCATGCACGATCCATGTTGTTGTTGCTCAGTCACTAAGTTGTGTCTGACTCTTTGCGACCCCATGGACTGCAGCACAGAAATGGCCAACCACTCCCGTATTCTTGCTGCAAGAATGCCATGAGTGTGATCCATAGCACTGTGTAATGCATAGTGCCCCCCTTTTAAAAAGACCTACAATATGTTGCCAATGTTATCTCATTCATCCGTCCCAAATCCCTATGAGGCAGGTAGCATTAATATTCATAACCCAGTTTTACAGATAAAGATGGAGTCAGAGAAGTGGGAAATGACTAAACCAAGGGCCTAGTGTACATGCAGGGGTGCAGAAGTGTCAGTAGCAGCCTGTGATCCAAAGCCCCCAAAGAATTACATGGGGCCTAGTCCTCATCTGCCTACCCGCTTCCTTGCTACAATACGCACAATCCCCTCCTCGCTCAGGGAGAGGGCAGGTGAGACAATGCGTCTAGCACGCCTCTGCTTCTCTGAGAGCCTGAGAGAGTCACTCAAGTACCAAATACCATTGTGGGCTGGGTTTTGTAGACAGGAGAAGCACGCTAATCTGCAAGGCTGAGCTCTAGACAGTTAGAAACTTCTTCAAGGTTATAGTCAAAGGGATTTTTACGAAGGCATACTTTCATCAACCTCATAACAGAAACAGCTATAGCTAAACTCCACAGGGAAAGTGTGATGGGAATGGAAAGATCCTCATGCTGCAAATTCTTAGCAACAACGTTGTGCCACTGCGAAGGGCGTTTCACGCCAGCAAGACCAGAGAATCGGATGGGATACGTATCTGAATTCTGCTCCTCCACCCTTATCTCCATCAAATAATGGGAAATAACACACTTTCTGACCTCATGATTCAACACCACTGTTGATGCTAATGGGGACCTCAGGTTCCAACATGCCTGGAAGTTTGAATTCTGAGACTATGAAGTGATGTAAGAGGGTTTTGTGTTTTTTTGTTTTTTTTTCTTTCAAATAAACTCAGCTCACCAAAAGACCTTGACTCTTTAGAAGGAAATATAACCAAGAGCTTTGCCAAATGCTACTATAAAAATTTTGAAACATTTAGGAAATGGAGGCTTTTCTTTATTTTTTTCAGATTTATCTTTTGGAAAAAAATATGAAACTGCACCATCTCATTCATTTTGTGTAAGAGTATTTAAGCAAAGGGCTGTGCACTTTCCTGCCACATCAAAGTATCTATGGACTCATATTTCTTCTTCATCAATCTGCTGGTATTTCCAAACATTAACTGAGTCAAAGTTTATCAGGTGGATTCCCAAATTATTTCACGTAATTTGTCTCCCGCCTCTCCTCCAAAAGCTATGCCCAGAAACATTTTTTTTTCCTTATGTGGTACCTTTGTTTCCTTAGGAAGACATTAAAATACATCTTCAAGTCCTATATGGTATTAGAAGCATCAGTTATAATGTGTTTGCAAATTAATTTGGAAGCTTTAAAATTGACTAAAGATACACCCACGTATTTGCATGCATGACGACATACACGGCATTTGCATTAAAATTTTTTCATGTATACTCACCTCAACAATGGCACCGCTAGGGAGCCTAAGAAAATGGCGGAATAGCTCTTGGAACCCACTGGGATAAACGGTGTACACAGCTACATGAGAAGTAATACCTCCTGGACCAAGTGCCATCACAGAAATTTCATTGTGCTGTTGGAGGTCACAGCTGGAGATGCTGGACTGGACACCATGCTTTTTCCAGATATAATCATACACTGCCACCTAGTGAGACACAGAGACCCCCCCAACCCCCCAGTCCCAGAAAAGAAGAGAGAAAAATTAATTAACTTCTGGCAAGAGCAGAACCAATTTTAAATGCATCTACAATAAATCTGAGAGTCTCTGCCATCTGCAATGCTTCTGCCTCCATTCCAGGCATATTTTTATGACATATATCTAAATAGTGAAGAAAGACAAATCCCCGGTGTGTGCTCCGTAAAGTTAATTCTACACAGATGAAGCTGTAATTGGCTCCCATATTAACCCAAAGTAGGAAGATCAAGCAGGCTGCGACAATGACAGTGTTGATTAAAAAAGAATGCTTACGAATGGTTTTATGAATGGGTGTTTGCGCTTTTCCATCCAAGATAAATCTTTGCTCTTTTTTGTTTCTTTGTAGTAAGCTAAGTCTCTGGTATCACCAAAACAGGGGGCAAGATAAATTAAAGATATATTTTACTGAAGTGCACAGGGCAGGATTTTTGCATATTTTGTTTATATACCTCTTTAGTTTGTGACAATTCCATTGTCTAAAGACAGCATTCCTTGTGGGGCCTTCAGTAAAGTTAACTGAACTATGAATGAATTCAAAAGATATTGCTTTATTGCTTGTCCAAAACACTGGCAATGAAAGATTAGATTATACTGCTCCAGAAAATTTTTTGAGGCTGATAAACCTTCTCATCTCCAGATTTCTTTGTCATCTTTTCCTGCAACTGCTGAGCTATAGAAAATGCTTTCTAAAATTTTCGGTTTCCTATTCACATACTCCAGTCATTTCAGAGGTGAGTAAAGGAAAGTATTCAATTGATTTCTTTCTTCACTGAATCCTTCTGAGTCAGAAAGCATTTATCTGTTGTGGCAGAAAGTTCATGTCAAACACATTCCTCGAAGTTAACTCCTAAGATAATTTGCAAGTACTTTCAACACTCAAAAATATAGAAATATTAAATAATATGAAGGAAAGTTCTGGCCAATTATTATTTAATTCAAGTCTCTGCTGCTGCTGCTGCTGCTGCTGCTAAGCCACTTCGGTCGTGTCCGACTGTGTGTGACCCCATAGACGGCAGCCCACCAGGCTCCCCCGTCCCTGGGATTCTCCAGGCAAGAACACTGGAGTGGGTTGCCATTTCCTTCTCCAATGCATGAAAGTGAAAAGTGAAAGGGAAGTCGTAAGTCTCTAGTTGACAATAAACCCCCAGGATTCTAGCTGGTAAGCTTTTTCTTTGAAAATGAAAAAGTAACATTAAAAGTAACAGGTAAAGAAAGTGATAAATGTCTTAAAATAGCTTGAATGAAAGAAAAGATTAAAGTTGGATACAATTAGAAACCGACATTTACTGAGGATCCATCTATGTTAGTTTTTTCAGAAAATATAGACAAGTTTCAGGATCTATCAGAAGTTCACAGTAACAGACTGGTATACATTTAACTTAAAGCCAATGTAACTGTGATGAGTGCCCAGAAGGAACCTTACTAAGGAGGTGAGGTTTGATTTGGATCTCAAAACCTTACTGGGATTTCAGAATGTATGAAAAGGGCCATGGGTGTGTCCAGCACTGAGATGCAAAATGCATGGTGGGCTCAAGGGCCAATCCATGGCCCAGTGGACCTGCCTGAAGGGCAGGTGTGAGAACCAGGATGTAAGGCTAGAAACATCATTTGCACTGTGGAGACACAGGATACCCTGCTGAGATATTCGTAATGTAATTCATAAAGAGGAGAAGGCTGGAGGTTTTCTGAGTAGAAGACAGGCTTCCCTTGACTTGTATTTTAGAGTAACAGAGCTAAAGGCAGAGTGCCAGGTAGATCAGAAAGACGATAGTTTGGAGATCATCTCACCACAAGCAGAGGAGGAGAGCCTGCATTTGGGGAGTGGCAGTTGAATTGGAGAGAGAGCCAATGATTTCTTTTTCTGAAACAGAACCGCCAGAGTTCAGTTGCCAGCTAGATGCGAGCTTTGAGTGACAGACGTCTCAAAGGTGGCAACAAGCACGGGTGCCACTAACCAGTGATGCTACTGCAATGGGACCGTGGCAAGCAGGCAGGACAGGTTTAGAGAAATGTTTTTCTAAAGAAAGCATTTAATAAACTATGTCAAAGCCATGGTAGCAACAATGGGAACGTGAATCCACTTATGTATTTATTTTTTAATCTGTGTGATCACCTGGTGGGCATGTTTAGCGACACTGCGCATCCCCAGGAGGTGGGTGTCGCTGCTCTTCCAGCCCCTCCCAGAGCCAGGATCCCAGCAGAAGCCTAAACCAGGAGCAGAACTGAAGCCTGCTGGCTCCAAGAGCTCCAGGCCAAGTAGCACACCCATCTCTAATATCTCCCAGCCTTTGGATGTAAGAGGACAGACTTAGGGCAAAACAGCGCAAAAGAAATGAGATGGGAATAGCATGGCACATCCTGGAGAACTAGGGGGTTTCAGCTTATTCTATGAAGAATTTGGTGATACAGGAGTTAGCCAGGAGCCTTGCTGGATGGAAGTCTCTCTCTCCTGGAAATGCAGGAGGAAATACACTCGCTGCAGCGCTGACAGCACGGGCGTGCTACAAGACTCTGAAGATGTCTGCATATGTCTGAAAAGGAGCAACTCTTGCTTTGGAAGCGGATTCCTTTTAGAACATAAGTGACCTTGAAACTTTGGGTAGTAAACTGTGCAGAGCAGGTTTTTAGAAATAGCTTTTATTGCTTTTGATATGCACATCCTTCTTCCCCCTCTCCTTCTCAACCATCTCTAGTCTGAGGAAAAAGAGGAGTGAATTGTCTGCTATGCAGAGACATCCCTAACTGATCTAGAGTCTAGGACGAGAATGGCTGGATAGACTAGAAAGGAAAGCCTTCCCTGGTGGCTCAGCAGTAAAGAATCCGCCTGCAATGCAGGAGACACTCCTTCGATCCCGGAGTTGGAAGATCCCTTGGAGAAGTAAATGGCAACCCTCTCTAGTATGCTGGCCTGGGAAACACCACGGACGGAGGAGCCTGCTGGGCCACAGTTCCTTTTGTTCAAAAAGAGTCGGAAGCAACTTAGCAACTAAACCACCACCACCCAGACTAGAAAGTAAATCAGCGTGATTGAGTGGTAGGCCTGGAAGTGGACAGTTCACGCACATACACACCCTTGTTTGTCTGTTTATGTTGCAACTCTGTCAGGCTGGAACTGAGGTTCAGAAATATTAAGTAACTTGCCCAAAGACAGTTGTATGATGATACTATTTACTAAGAAATAATCCTATTCCTCTACCTCTGATTTACCCATAAGCTTTTCTCACTCTCCTCCTTGGTGTTTTTGGAGCAAGAACTCAGAGTAGCTCCCTTGCTCCTTCTCTCTCTTTTTTGTGTTTTTTTTTGTTTGTTTGTTTATTGTTTTTGGATCCAGGAAGCACACACATCCTCTGCCTGTTCATAGTCAAGTCTTAACAAGAGCAGCCTCTTCTGAGCATGACTTTCCTTCCAGCTCCTGCCTTATGGGGTAATGAGTTACCAAGCCCACTTGGTTGCTAATCGAGAGCTGGATCTTCCAACAGCTTTAGTAGTCATGAGGCTGACATTTTTATTTCCTTTAGTCTGGTTCCTGTGTTTGCTTAGTTTTTCCCAACTAGCTCAGGTGGGGGAAAGAGGCGTATATATCACAGTGGCCCCCTGGGGCTACAAATCATCAGGTAGCTCTGATATTTGAACCCAAATTGATCTGACTCTAAAGCCAATGTAACTGTTGATTACAGCACGTGGTAACATGTTTGATTGCAGAGACCACTGTCTTTGTGCGTTAGTGTGTGGCTGAGGAATGAAACTGTGTCTGAAGACGGTTCTGAATTTTTCTGAATTTTTGAGCATGCTGCATTTTTCCTCAGTGAAGTGTGCCTGTGAAAGAATCTATGGGAAGATTTGTCTATCCTTGGTCTGAGCAGGAACTTTGCAAACATCTTTCTTGACTCAAAAAGGATACAGTGTCGTTTGTCATAGAAAATCAAAATAGAGGCAGCATCCGAATTACTACAGCTATTTAGTTTTATTAATATCCACAGAAAGTTCTCAAGCTTCTTTGAATTGGAGATTCATTAGAAAAAAAAATTACTGATGTTTTTCTCTTTATTTATTTATTTATTTATTTATTGGACCATACAGTTCTAATACTAAAGCAATTGTGGTCATTTCCAGAATTTCCATCCAGCAGTCCTTAAGATCTGATAATCAAACACGTGTCCACAAGGCACGTGTATGTTGGTCTCTCAGTCATGTCCAACTCTTTGCAACCCCATGGACTGTAGCCCTCCAGGCTCCTCTGTCCATGGGATTTCCCAGGGAAGAATAGAGGAGTGGGCAGCCATTCCCTTCTCCAGGGGGATCGTCCCAGCCCAGGGATCAAACCCATGTCTCCTGCATTGCAGGTGGATTCTTTACTGTCTGAGCTACCAGGGAAGCAGTGGCATGTGGATCAAGTTAAACCCTATTATTTGTGCTTTACGAGTACACACCTTTTGGAAAAGGAAAAGGGAGAGTGACCCATAAAACCTCACTAGAAATGGTTAAGAATCTGAACCAGATGTTCACCCTGAAGAGAATATTTTCAGTTACCTGGTGATCTAGGGAACACTCTCCCATTGGCCACCAATACATCCTACCCTCCGGGTAATTGCTTTATATTCTGACTTACAACCAAAGACAGCCTGAAGCAATTGGGGATGCTTAGCTTTGAAACCTTCTTAAAATCCTCCCTAGGGTTAAGAAAGTAGGACAAGGTAAAAAAAATAAAAAATTAAAAAGCAGAACATGGATGTTTTATAACAAGAACTAAACTGAAAGAGAGGCAGAGCAGAGGATGGACACAGAGGTGAGGTGTGATGAAGCAATCACCGTTTGATTTTTCTTAAGCCCTTTGGCTCATTTCCAAATAATCTAAGTGGGTGGACATGATTGCCTGAAACTCTGTTCTCCTGACTTTTCACTCTATTTCTTTAAAGCTAGTTGTTGGGTAACAGGCTCTTCAGCAGACTGGCTTGATATTTGATCACCAAGCTAGACATTCACCTGTAATATTTCCTGTTTTATTTCAGGCAATCAGAATCAAGAAAGGGAAGGTTTCATTAAGGCAAATACCAGACAATCTAGACATTCTTGCCAAAAGTTAAGTGAGAGATAAAAAGAAGGAAGTAGGATCTGATTATTCTGTAAAGTGCATTTCATATAGATGCCTTTGTTTTTCATTTTCTGGTGAGTAATGGTTAAACTAGTTGGCAAACTAAGTAATATCCATGGAAAATTGGAGTTTGCTTAGTATTTCTGCAAAAGGATAGGCCAATAGATACTGACTCTGCCCTACAGAAGTTGAAGTTAGCTCCACAAGTGAACTCTCCTGTCACCTAAAATCTCTTTCATTAAACCAATCAAATCTGTTCCTTTATTGCCACAAAAGCCCAGGGTGAGTTAACAAATCTTTTGAGACAGGTGAGTCAAGAGACCATGTATAGGGCATTTCTGAGGAGTTAAAACTGGCCTGGATCTGGAGGCATAAAAGCACAGAAAAACCCACCAAATGCCAGGGCTGCAAACAGTAATCCTTAAATGAGATTCATCGTTCAGCAGAAAAACAAGTCGAGGGCGGTAATTCAATGGTAGACGAAACAGGTCAGAACAGGTTCAAATGCTGCATATTTCACAACAGAGCTTAATTAAAACAGGACTATGAGGCTCTTAATTGCATTATAATAGTTCAGCATGAAATTAGGTCTGATGTGAATGTCCTTATAGTGGATTTGTTTATGTTATTATAATTACACAGTGGTACATAGATTTAGTGCATAGATACATTTTTTTTTTTCAACAGCTCTTGGGTGGATTTCTTTTCTTTCCCCACTCGAATTTGCACTTTATTTCCAAGTGTGGAAAGTTTGCAAGAGAGAGCCCGGGTCAGGAAATTAGGCCATACCGGGTGACCCAGTTGGTCTCCTGTGTATTTGAAGCTTAGAATCCAAATACATTGTGCCTTGATGACAGTGATCTTATTCACCGATTCTTTAGGAGAGAACATGTTGTTAAAAAAGTGGGTCTTGGCAAAATGAACATCTTACCCGTAAACGCTATGTTTTGTTCTAGAAAACAATGCCTTCCTTTTGAATTAATGAATGCAGATATATGACAAAGACTATGTCTGTAGTTCTAAAATATCACATGGTGGGGTTTAGTCACTCAGTCGTGTCTGACTCTTTGAGACCCTGTGGACTGTAGCCCTCCAGGCTCCTCTGTCTCTATGGGATTCCCCAGGCAAGACTGCTAGAGTGGGTTGCCATTTCCTTCTCCAAAATATCACATATTCCAGTGTAAATTCTTCCCTGGTGGCTCAGATGGTGAAGGATCTGCCTGCAATGCGGGAGACCTAGCCTCAATCCCTGGGTCAGGAAGATCTCCTGGAAAAGGGACTGGCAACCCAGTCCGATATTCTTGCCTAGAAAATTCCATGGACAGAGAAGCCTGGTGGGACACAGTCCATGGGGTCGCAAAGAGTCGGACATGACTGAGCGACTAACAGTGTAAATTAAAGAGTCAACATTTCAAAGATTTGCGTGTAATGGTAACTCCTCTTTCGAAGACAGAAAAGACACAGCAACAGCTGGCTTTCCAAATGATAAAAGTGATGCCTCTTCCATGACGGGCCCAGAGTTTAGACAAAGACATAGCCAGTCCACATAAGAATCTAACCTATGACCTTGACTTAACTATGGAATGAAAACCTAGGATAACTTCAGAAGCTTTGGAAGCACGTACACCTTTGATGGCGCTTCCCATTTTTCTCCAGATACTCTTATTTCCTTGCAGCCTATGAATATCGGCAGTTCTACACATTGCTTCATTTTGTGTGTTGCTTTGAAACAGAAGACAAAAAGAATTAACAGAAGACGGCTGCCACTAAGTGGCTTCAGTTGTGTCTGACTCTTTGCCACCCCATGGACTGTAGCCCACCAGGCTCCTCAGTCCATGCGATTCTCCAGGCAAAAAGTGGAGTGGGCTGCGTTTCCTCTTCCAAGGGATTTCCAACCCAGAGATCAAACGCGGGTCTCCTGCACTGCAGGTGGATTCTTTACCCCTGAGCTACCAAGGAAGCCCAGTAGAAGATTGCCAACAGATAAATTGGGTAAGCAAAATGATCATGCCTTGATGTTTCTTTCTTTAGCATAACCATTAGGAGTATAGAACAAGTGCTTAAGTAAATTTGAACCAATTTCGAGAAAGGTAATAAACTATGTTACATCGCCAAAAACCCAGACTTCTGAACAAAATTACCTGTGCTTAATTTAGCTAGAAATAAGGCAACGTGGGGAAGCCTCATGTAGAGCCGTATGCAGTTGTACACACATTGAAGACTGAGGTCTGTTATCTGGGCATAGTTAATTTTGGTAAGCCCGCAAACATTACATCTTGCCTCTGTTATCAGAAATATGTGTTTCTCACACTACAGTCACACAATTTTTACAAAACACACTTGGGAAACCACAAAGAACTTGACTTCTGGTTAAAACATTTTGCAAAGCTCCTGGGAATAGAAACAAAGGCAAGAAAAAGATGTAGGTCATTTCAAGTAAGTAGGAAGTCACAGGTCTTTAGCAATAGCCTCAAGGTTTTCCCTTGTATGCAAATGTTAATAATATTACCAGTGCAACTATCTATGAACAAACGGCAGATGGGTTTCAGAGTAAATGTAAGCATAGAGCACCCTGTCTCTGCCACTCCCTGCCTTGCCTCTGAGCGCTGGCTACCAAAATGAAGAGTGGACCACGAGGGTGAAAACCACTCCATAGCACATCTAAGATTAGGACTAGAGAGTAAATCAAAGGATGACAGAAGGAGAAAGGTAAGGAAAAGGACAAGACTTCTCTGCTCTAATAAATCCTACAGGTGATGAATTCATTGTTTATATGTAAAATAGTCATAATGATTTGGCCAGCAGTATCTTCCGCCTGTCTATTCTACTTTCTATAGATGCAAGAAAAAAAAACTTAATTTTAAAGTTATTGTAACATATAAATCAAGGCCAGAGAATTGCACAATATACCCAAATCTTAGCATTTTAAAAAGACTCTTCTTTTCTTCTCCTGAATTCCAGAAAGAGAAAAGAAAAACAGCATGAATTTGGAGGTTACTTATCTATTTGCTCTAATATTTTAGTCCCCCCTCTGACAGAACCAAAGAAAAACAATTGGACCCACTTAGATCAGACAACCAGTTTTAATCCAGTTATCAAAATGAAAGAAATCTGACTACATTTTTTTTTTTCCTTTACAGGTAGTGAGCTTGCAATGCGATGCATAGATCTGGCTAAAGTTTACTCAAATCCATTAAAGACAGTAAGCTGTTAAATCACTAGTAAAATGAACGTCAAGTGTCCTACTAATATAAAGACCACTTGCCCTTTAAAAAAATAAAATTACCCACACCTCTGCTTCAGTGTGGCGCTAATGGTAAAGAACCTGCCAGCCAGTGCAGTAGATAGAAGAGATATGGGTTTGATCGCTGGGTTGGGAAGATTCCCTAGAGGAAGGCACAGCAACCCCGCAACCCACTCCACTATTCTTGCCTGGAGAATCCCACAGGCAGAGGAGCCTGGCGGCTACAGGTCCACGGAGTGGCACAGAGCCGAACTCTATTGCAGTGACTTAGCACTCACGCACTGCTTCAATGCGAAGGGCACTGGAGCAGAGGACTTTCCTTGCTGTCAGGGAACTATTCATCACACCATGCTGCTGACTAATACTTAGTTCTTATCTCATCCTTGACTTTAATTTTCTCCAATGATAGAAAAATACTGAAGTGTAATACAAACGTAAGATGGGGGAAAGGATATTTTTCATGTGTATGTTTGTGCGTTTTCCTTTATTTTCAGGATGGATTACTCCCAAACTTGGCTGCCCAACTATTTTTGTGTCAACTAAAATGAACCTGGGCTTCCTAGGTGACGCTAGTGGTAAAGAATCTGTCTGCCAATGCAGGAGACATAAGAGACACAGGTTTGATCCCTGGGTTGAGAAGATCCCTGGAGAAGGGCATGGCAACCCACTTGATTAGTCTTGCCTCGAGAATCCCATGGACAGAGGAGCCTGGCGGACTACAGTCCATGGGGTCGTAAAGAGTCAGACATGACTGAAGCGATTTAGCACACAAAATGAACAATACTATATGAATTATAATGTCTTTACATGCTAACCAAATTCTCCCAAAAACTAAGTTAAGTTGTGTAAATTGGCTAAAAATCTATTAATAGAAGAGAGAGTTGGTGGCAGCAAGAGGGAACTTACAAACGTGGAACATGGCCTTGCATGAGCTTCCACAATGGTGCTTGAGTGTGTCTTCCCAGCCACCCATGGGGCTCATCCTTTCCTTTAAAATGCTACTCAAATGTCACCTTATGCATGGGGTCTTTCCTGGCCCCTCTAATATGTAATAGCACCTCTACCCTTAGCCACAACGAATGCTTTATTTTCATGGTAACATTCCTGTAAGTCTTACTTCCAACCCTATACACTGCATATTCCCTTGTTTGTGTCTGTCTTTCTGGACATAAATATAAACTTCATAAGGAAAGGGACTAGGGTCTAACTCATAAGAGGCACTAAACAGATATTTACTGAAAGAATAAATGATAACGTGATATGAAAGGATTCAATATTGCAGGCAGTCTGCTTTTGTTTTGTTTGGTCATGCTTTGTCATGCTTATCTCTGAAGCTACGGAAACTGATTCACTTTTTTCCAACTGCAAAATTGATGTGTGAGACATCTGCCCTTTTATGTCAGTCTTACAGCAACACTAAAGCCCTTCCTTCAGAAGTATCAGTGAGGTGAGCTCTCAACCAAATTTCCGCCATGCAAGTCTGAACTCCCTGTTTCTTAATTTAGTGAAGTTTGTTCAGCTGCTATCTTATCACAACACCCCACCTACTCCACCCACAAGCCAAGGATGAGCCATGTCATAACTCTCCTGGAATAATACCCCTTTGCACGCACATAAAACCTTTACTCTAGGAGTTACAATGCATTATACAATAATTAATTACCTCATCAAACAACCCTATAAGTAAAAAAAGTATTGTTTTGATTTTATAGATGATAAATGTGGAATAAAGGAAATAAAAATCACATTCCTACCTTTTATAAGAGCGCTGAAGAGACAAGAAAAGATGGACTAAGTCCAAGGTTTTCCTCATGCAAAGAGTTGGTAGAATTTTTGATGGTTTACTAACAAAAAAGAGTGTATTTAATTTAATGCCCCCCTCTTACAGGAACAGGGGTTATTTTCTGGTTATTTTTCACGACTATAAAAAAAATCAGCATGTGTCATTTGTGCTTTAAAACTAGGGTTTGTTGTTGTTGTTGTTATTCAAAACCTTTTTGAATCACTCATTCAAACTAGGTGCTACAACATAGACAGGATAAAATACATCTTCTTGGCCTCTATGAAACAGAATTTAGTAAGAAAAGTGAGACAAAATACAATTAACTATAATTTAAAACTAGTAAGATTTAAATGCCCTGTGTGCGTGGGTGCTAAGTCACTTCAGTCGTGTCCAGCTCTTTGTGACCCTATGAACTGTAACCTACCAGGCTCCTCGGTCCATGGGATTCTCCGGGCAAGAATACTGGAGTAGGCTGCCATGCCCTTCCTCAGAAGATCTTCCAACCCAGGAAGCAAACCCTTGTCTCAGGCATCTCTTGCACTAGCAGGCAGATTCTTTACCACTAGCACCATCAGGGAAGCCCTTAAATGCCCTGCTGCTGCTGCTGCTAAGTCGCTTCAGTCGTGTCCGACTCTGTGCGACCCCATAGATGGAAGCTCACCAGGCTCCCCCGTCCCTCGGATTCTCCAAGCAAGAACACTAAAGTGGGTTGCCATTTCCTTCTCCAATGCATAAAAGTGAAAGTGAAGTCCTCGGTAGTGTCCGACTCTTCGTGACCCCATGGACTGCAGCCTACCAGGCTCCTCCACCCATGGGATTTTCCAGGCAAGAGTACTGGAGTGGGGTGCTATTTGCCTTCTCCGTTAAATGCCCTAGGAGAAGCAAAAATCCTAAAGGGTTTGAGAAGGGATGAGTCAAGACAGAGAATGAATGATGAGAATAGGTGGATCTTGTGGGACACCTTCTCTGTGTTGAGACTTAGAAGGGAGAGAAAAAGTCCACACAAGTGAAGGTAGATATTTTTTATTTGAAAAATAAAAGGATGGAAGAATTTGGTGTTCACCTTTTAGGTGGATTCTAGTTTGTTGACTTTCAGTGAGTCTAGGTTTTCAGAGTGTTCATTTCAGTTTACCCATTTCATTGTCACTTTTGAACAAGGGGCTTCCCCTGTAGCTCAGTCAGTAGGGAATCTGCCTGCAGGGGAGGAGACCTGGGTTCGATCCCTAGGTTGGGAAGATCCCCTGAAGATGGAAATGGCAACCCACTCCAGTATCCTTACCTGGAAAATCTCATGGACAGAGGAGCCTGATGGGCTGCAGTTCATGGGGTCGCAAAGAGTCAGGCAAAACTGAGTGACTAACACTTACTTTGAACATTAGATCTTACCTTCTCATTGACTGTGGTTTTCTCTTTGAGCTAGAAATTTCCAGAGCAGAATAAAGAAAGAAGAAAAATAGCATATAGAAAATTAATCACAGTGGTAACTATTTGGGGAAAGATTAATTAAGAATAAGAATTATAAATAATACTTATTTAGGACTCATTATGTAAAAGGCTCCTTTTGAAACATTCGTTCATTAGTTCATTCATTCAACCATCTACTCAGAACCTATTGATTGAAATCCTACTCTGCACCAGAGAATTACAGAAAATGGAATTGAATCAAAGCGACGAAACACGTGCTCTTTGTAAGCTGCCTTTTTAGTGGAGGAAAACAAATAACTAAATGTATCAAAAGTGCTGTGGAGAAAAAGGAAACAGAGCAGGGCATCAATCGGCAGTGGGTGGAGTCAGGAGGATAAAGGGCTCTTTCACTGCTAATTTGATTTAGAATTTTAATTTTGTTCATGGAAAGCCTTTCAGAGTAGGAGATACTTGAATAAATGTCTGAATAATGTGAGGGTACAAATCAAGTGCATAAGTGGGAGAATAGCCCAGTTAGACAGAGAAGGCAATGACACCCCACTCCAGTACTCTTGCCTGGAAAATCCCATGGATGGAGGAACCTGGTGGCTGCAGTCCATGAGGTCGCTAAGAGTCAGACATGACTGAACGACTTCACTTTCCCTTTTCACTTTCATGCATTGGAGAAGGAACTGGTAACCCACTCCAGTGTTCTTGCCTGGAAAATCCCAGGGACGGGGGAGCCTGGTGGGCTGCCATCTATGGGGTCGCACAGAGTCGGACACGACTGAAGTGACTTAGCAAAAGCAGCAGCAGCCCAGTTAGAAGAGGGAACAGCAAGTACCATGACTTTGAGGGGCCTCTACTTGTCTTAGGTTCAAGGAAAAGCAAAGAGGCCAAAGAATTGAAACAAAGCAAGCAAGGGGAGAAATAGGAGAGAAAAACAGAGCAGAGAGAGTTGGGGGAGGAGCTGAGCATGGAGGGATGTGTAGACCGTCAAGGAGTATGGTTTTCTCTCTGAATGAATTATGAAACCACTGGACATTTTTGAACAGAGGTATAACATATGAGACATTATTGGGACTTCCCTGGTGCTCCAGTGGCTAAGACTCAGCACTCCGAATGCAGAGGATCTGAGTTCAATCCTTGTTGAAGGAACTAGATCCCACATGCCACAACTAAGACCCAGCATGGCCAAATAAATGCACTAAAAAAAAAAAAAAAAGAATGAAAAGATAATATTAAAGGAGTCACTCAGGCTGATGTTGAGGGGCAAACCGGGGATGGATAAAGCTATGGCTTGAATTCTGTCTCCCTGAAAAAGCAGAGGCATTACTTTCCCAACAAAGGTCCATCTAGTCAAGGCTATGGTTTTTCCAGTGGTCATGTATGGGTGTGAGAGTTGGACTATAAGGAAAGCTGAGCACCAAAGAATTGATGCTTTTGAACTGTGGTGTTGGAGAAGACTCTTGAGAGTCCCTTGGCCTGCCAGGAAATCCAACCAGTCCATCCTAAAGGAGATCAGTTCTGGGTGCTCATTGGAAGGACTGATGTTGAAGCCGAAGCTCCAATACTTTGGCCACCTGATGTGAAGAGCTGACTCATTTGAAAAGACCCTGATGCTGGGAAAGATTGAGGGCAGGAGGAGAAAGGGACGACAGAGGATGAGATGGTTGGATGGCATCACTGACTCAAAGGACTTGGGTTTGGGTGGACTCTGGGAGTTGGTGTTGGACAGGGAGGCCTGGCGTGCTGCAGTTCATGGGGTCGCAGAAAGTCGGACATGACTGAGTGACTGAACTGAACTGAACTGAAAGTTACTGAAGATTTAATTCCCAGTTCCTATGAATGTATCTTTATTTGGGAATAGAGTCTTTGCAGATGAGTCAGTTGGGTGACCCTAAGCCAGCAGGACTGTGTCTGTATAAAAAGAAGGAATTTGGGCACAGAGACAGGCGTCCACACACAGAGAATGCTATGTGAACACGAAGGGAGAGACTGGGGTAATGCGTCTATAAAGAGGAATCCAGAGATTGCCGGCAGACCGCCAGAAGCTAGGAGGGCATCGTGGAACAGACTTTTCCCTTAAAGCCTGCAAAAGGAGGTCTATACTCCTGCCAACACTTTGACCTTGACCATCCAGAATTTTTAGATTTTAAGTTTCTGCTTTACAAACCACACAGTTAGTGGCACTTTTAACAACAATCCTTAATACAGGCAATGACTCACTTTATAAGAAGTCTTGCTTTCAATCCTCATTACAAACCTGGGCAGTTATTACTGCCCCAAGTTTCAGACAAAGAAAGTGAAGCATAGAGAGATCAGGCTATTTATCTAGGATGAGACTTTGTAAATAATAGCGCCAACATATGGCCACAAGACTGTCTAACCTCAAAATGCAGACTTTTAAACTGTGTCTCTACTGCCTTTCTGAGAGACAGTTTAGAACTGTGAAGTGGGCAGAAAACACTGCCAAACTGTCCATTTCAATGAAAGTAGAAAATTATGTTCACTTTAAATCCTACATGTATATTAAACAACTTTGTGATTTTTATTACTGAGGCTGGGATATAGAAAGCCAGTGTTCAGACAGGATGTGGATGTAGAGAGACTCCCGCTGTCTCTTTGTTTTCTTTTTACAAAGAATAACACCCTGAGAAGTGGGAGGAGTCTCGTACACCTTCCCCCGTCACAAATGAACTCTGGGTCTCGGTTTCCTCATCCATAAAATGAGGAAATCAGGTTAAATAATTACTAAGGCATCTTTCAGGTCATATATTTTGTCATACAAGTGGTTTTTCTTATTTAAAAAAATGCCTTTGAAGATAAAAATGTATTTACTGAGAGTCACCAATATTAAGAAATAGAGCATTTCTCTGTGTGTTAGTCACTCAATCATGTCTGACTCTTTGCGACCCCATAGACTGTAGCCCGCCAGGCTCCTCTGTCCATGGTATTCTCCAGGCAAGAATACTGGAGTGGGTTGCCATTCCCTTCTCCAGGGGATCTTCCCGACCCAGGAATTGAACCGGGGTCTCCTGCATTGCAGGTGGATTCTTTACCCTCTGACTCACTGGGGAAGCCCCAGAGCATTTCTCCCAATGTGTTTCGTGTCCCACATTCTGGTCAATACTGACCACAAATTCCTGTCACCTCGGCAGTCTCCTGCTTGAAACAGTTCAGAACTTCCAGAACTTCTTTAATGCACATGATTTGTATTAAAATCTTTAAAAAAAAAAAAAGCAAATAAGAAAATATCAAACAAATGCTTGTCTCTAGTTCTTTTTTTAGGCCAAGATCAAATCCCAAACACTGATAAAATGTAAATGTTGGATTGACTATACACACTGAGATCCCAAAATCTGTAAACAGAGATAGTATTATTTTAACATTTATTTTAATATTAATATCAACAAGCAACTGTTTTTGCCAATGTTTTTGGTTTATCATCCTTTCTTAACTCTGGAAAGCAGTCTTCTTCAGTAGTCATGAAAACAAGATTCTAGATCCGGATTCTTATCATTTGGGCAAAATTCTTCATTTTTCATTTTCCTAAATAGTAATATGAAGTTACTGAACTTTGAGATTTCTAAGAGAATTTCAACCTCTGAAATACAATAAAATACAGTAACGAAAATGAACTAAGTTGGAAATACATAAGAAATCCAAGACTGAGGGATATAACAATATGTAAGTCAGTACTTCCAGTCTTTTGGGTTCTTTGAGGTCAACAAACCATGATACACAATTATTAACAGAACTTTCTCTTTTCAACTTTGTTCTAATGTGAAAGAGCATGATGTCAAAATACATAAATGTGACACATTGATGTGTCCGTCTTAGAAGCCAGGAAATCAAGACTTCCATGACGCGATTGTGATTGCCAAGCACTTCTCAGAGTCTAAAGGAAAGAAATATTTCCAGAAGCTGTGTGAAAAGATTTTTTTTTTTATTAGCACAAAACTCATCTGTTGTTAAATTCTACTAGATGTTCACTTAAAGACAGAATCCACATCTCTCTGTATACAAAGAGAATGAACCAGCTGGATTTGTGAATTTTCATTTCCAGTGACTTATGATATGGAGCACTGTCTAGTTTCTCTAACTTATTCAGTTACTTAATATGAGCGTGCGTGTGTGCTCAGGCCCTCAGTGGTGGCCGACTCTTTACTACCCCATGGACTGCAGGCCACCAGGCTCTTCTGTCCATGGGATTTCCCAGGTAAGAATACTGGAGTAGGTTGATACTTCCTCCTCAAGGGGATCTTCTCAACCCAGGAATCAACCCTGCAATTCTTATATTGGAAGGTGGATTCTTTACCACTGAGCCACCTGGGAAGCCCAACTTGGCATGAGTGAGTAACAAAGAGATAAGTGGTTAGATAAAAGTGGGAGGTCACTGTGTTAGCTAATTTAGCTAACGTTGAGCTAATTTAGCTCAATGGGAGGGAATTTACCAATTTTTTAAAGTATTTATGTTGAAAATATCCAATTTAAGTTTCCTAATGATTTTGCAGTATACTGCCATGAACTCAGACAGGAATTTACTTGTGGAAGAGCTAGACATTAGAGAGGATTACGCTAGAAATTGGCTCAAGATTTACAAACTGGAGAAGAGCAATCGGGGAATCACTCACTCCCAGGGGATACTTTAAGAGAATAACTGGGAAAGCTGTGTGCAGAGCGCCTGAAGCATGGAGCCTGTCTCGGTCACAGTTCTGTTGGGCTCTTCAAATGGGGAGCTGTTCTGATCTTCTGAATCTTTAACATCGAGATGCTTTTATTCTGCGATCACCTAGTGAACACACAGAGTTTAATGAACACAGTACTCAATAGCTAAATAGATTAATGAGTATCTATACATAGGAGTCTATGTATAAGAAAACCAGAAAAAAATACTAGATTCAGATCATAAGGTAAGTTTATACCTACAGTTATTTTTGGCAACCATTATTGAGTTGTTATCAGAATTCATGGACTTCCTTGGTAGCACTAGTGCTTAAAAAAAAAACAAAAAAAACAAAAACAAAAACAAAAAAAACCTACCTGCCAATGCAGGAGACATAAGAGATACAAGTTCCATCCCTTAGTCAGGGAAGATGCCCTGGAGGAGGGCATGGCAACCCACTCCAGTATTCCTGCCTGGAGAATCCCGTGGACAGATGAGCCTGGCGGCTACAGTCCATCGGGTCACAAAAGAGTCAGACATGACTAAGCAGCCTAACACACATCACAAGCATTCCTAGAGACAATGTGTTCCTTTGTGTTTTCTACTCATAAAGAAATCACTTTTTGGAATAGATTAGGATATGTGACAAGGATGAGGCAGAAGGAGTAGGTGAAGGAGAAATACATGGAGTAAGTTGGGGAAAGTTGTAAGAACTTATGATTAGAGGCATCACTTAATGTAATTATTATCATGAGTACTGACCAAGAGATAGCAATAAGAACAAGGAAAGGGTGAAGTTTTTCTAAGGAAGATAAACCCAATTACTTATAAGGTGGAAACTCTAAATACAACCAAAGGATATGTCTTCAGACATGATAGATCAGATGGGAAATATATCCCAGGAAGAGATTAAAAATGACTTAGATCATTGAAAAGCAAGTACTGTGGGCTGAAAATCATAAGTGTATTTTTCAACAAGGGAAAAAAAAACAGGGTAAAGAAGGTGGGAGTTCACATTTTGGAATTAACTGGGTATCAACAAAGATTTCTCATGGGGTAGAAAAGAGAAAGACAGAGGCAGAGAGCAGACAAGTTAGAGAAAAAATAAGCATTTAGAGAGGAGATCTAAGAGCTCCGAGAAGGCTGTCATAAAATACACGTTGCATAATACATGATGGATCAGCTCTATTATTTAACTTTCCAAAAGATGTAACAATATAGAGATATGCTAACCATCAGAGTCAGCATTAATTTACAGTGGGAGAAATAATTAGAATCTCACTTTTTCTGAAGAATAGAGTGAAAATGTAAACAATGCTCCCCTCCAGGCAAGTGCTTTATCATCTTGACAGGTGCATTTGAATTTCCATGGGTGGGGGATATAATAGGTTATTTATGTGTCATTTTAATAGAAAGACCCAACCGTCAAGATGGACAGCAGACTTTATCAGTACTGCTGTTTGCAACTAATCCTCCAATTTAGTACCCCATGAAAATACCTGCAACAAAACCTGTCCATTTTTCTTTTACACTCCATTATGGAAAAATCAATATGGGTGCTATTCATCACAAATCTGCTGCTTGGCGGGTGACTGAGTCACAGAATCTGAAAAAAATGTGACAGTTTAGCACTCTGTGTGGCTGAGCCCTTTGCTTACAGCTTTATTCTACCACATTCTGCCACCCAGAATGGCCCAGGTGACCTAGTATGCATTCTAGAATCTAATAAATGTTGGCTGGAGACCCTGAATCTGATTACTTTAGGGTGAATATCATCTTAACTAGCTTTAAAGCCAACAGACATTAGTTGACTTCCATACTTCACAGATTTAATTTTGATCTGTTTTTTAAAATTCAAGCAGGGGATAATAATTGGAATAGTTAGTAAAATGTATTGTTTAGTGATTAAAAATTAGTGGACATCAATTCATTCAAGGAACTCACAAATTGTACAATGAGTCAGTTCTTCACTAATCAGCCAGAGTTATCTAAGTCATGGTCTGACTACCTATTTCCCAGGAAAATGAGTTTTGTTTTCCCTCCAAAACATCTCCACCAACTTTCATATCCAAGGTCATATATTCAGGGGTAGGGGTCAAGAGAGAGGGGATATATGTATACAGATAGCTGATTCACATCATTGTACAGCAGAAACTAACCCAACATTGTACTTAACTATAAGCCAATAAAAAAAATCATATGTTCGATGGGAAGAATTCTACTATTAATATATTCCAAAGTAAATACACATGAATTTAATGCCATGAAGTTCATAACTATCAATTACAAAGTTATATGAGACTAATTATCAAAGTGTTCAAAATTCAACACCTCTTCTATGGAAGCATCTCAAAGGAAGAAAGTTTATTCAAGTCTTCTTTGTTTCCCTTCAAATCACAAAATGAAATATTAGCTAATATCTTCTAGATCAATGAATGTTTAATGGAACAAAAACTCTGTACATTTATTTTTGCTATTGGAGATATAAGCAAAAGTTAAACTTTATAGAAAAATGATTTAAAAAACTGTAAATGATTCTTAGACGTCAAGTTTCTAAGTAACCTAAATTTAAGTTAACTATACATACTACACGGAGCTCTGTGCTGGGTCCTGCAGACTGGCTCACTCAACACACACTCCAGACCTTCTACAGATAGAGAAAATATAAGACGATGTTTCCTAAGCCCCATTGCAGTCTCAAGTGCCTCTATACTTTCTCCTTTTCTTAAACTAACCAAGGGTTTCTCTTCTCTTCAGTCCATAACCCAAACTAATAAGAGATCCAAGGACTGCACCAAGACGTTCTGCCAGTTGAGTGATAAATTGTCATTTCCATTTTGAAGTCATACTTTTGCCCTTTTGACTTAGAAGCTGGAATTCTACAAATTATCAGCTCATAACGTTTCCCCATTAGCATCTTCTCGTATTGTAATGACTTTCTAAAAACCAAGCTACTACATTTTATCAGCACCTTTCTTTTAATTATAAGATATCTACACATTTGCAGCCATTGTGTGCAAATCTGATAGTAATCTGATACTATTTCCTAGAATGCATCGTCTCAAATAAGGTTTATTGAGCACTGGATTATATTCCAGGCACATTACCTAAGTATGTTATGTGAATAAGGACAGAGTTCATGAAAATAAAACTTCCTTCAAGATGTGTGTTTTATTTCCGTGTCTAATTCTAGGGCAAGACAAGAAACCTCACCATGCTTCCCAGGTGGCTCAATGGTTAAGAATCTGCCTGCCAGTGCAGGAGACACAGGTTCAATCCCTGGGTTGGGAAGATCCCCTGGAGTAGAAGGTGGCAACCGTATATTTCCCAGTGTTCTTTCCTGGGAAATCCCATGGACAGAGGAGCCTGGTGAGCTACACAGTCCATGAAGTCACAAAGAATCAAACACGACTGAGCACGCACCAACACACACACATAAGCAACCTTATAGCTTTCAGAGATTAGGCCCGCCCCTACATTAGGTTTGCCTGTGTCCATGTGAAGGGGAGGGATTTGGAGCCTGGTCTTGAATCCTGTTGTCACACGTTATACGGGCAGAACAGATGTGCCAAAGGGCTAGAAAAAATTTATCAGTGCACTCTTTTCACTGGGCTCAATTCTAAGGACTGCTTGCTTCCAATAGTTCCTCAGGTGATAATAAAACAGATTCATTTGGAAGCAAATAAATTCTCTGATATAAACAAACTCTTTGGGAAGCAATGTTACCTCTGCAACTTTTTGACATGGAAATATGTCTCCTATTGCACGATCATGCATACTTCCTCAAGAGTTACAGATACACTTCTAAAGCATACCAAACAATTGAGCAATTAATTATAACTGCTACTCTTTGCTCTATGATTGTTTTATGTGTTTAATTTTTGTCTTACACTCCTGGCTAGTAAGCTCCTTTACTACATGCTTTATATGTCTTTATATCCCCCAAGGTATTTACTGCAGTGTTGGAGAGAGCAGTGCTCGATAAATGCCAGGCTCACTGTCAAGGCTATTTGGCACTTTCGATGATTTTTGAAGATTCAAGCAAGTTCATGTTCTGGGATGCCTTCTTAGTCGTATTTTAGTTTCACTGCTCCCTGGCAATGACCCGCTGACGCTCCTTCATTAATGAGCCAAAATTGCACATTCAAAACACAGCTTCCAGCAATATCAACTGTATGATCAACGTAACCTTGAAGAATTCATGGTAACCGCAGTGACATCAGGAAAAGGCACGAGAGCAAACCCAGGGATAGGAGATTTATGGATTCACAACTGATCGTATCTGGACGTGCATTCATTTTGCAAGCATGATTATTTGAGAGCACTGTTCAAACATTGCTATGTCATGAGATAGCTTATCCTAGATTTTCTAAATAATTTTGATCTCTGCCTTTTCTGTCATGTGAATGACCAATATTGCCTTGACCCACTTGATGTGATTATTTTGGGGCAGCAGCAGCAGCAACAGCTGCTGCGTTTTATTCTGATGGATATTGGAAATTGTATTCTTAAAACAAAATGAGTAATTTTCATTGAACTACTTTGACAACATTAGGCATAATATAGTAACAAGGATTGGACTCAGACCGGGGTGACCAAGGTTGGAAAGACATTTTAGTCACTTTCTTATTAAAGGACTTGATTTTCAATTTGCCTATTAGGAAAATGAGAATGATAACCTGCTTTTCAAGATTGTACAGATATGGGATGTGACAAAGAAATGAATTTGCTCAGTCTATGTTTTTATTATTGTTATTGTAATTTATTTTTATAAAATAATCATTAGTTTTCCTAAGTGATTTAGGGAGTGAACATATAGCCAATAATCCATAGGTTTCCAAAAATATAATGTTTCAGTGTATGAAATACATTTAAGTTGGAATTTTGTTTGCAGAATACTGTTCAGTTCAGTTCAGTCACTCAGCCATGTCCAACTCTTTAGGACCCCATGGACTGTAGCACGCCAGGCTTCCCTGTCCATCACCAACTCCCAGAGCTTGTTCAAACCCATGTCTTTCGAGTCGGTGATGCCATCCAACCATCTCATCCTCCGTCGTCCCCTTCTCCTCCTGCCTTCAATCTTTCCCAGCATCAGGGTCTTTTCAAATGAGTCAGCTTTTTACATCAGGTAAAATATTGGAGCTTTAGCTTTACCATCAGTCCTTCCAAAGAATATTCAGGACTGATTACCTTTAAGACTGACTGATTTCATTTCCTTGCAGTCCAAAGGATTCTCAAGAGTCTTCTCTAACACCACAGTTCAAAAGCTTCAATTCTTCAGTGCTCAGCTTTCTTTAGTCCAACTCTCACATCTATACATGACTATTGGAAAAACCACAGCTTTGACTAGATGGAACTTTGTTGGCCAAGTAACATTTGCTTTTTAATATGCTGTCTAGCTTTTAGCTAAACATAGCTAAAAGCTATGGTCATAGCTTTTCTTTCAAAGAGCAAGCATCTTTTAATTTCATGGCTTCAATCACCATTTGGAGCCCCCAAAATAAAGTCTCTCACTGTTTCCATTGCATCCCCATGTATTTGCCCTGAGAAATGCATGCAGAATACAATCCTTTAGAGTAAATATAACAAGTGAGTGATATTCGCTTAGTCATGTCTGACTCTTTGTGACCCACAGACCGTACCCTGCCAGGCTCCTCTGTCCATGGAATTCTCCAGGCAAAAATACTGGAGTGGGTTGCCATTTCCTTCTCGATAAAATATAAGAAGTGGTATTTTTAATCTAATTTTTTTGTAAGAAAGCCTCCGTCAAGACAATCTGAGACTCATTATTCATTGGTATTGACGTGTGATCTCTTTACAGTTGATCTTGGGTTCTTGCCTTTAAAGGAACTGTCACTTCTCTGCATATTTCTCCTAAATGTGCATCTCTAGACAGAATATTTCCTGTGAGCTTGGCTGTATATTTTTAGTTGCATGCTGAGCTCTGGTTTCCCTCTGTTGGTGACTGTCTTGGGGCATGCTGTGTACAGCAAAGGCCCCCAACGTGCTCCTCCGACACAAAGGACCATCCACTCTCACCAAGTCTCTTCCTTTAGTGTCCAGAGAGGATGGCAGAGGGTTTGCAGTGTTATTGCTTTACTTTGTCACTCCCCTAGCCCCAGTCTCTTCCAGAGAGCAGAGTAACTACATTCAAAGTCAGTTGCAAATACTCCTTTGTTTGTTTATTTTTATCCTATTTAAAGATCATCAATGTTGTCACTTCAGAAATACCTGACCTTTTATACTTTCTACATGTGTGCCATTGGAAAGAAATATGGAGACAGAGGCCATTACGTTAATGTCTTATCTCTCCCACATTGTCATAGGCTTCCTAAGGACACCACATCTCATCACATAGTAGAGATTTCCAGGCTTCAGCAAAAAGCAAATGAAATGAAAAATGATGAGGCCACCATTGATTATGTCTTTAAACTCAGCCTCTTGTCCATTTAACACACTATTATACTTGAGACTGCACAGCCATACTTTTACCTGAAAACAGTGAAAAGGAATGCTGTGTTTGAAGGCAAACCATCATTTTTGTGTTTCTCTTGATGCACATATTTTAATTTGAATGAAAAATAAGAGTACCTTCAGTCTTGGGGAAATCCTGACCATTTGCTTATTGAAAGGGAAAGTATTAAAACACGTGGGAATGCTCTGAGCATGATAACGTCAACTGTTGTCTTTATCGCATAGAATTCCTTTCCCAAAGTGTCCTTTTGAAAAGCTATTATTATATTTCCTTTTGTTGAGTGTCATGGCAGTGAGGCACTAGGTTGCTAGAAAAGGAGAGGAAATAGACACTGGCCACTCCCTAATGAGAAAGAAAACCAGTGTGGAGGGGGACAGCAAGATGCTAAGAAACATGGGAACATTCTGGTCTTGTGAATTCCTGGAGAAGAAGCTAAGCCACCTTTAAAAACAAAACCTAAAGCTTTTTTTTTCAATTACCAGGATCTTATGAACAAATATCAAGGAGTCGGACAGAGAAAATGTAAGTGTGTCTTGTCTTCACGTCACATAAGGTAAGCATATTACCCTATACTTATTAGTTTTCCTATATATTATTCCCACACTGATTTTAATTGCTTGCTATAATTTAATTAAATGTATATTTTGTGTTAACATATTGATAGGAAAAATCCATATGGTTTGAAATCGCTATTAGTTTGAATATTTTACATCTTAAGGAGTCACTTTTTCATTTACTAGTATTTAGTATATTTTGTTATATGAATAAAGTCCCATGTAGAAATTTATAGGAAAAAAAATAGAAGAAAATGTTAATGAAAACCACTTTTTAAGTAAATTTATCCTAACAATTTAAGATAATATCTGCCAAAAAGTTGAATTTCATGTTTCATTTCAGTGCACTACTTATATACTTCCTTGTTTTACAAATAGGTTTTAAGGTGCTTTCTATCACAAAACAATGTTAATAACAGCCATTTAACATGTAGCCAATTCTTTCCTAAACTGATTTTTAAAGAGATTAGAAATAAACGCCTAAGCTCAAAAAATTTTTACATTTAGCCATTTATAAACTGTAAAATAGTCATTATACTTTAGAAATCACCGAAAGATAAGAAAATATATACGCTTAGATAGCAAAAAAAACCAGCATCTAGAAAATTCAAAAGAAGATAAAATAGCCAACAGTTTATAAAACAAGATGACAGAATCAGTTAGTAAGTGGAAATTCTGGGAATAGAGCAAAACATTATAAATTCTCTTATCAAAGAGTAAAATTAATATTAGATTTTTAAAAGCCAAATTCAGTCTGCTCACAAAGAAATAAAACTGTAATATGAAAGGTTAATAGCACTCATTTATTGAGCACTTGCAAGGTGCCAGACACTATTCTAATTGCTTTAGCAAGACGCTCTCATCCAACACGAGATAAGTGCTACTATAGTCATTTCCCGTTGATGTCTGCTCTTTCCATTCTAATAGACCCATTTTTTAAATTGAATGAACAAGCCTCCCTTCGCAACCTTGTTCATGAAAAACTGGCCAGACCTCTAGGTTTTAGGAATAACCTCTTGGAAACACTACCCAGCATGTCACTTATGAGATCAATGAGACAGAAAGGGAAGCTGACAGAACAGTTTTCTTGCTCATGGAAATAAGACACTGCGTCTATCTATGGGTGCCTTTGAGGAGACCCTGGGCGTTGCAGAGTGATATCAGTGGAAAGGAGTGGCTCCCTGGCAGCCCCAGCAAGCGAGGAGGAAGGCAGGGGGATAACATGAGGTGGCATGAGTGGACAGGACTTATTCTTGAAAATCCAGGACTCCCTGAAGATACACAGAAATACTGGATAGCTTTTGGGAGAGGAGTTTTTTATGGCAAGAGGGTGTGCACACCAGAGAAATACAAGCTATGAAAATGGAGACTTTTATATAACTATAGTGACAGAAAGTGAAGAGGAACTAAAAAGCCTCTTGACGAAAGTGAAAGAGGAGAGTGAAAAAGTTGGCTTAAAGCTCAAAATTCAGAAAACAAAGATCATGGCATCTGGTCCCATCACTTCGTGGGAAATAGACGGGGAAACAGTGGAAACACTGTCAGACTTTATTTTGGGGGGCTCCAGAATCACTGCAGATGGTGACTGCAGCCATGAAATTAAAAGATGCTTACTCCTTGGAAGGAAGGTTATGACCAACCTAGATAGCATATTCAAAAGCAGAGACATTACTTTGCCAACAAAGGTCAGTCTAGTCAAGGCTATGGTTTTTCCAGTGGTCATGTATGGATGTGAGAGTTGGACTGTGAAGAAAGCTGAGCGCTTAAGAATTGATGCTTTTGAGCTGTGGTGTTGGAGAAGGCTCTTGAGAGTTCCTTGGACTGCAAGGAGATCCAACCAATCCATCCTAAAGGAGATCAGTCCTGGATGTTCTTTGGAGGAAATGATGCTACAGCTGAAACTCCAGTACTTTGGCCACCTGATGCAAAGAGTTGACTCATTGGAAAAGACTCTGATGCTGGGAGGGATTGGGGGCAGGAGGAGAAGGGGACGACAGAGGATGAGATGGTTGGATGGCATCACTGACTTGATGGACGTGAGTCTGAGTAAACTCCGGGAGTTGGTGATGGACAGGGAGGCCTGTGCTGCGATTCATGGGGTTGCAAAGAGTTGGACACGACTGAACGACTGAACTGAACTGAACTGAACTGAATAGTGACATACAATTCTGTGAACAGATTTGTAAGTCTTCATAAAAATGAAAAATTCTGAGAAAATATAAATTCTCCCCGAAAACAACATTAAAAGAAAAAAGAAAAAGAAAAATTTTAAAGGCAGTGCATTCCTGATAAAATTCAAAGAAAACCAAAAAAAGAAATAACCTTATTTGACATAGAAAAGACAATTTACCTTAAGCCAAGAGCCAACGTAATTTTCAGCAATAAAACACAAGAGGTACTCCAATATAAATGAAAACCACGTTGCCACTGGTGCTATTTAAAATTGTTCTGAAATTATGGACAATTTCAATTTAATATGATAAGAATTTAAAATAAGAAATATAATCATTGAGGAATAAGCAATGGCTCAAAGTTGCTTATTATTCCAAACAGCTGAAATTAATAAATAGGAAAACTCTAGTTTTATTAATAAGAGAGTTTAAAAGAAAAATCCTACACAAAATAAAATCCTATTAAATCAGTAACTTTACTATTTTAGAACACAAGCAATTAAAAGATCTAATTTTTTAAGTGGTTTTATTTAAAGTAAATTTAAAATAACTATAAAGTATATTAAAATATATCTAACCTATATAAAGAACACTATACCATTTCCTTGAGGGATCTAAAAATGAAAATATTAATTAGTTAATTATTCCATATGTCTGGAATATAGATTGCAAGCTATAAATGTTTTCGAGATGATGATAGATAAGTTATTTCTTCCTAGATAGAAGATTATTGATAAAATATATTCACAAACTAATTTGTCCAGACAGTGGCGACTGTGCACAGTACTGTGGTAACAAAACCTTACATAAGCTGGACAGAATTCTTGCTTTGCACACTCCCATGGTGTGAATATCAGTGAACGTGGCACGATGAGCACTATCTCGTAATATTAAAAACTTCCAGTTACAATTCTGATATTTTTCTTTCTAACTTGACAATACAACTTTAAATTTCATCTGAAAGAAAAAAGTAGCATATGTAATAAATGGTAGAGCAATGGGGAAAATGTAGTGTGATTAGATATGAAAATTAATGAGAAGCAGTTAAAATGCTATGGTCCACAAGACTTGACAATTTATGCAATAAAATATTTAGCCTTTCAAAATAAATTCTAGTGTATACATGTCTTTAATAGTTAAGAGAAGCTTGACTGATGGAGAAATGGTGGATTTTCCACTGGGTTCTAATGATTCCATCACCAAAATAAATCCCCATATAGATCAGTTTTTTAAAAGTTTTAAAGTAAAACCATGAAAAAAAATCCAGTAATGATCTTAGACTAATTAACTAATTTGAGCTGTAGAAAAAGACTTAGAAGTCACAACAATGAGAGAACTCAGAAAGAAAATATTTGTCACTAAGAATTAAAGCTCATTAAAAAAATCAGGCATTATTAAAAAGCTAGTGACAAACTGGAAGCATGCTTATAATAACAACAACAAAAAAAGATAGCCAAAAGGAAAACATTATAGCTGTAATCAATAATGAACTCTGACAAGTTAAAAAAATAAAATCACTAAAACCCCAATAGAAAAATAGCAAATGTCATAAGTGAATAATTCACAGAAGACATACAAATAGGCATTAAACATGTGGAATTTTTCATATTTTTTTACCAACCAAAAACTACAAATTAAGATCATGAAATTCTCTTTCAGATTGTCAAAGGAATCTTTTTTTAACAGTGATACTTTGTGCTGCTAATGATGGGTAAAAATTCGTATTGCCCTGAATCACTAATGATAAGTTATTACATTCCTAGGGAGTAACTTGATGATAGGTCTTCCAAACTTTTTATATCTTTTGGCTTGGAAATTCTACTACTAAAAAAAATGATCATAAGAAAATTATTACAGGTGGATCAGATTTCAGCACACAAATGTCCTTTGTTTATTATTCATGATAATGTAAAATTAGGAGTGGTGGCTGTTCAGTCACTAGGTCATGTCTGACTCTTTGTGACCCCATGAACTGCAGCATTTCAGGTTTCTGTGTCCTCCACTATCTCCCAGAGTTTGCTCCAACTCATGTCCATTGAGTCCATGATGCCATCCAACCATTTCATCCTCTGTTGCCCTCTTCTTGCCCTCAATCTTTCCCAGCATCAAAGGTCTTTTCTAATAGGTCAACTCTTTGCATCAGGTGGCCAAAGTATTGGAGTTTCAGCTTCAGCATCAGTCCTTCCAATGAATATTCAGGGTCGACTTGCTTTAGGATTAGCTGGTTTGATCTCCTTGCAGTCCAAGGATCTCTCAAGAGTCTTCTCTAGCACCACAATTCAAAAGCATCAATTAGGGAAGAAAGTACTTAAATGTTGAATAATAGGAAATAAATTATATCAGTGTTGGTACTTGCATGAAGTGGACTCTTATACAAATAATTCATATTCTCAGAATCTTTAATAACACTGAAAAATGCTTTCAGGATATTGGAATATATATATATAGTTAGTTAGTTAGTGTTAGTCACTCAATCGTGTCCGACTATGCACCCCATGGACTGTAGCCTGTCAGGCTCCTCTGTCCATGGGATTTTTCCAGCAGGAATACTGGAGTGAGTTGCCACTTCCTTCTCCAGGGAATCTTCCTGACCCAGGAACTGAACCGGGTCTCTTGCATCACAGGTAGATTCTTTTACCGTCTGAAGGTGAAAGTGAAAGTCACTCAGTCATGTCAAACTCTTTGTGACCCAACGGACCGTGCAGTCCATAGATTTCTCCAGGCCTGAGTACTGGAATGGGTAGACTTCCCATTCTCCAGGGGATCTTCCCAACACAAGGCTTCCCACAAGGCTGTCTCAGCCACCAGCATTTGTCATATATATGTGTGCATGTGTGTGTGTGTGTGTGTGTATAGTATGACCTAAATTTTGGTGAGATTTGAGGGATTCCTTGGTAGCTTAGCTGGTAAAGAATCCGCCCACAATGTGGGAGACTTGAGTTTGATCCCTGGGTTGGGAAAACCCTGGAGAAGGTAATGGCTACCCACTCCAATATTCTGGCTGGAATTCCATGGACTACAAACGGACTATAGAGTCGGACATGACTGAGCGACTTTCACTTTCACTTCTGGAAATTATGGATCATTTCTATTTCGTCTTTTCTACTTTTAGTCCACTCAAATATTTTCTAGAATGAGCATGTATTCAGCAATGATCAAATAAACATCTTTCAAAAAATAAATAATTTTCACAAGAAACAAAGATCTTTACTTTGAGGCACTGAGCCTATTTGTATCAAATTTTAGAAAAAAAAAAAATCCTGTTTCTTTAAATTCGAGTTCTGTGTTGGGCCGCCCCTGGGAGGTTGTGCTGAGTTTTCCCCATTAAGCAGTTTCCTAAGGAGAAACCACCTGATCAAGCATTCACTGCACCAATTTCTTCAGATTTTTAATTTCAAAACATTTCACTTGGCAGAGGCAGGCCGGGGAGCCCTGTCAGGGACCGCTGGTATTTGGCAGTGACAGTGGAAGCACAGGAAGGAACGGAGCTCCAGAGCAAGCCAGCACGCTTTAATCAGCTTCGAGTCCTGCAAGAGCCAAGATTTACAGGGGCCTCACCCCCCCCCAGGTAGAAGCAGAGTGACGCATCCAGCTTTGCTGCGAGGTTTTATAGCGATGTTATCACTCAGAGCGCAGAGGCATAAATGCAGAGGGACTGGAAGACGAGAACATAATGTTTTCACACGCTAAGCTTAATTTCAATATCGTTCCGTGCTCCTGGGGCTTCCTTATGAATGACGGTAAAACTCCATTGTTTTTGAAAATTAGTGGATCACAAGGAAAATTGCACATTTGATGAGTCTGGTGTAATGGGTTGGTGTTACAGTGGCCTCGCCTCACACCAGGGCGCACTTCAGCTGGCCCTAGTTTCAGGGAAACGATCTGCAGAAAATAACAAAGGATGGAAGCAAACTTTTTTTTTTTTTTTGCATTTGGCACAAACAAAATTTCAAAAAGAGAAGAAGAAGAAAAGAAAGACACTATGCCAAGAACATTCTAAGGAGCCATGCCTATAACTGAAGAGTAGCTGTAGGGAACCGCTAAGTTACACGGCCAGTGTGTGCTGGATGGAATGGGCTGACACATACTGCTTTTGAACTCCACAGCGTTGCACAGATAATGTTTCCACCATTCCCTCCCCCCATTTCCGAACAATTTCTTGTTGTATTATATATTGTATCTACAGCTGTGCTATGTTGAGTGGCCATAAAACCATCCATTTGTGTAATCTCAGGGCAAAAAGCATCACAAAGGGAAGCGATGGGACTGGGACCGTGATCCATCTTCATTTATGCATTTAAAATTTTTCTCACTGTGATAGCCTGGTGAGGTGGATGTCTTCTTGTGAAAACCACAGAGAGCCAGCTGCCTCTTCCTACTCCAACAGACATCAGTAGAGACAATAACATTAAGGATTCATAATCCCACATAGAAGTACACAACATTATCCTAACTAAATTTTCTCCCTTCGCATCCCCAAGACTTATTAATACACGGGATAAAAAGCTATGGGAGCTCTCGCTTCCACAGTGTGTATGATAGATATCATATTCCAGCTGTTCAGTTTGGAAGCTCTGTCCCAGATTCATCAAGTTCGAGTGGAAATAAACAGAACGCGGGGATCTGATTCTCCCAGTCTTTCTGAGTTCTCATCATTTTTCCCCCCTATTGTGCCCAAAATATTACCTGAATCACAAAAGTTCTCAATTTTGTCCTTGCAATTTTATCTCAACTGAGTCTGTTTTGCCACCAGACTGTGATAAATGCCTGAAACATTTTAAATCCTTTCTAGAGGAAGAGTTTAGCTACCACTGGCATGCAGTCTCCTTTGCTCATTTCTTTTCCTTCACAAGACTTCTACACATTGTCATTAGGACAGTGGTCTCCTCCCTGTCAACTCTCAACCCTCTCTTGACAGCTTCTTCCTAGACTTTAACTGCTATCTATGTGTTGGTGAATTCATGCTTTCAGCTTGTGGTGTTGGAGAGGACTCTTGAGAGTCCTTCAGACTGCAAGGAGATCAAACCAGTCAATTCTAGAGGAAACCAATCCTGAATATTCATTGGAAGGTTTGATGCTGAAGCTCTAATACTTTGGCTACCTTATGTGAAGGGTTGACTCATTAGGAAATAACCGTGATGCTGGGAAAGATTAAAGGCAAATGGAGATGGAGGCAGCAGAGGAAGAGATGATTAGACAGCATGGCTGACTCAACTGAGCAAACTCAGGAGACAGTGAAGGACAGGGGAGCCTGGCAGGCTGCTGGCTGCGCGATGACAGAGTCGGAGTTGACCTAGTGACTGAACGACATGTGTTGATGACTTTCAAACTTATCTTGCTTTCCCAGGCTTCTCCCATGAGCTACAGATTTTGTGTCCAACTATCTGACATCTGCATAGGTAGCTCTGTTAGACATCTCAAATGGAACATAGCTGGAAGAGAGCTGCTGATTTCTAGCCCGCCCTGCTCCTTCGGAAAGGAAGTTGCTTGGTCTTTGCCATCACCGCAGGAAGTGCCCCTGCACCATCTCCCAGCTGTTCACTCTTAACATCCGGTTGCCAACTTCCATTCCATGTTCTTCACATTCTGCTGCTGCTGCTGCGGCTGCTGCTAAGTCGCTTCAGTCGTGTCCGACTCTGCGACCCAATTCATAAAAGGCTACGTCACAGAGATCTTTTTCAAGAGCCCATTCATTTATTACGTTTAGAATTTTCTCCCCCTGTCACTCTGCTTCTCTCCAAAAAGCCAGAAGAGATTCCTTGGAGACTTGTGGGAATACAATACACTTTAGGGGACATGCAGGATGGGGGCAAACGGCCATTTGTTCTCCGTGGTGTTTCACCCCTTCCGGTCATTAAGGCTAGCTCCCTTATTGCCTGCTCACTGCTTGCCCAGCTGAAGGCTCTCCCCGTGGTCAGAACCCAGTGGTGGTCCTCGGATAATTCAGTTAACTGTCAGCCTTTATGGACATTGCTGTGATTCCTCTGTGTTTGGGTCATCACCTCCAGCCGAGCCCTGATCTTGCTGATACTGTGGAAGGGCCACAGTGGGTGCTTTTCAACTCGGGTTTCTTTCCAGCTTCTCCATTTATGGCAGGAGATCTTTCTAGATCAGTCCCCGTACTTCCAGGAATAGGAAATCTTACTTCTACCATATACTTTGTACCCTACTTTTTAGTACAATCTTAAATTTTGTAGGCTAAGGGATGGAGGAGGATATGGGATTTGAGATTCAGTCAGCTACTTTAACCCGCCTCCTCTCTGGACCAAAGATGAGAATACAAGGTAGAGAACAATATATTTTAGAACTTGCCTCTGTTTCTCCTGATCCTACACCTCTCACTCCTATCTACCAATTCCAAAGGAACAAGAAGGAGCAAGCTTCAGGCTTCTATCCTGAAGATAGAAAGAAAGTACTGTCCTTCTCCATCCCAGTTCTAACTTCAAAGCTGAGCTTTTTATGGATTGGCTTTAGGAGAGTGGAACCAGCATATTCCTTGGGGAGGTTAAGTTTCACGTGCTACTGCAACTGCATGGCAGTGAAGAGTTATAAGGTCTTTGTACATATTATTCAGAATATAAATTTTAATATTATCAACATTAAGATATTGCCTTTAAAAACTCAGGGAGACAGTGTGAACTTCTGGGAATATATTCATTGAGCTCAGAGAAGAAATATTGCAAATAATTTTTTGTTTTATTTTTCAGAATATGAGTTATTACAATATTACATGTGCATTTGAGAAGAACTTTCCTAGGTGGTGTGCTAAAAAGAACTTACATTTATGACAGTATGGTACCATTTATGAATTATGATATTATAACAATATTATCACTCAAGTTTTTTTGTTAGGATTTGTGTACTCAAAGTGAGGTTAATCTTGTACAAATAAAGCAGATTTCAATCCGATGTATTAGAAAATCTTGGGCACAATGATTGTAGTGACTTGAATAGAGATTACCGAAGTCTTCTTTTGACCATTGTGAGCCAGTAAGAGGGACTTTTTTTCTAAATAAATGAAACTATTCAGAGCTTATCCCTCAAAGTAATGACTGACCTGCATACAGTGATATCAACCATCATGCAACCAAAACAGCTGTTTCCTAGGGGCTATGTTGGGGAATGTGCTTGGTTTGCCCATGTGGTTATTATTGCCTTAATTCCAGTGTTATTTCTCCTCTATGTATAGTCAGTGTAAAGCCATATAATGATCTATGGATAATACATGTTGGTAAAGTGTAATTCTCACCGCTCTTATACTAATTAGGATGAGAAATTAAACCAAAGTCACATCAATCTCTAAATTTTTCTCCATTATTTTACTTGCAGTCTATCCATATTACTATATTGAAAGGGTGGTTATTTTTAATAAACAGCATATTCTTGGATACATGTTCTGCATTTTTTTCTGATTTGATAATTCAGTTCAGTTCAGTCGCTCAGTCGTGTCCGACTCTTTGCGACCCCATCGCAGCACGCCAGGCCTCCCTGTCCATCACCAACTCCCGGAGTTTACCCAAACTCATGTCCATCGAGTCGGTGATGCCATCCAGCCATCTCATCCTCTGTCGTCCCCTTCTCCTCCTGCCCCCAATCCCTCCCAGCATCAGAGTCTTTTCCAATGAGTCAACTCTTCGCATGAGGTGGCCAAAGTATTGGAGTTTCAGCTTCAGCATCAGTCCTTCCAATGAACACCCAGGACTGATCTCCTTCAGGATGGACTGTTTAGATCTCTTTGCAGTCCAAGGGACTTTCAAGAGTCTTCTCCAACACCACAGTTCAAAAGCATCAATTCTTCGGTGCTCAGCTTTCTTCACAATCCAACTCTCACATCCATATATGACCACTGGAAAAACCATAGCCTTGACTAAACGGACTTTTGTTGACAAAGTAATGTCTCTGCTTTTCAATATGCTGTCTAGGTTGGTCATAACTTTCCTTCCAAGGAGTAAGCATCTCTTAATTTCATGGCTGCAATCATGATTTTGGAGCCCCCCCAAATAAAGTCTGACACTGTTTTCACTGTTTCCCCATCTATTTCCCATGAAGTGAGGGGACCAGATGCCATGATCTTAGTTTTCTGAATTTTGAGCTCTAAGCCAACTTTTTCACTCTCCTCTTTCACTTTCATCAAGACTGGCTGACTGGCTTTCAATTGGTGTGTTTAGACCATTTAAATATAATTTTGTTGCTGATTTTGTTGGAGTTGAGTGCACTATTTTATTATTTTTCTCCTTGTCATAATTTTTTGAAAAGCATTTCCTCCTTTTCTATCTTCTTTTAGAGTATTTGACTATTTCCTATATTCCATTTCAATCGACATTTCGGACTTTTTATTGTACATTATTTTAGTGTTTATTCTAGGGATTATAAATGCATGTTCCTAAATTTTCATAGTCTATTACAGCTAATATGTTACCATCTTAAGTGAAATAGAAGGCTTGCAAACATATAGGTCTCTGCGCTATCTACCTTTTATATTAGTATTGCTATATTTATTATGTCTGCATATATTGAAATATATGTTATGTTTTTTTCTCATTTATAGTCATACATATTTTATGGGGCGCTTTCCAGATGGCACAGTTGTAAAGAATCAGCCTATCAATGCAGGAGATGCAAGAGACACAGGTAAGATTCCCTGGGTCGAGAAGATCCTCTGCAGGAGGAAATGGCAACCAGCTCCAGGATTCTTGCCAAGAGAATCCTTTGGACAGAGGAGCCTGGCAGGCTACAGGCCATGGGATCACAAAGAGTCAGACATGACAGAGCATACACACACACACACAGACATTTTATAGAAGTCTACAGCAGAGAAAAATAGTCTATTATATTTACCAAGATATATAACATTTCTGTTCTTCTACCATCATTCCCATGATTCCCTGGTGGCTCAGATGGTAAAGCGTCCGCCCGCAATGTGGGAGACCCAGGTTCAATCCCTGGGTTGGGAAGATCCTCTGGAGAAGGAAATGGCAACCCACTCCAGTATTCTTGCCTGGGAAATCCCATGGACAGAGGAGCCAGGTGGGCTATAGTCCATGGGGTCGCAAAGAGGCAGACACGACTGAGCGACTTCACTTTCACTTTCGCTTAACCATCATTCCCAAGTGTTCTAGTTTTCTTCTGGGATCATTCCACCTCAGCCTGAAGAACTTCTTTCAGCCCATCTTCGGTAGCTTATTGGATGAATTCTCTCAGTTTTTCTTTACAAGAGGATATGTTATTTATCTTTCAATCTTAAAGGATATGTTAATTGGATACAGAATTCTTACCTGACTCTTTTTTTTCCAAAGATATTCTTTGACTGCACCTGCCTTGTTTCTTAGTAACCCCCTGTATGTAACATGTCACTTTTCTCTGGCTCCTCTCAGGATTGATTTTTTTTCAGCAACTTAATTATGTTTCAGAGTGCACTTTATTTTGAGCTTATCTTGGTTGAATTTGCTGAGCTTCTTGAATCTTAAATGAATATAGTTTATCAGATTGGGGAAGTTTTTAGCCATTTCTTTTAATTTTTCCCAGCACCCATCTCTCTTCTCCTGAGACTTTACATATAGCCATTTTGTCAGATAACCTGCACTTGACATGAGGTTTCTGAGAGCCAGCTCCTATGCATCAAGAATTCAGATTCCTTCTTCCGTTACTTAGTCACACGGCACATTCTCTAGGATAATTCTGTGATTTATCCTTTGCGAGGTTTCATCAAATATCTAACAGCTGCAAAGGTTCCTTGATAAATGTTACACATATACTTTTAATTTTACAAATAAATACACATGATGAAAACATACAAGATTCCAAGTTCTATAGTGACTTTTATGAAAGGAAGTTGACACACGTAATCTTAACCCATATGTGAATTTTAATATTCTCATCTCTAACATCAAATAAACCCTGAGGTTATGAGGGTTTTAATTTTTTTTAGCTACAGTCTGGTGGTCTGCCTGTGATAAACTTCACATGTGAGGAAAAAATAAAATTTTATTTGCTGCTTGCAGACTAAATCTTTTAAAGAGAAGCAAGTTTATTGATGTTTTAAGCAACGTGATACCTCTTGGGATGAGGGATGACCTCTCTAAAAGCACCTCCTGCTTCTCTTCCTGTCTTTCTTCATATTCTTTTAATTAAGAAGTTTGCTGATTAAAGGTTCATTAGGAAGCACATTTCCTATTCCTGGTAAAATAAAGTTATTTTAAGAAATGTAACAGGCTCAAGATATCATATTAAATATGAGTGCCTCCTCGCTCATATTTCATCTTTCATATGAAAACTTCTGTATATCGTTCCCTTACTATTCATATGATCCAACAGTACAGTAACTCCACTTTTTTGTTTTCTGGTATTTTGTATTGCAGGAATGCCTTAATACTTGGATGACAGTTCTGTATCACTGAGCTTGTCATGGGATAATTCTGTTCCCAGAAAGACAAGAAGTGAATTTCTCCCTGAATTTGGATTACTCATCCTGTCAGTCATTATAGCTTTGCAAACCACCTGGGTTTTGGGAGAGAGGGTGCTGGAATGTGTCTCTCAAGCCAGAAAATGAACTCAATAAAGATCCTAGTTTGCCACCACCAAGGATCCCTGGGAGATCGTTTCCAATCTTATTGGTTGTAAAGAGTTTCCTTTGTTCAGCAGCAAACTGGGAGTTAAAAAGCAAGGAAGTAGGAAGTTCCTAAAAATTTATAGGGGCTCTTTAGAGTAAAGGTGTGGTAGCTGTGTCTGCGAAGTGATATTTAATAGGGCAGGGTCTTCCCACTGAGTAAATTAGCAGGATCATAAACTGGGCTGTAAGCTTGAGAAATTTTCCATTTTCATTTGTTTCCCTGCTGGCTAAGTATTTAACAAATTCTGTAAGCCGAGCATTACTATGTAGAAATATCCAAGGAAAGGAAAGTTTATCCACACTTCTACTAGAGTTTGAAAGTGGGAGGAAGGTATTTGCATTTCAACTGGGTCCCAGCAGTAACTCAGGTGAGAACTTTAAAAGGAGGTGACATCAGGGAGGCACTGCTGGAATCATGATTCATCCAGTATCCACACATGGAGATCACCTTTTCAGTGTTGAAGCTTTAGAGGGCTTTTTCCTGTGATTTTCAAAAAGGAAACAAGTTCTCTCACAGCTTTGCTATCTGATGTGGTCCCCCGATGCTTCAGCTCCCATGGAACTGATGACCCATTATCACATTAATAATTGCCCCAAATTGTTCCCTACTTTTTTTTAAAGGTTGTCTGCAGTTTCTGCCTATTCTAATACAACTATGTGTTCTTTGAAGTTAGGGATATAACTTCAAGTTGGCTATTTTCTCACAAAGATTATAACTTACTGTGGTGAGTGATATACATATTCAACATTTGCGAAAGGTAGATGGTAGCCTAGACGTCAGAATCATCCTGGGGCTTCCCGGGTGGCTCAGTGGTAAAGAATTCACCTGCCAGTGCAGGAGACATGAGTTCGATCCCTGGTCTGGGAAGATCCCACATGCCAGGGAGCAACTTAGTGCATGACCCACAGCTACTGAGCCTGTGCTCTGGAGCCCGGGAGCCTTGGCTACGGAAGCCCGCACACCCTAGAGCCCGTGCTCCACCGCAAGAGAGGCCCCTGCACCACAACTAGAGAAACAAGGACCCAGCACAGCCACGTGTACACAAATAAGATTTTAAAAATAAAGCAAATTATCCTTAACGTCTAATTTAAAAAATTAATACTTTTAATTGTATCGTATGCAACAAACTAGCAACCTCTGTCCCCAGTTCTTTTGTAAAAATATAATGTTATATATTATTATTATCTAATTCAAATAACTGTGAAGAGAAGAGAGAGAACATAGGTGTTAAAACCAAAAGATCCAAGTTTCATCCCAGGTTTTGCCTTTTACTGCGGGAGACCTGGTTTCAGTCCCTGGGTTGGGAAGATCCCCTGGAGAAGGGAAAGGCTACCCACTCCAGTATTCTGGCCTGGAGAATTCCAGGGACTGTATAGTCCATGGGGTCGCAAAGAGTCCGACACGACTGAGCAACTTTCACTCATCAAATATGAAAATAAAAGTTACAGCAAGTCATTAAAGTTACATATGTGAAGGTGCTTATTATTAAGTTATTTTCAGTGGCAGGGGAAGCAGTAGTAGAGGGGTGGCAGCACTGTGTTAATAAATATGCCAGGACCTAGAAATGCACTTGTATAGAATGAGCTGAAGTTGTTTTTGTTTACTCGATAAGTTGTGTCTGATTCCTTACGATCCCCTGGACTATAGCCCCTCAGGTTCTTCTGTCGATGGGATTTTCCAGGTAAGAATACTGGAGTGGGTTGCCATTTCCTTCTCCAGAGGATCTTCCTGAACCCAGGGATCGAAGCCCCGTCTCCTGTATTGGCAGCAGATACTTTACTGCTGAGTCACCTGGGAAGCTCTTAGCTGGAGAAGACATTCTTTAATTGGAGGATATAAAAGCATTCCAGGTTAAATACTAAACTTTATAAAAGGAAGTAATACAATACGCCCTGGATGAATCTTATAATATAAATGGTGATATTCACAGTCACATTCATTTATATCAAATGACTTAAAGAAGATATCCAAGAGAGTCCACAATCACAAATTATAAAACTCAAGTAATTTTCCTTCTTCCTTTAAGAGAATATTGCCATTCAATAAAAGAAAATACATGTGATTTAGTGAAAAATAAGCAAGAAAGCCTAAACATAGACACAAATTCTAAACTAAGTCTGAAAATGTTTTCTCCTTTTTGCACCAGTTCTTTTCAACCTACTATGTCAGGACTTCAACTTCTTGCTCAAAATTCAGTAATATACAGACTTACAACATTGTCATCTATGCTTGCAGTGAAGCGTCCTTAAATTCAAATTGAATCTTGAAAGCTGTGCTAATTTCTTTCAAGCATGGTTTTTCTACATACAAAAGCTCACATGTGCTTTTCAACACCATAGCTTCCAAACATCCAAGCAATGGAAATCCTCGGTGTTCTCTTACTTAACCTACACATTGCTTCAAACACTGTCGTTTATAAAGCAGTAATGAAAATAACGAGTCTATAAACCTGTGTTTAACAGCAGGGGTTTGGGGCTCCCAGGTCTTCAGTCCTGTACCTTATGCAGTGATTTATACTGAGTGAAATTAAGGAGACAGTATAAGGGGGGAGAGAAGGAGGGAACACTCACTCAAAGGGGCCAAGTGTGTGTGTGTGTGTGCGTGTGTGTGTGTGTGTGTGTGTGTAAGAGAGAGAGAGAGCAGTGAGAGGATGTGTTGTCATGGTGAAGAAACAGCAGAAGAAATAAGATTCAGGGGAGAGAAACTCAAAGACATTTGGCCCGGAAATCACTGGTTGTGGCAGAACAAACAAATAAATAACCATGTGATGTCTGTAAATACTCTATAAACCTTGAACAATGTGGGGTGAGGGAAACCACTTCAGGGATGACAATTATGATATTTTATATACATTTATACCCTGAATATTCATCAGAAGGACTGATGTTGAAGCTGAAGCTCCAATACTCTGGCTACCTGATGCAAACAGTCAACTCATTGCAAAAGACCCTGATGCTGAGAAAGAGAGAAGGAGGGGATGACAGCAGATGAGATGGCTGGATGGCATCACTGACTCAATGGACATGAGTTTGAGCAAGCTCTGGGAGATGGTGAAGGACAGAGAAGCCTGGTGTGCTGCAGTCCATAGGGTCACAAAGAGTTGGACACGACTGAGCGACTGAACAACATATAAAAAGGGGGAATTAGTGGTGTCTCCTGCTCAGAAGTGGGCTAAGGTGCACATATTGAATCTACAAGCAATTTTTTAAATCTTTTGGCCACAAGTGTGGCATGCAGAATCTTGGTTCTCTGACCAGGGACCAAACCCTGCTCCCTGCAGTGGAAGCATGAAGTCATCCACCATCAGGGAAGTCCTTCAGCAAGCAATTTTGACTTGGGTTACACATTTTTGGTGATATCTGAGGGTGAGAGACTAAAGGAGGTTATTGAGAAAGGAGTAAAAATACCACTATGTTAAAGGATCCTCTTCTATATTTAAAGGTAAAGGGGCTGAAAACAGATGCACCGGGTAATTTCACGCATTTTCATGGCTGTTTCTTCCTTGGACCTTAAAACACACCAACTACATTTTTATGCTACACATTTTTCTTCACCAACCCAAGAGAATCTTGAAAGCGAGGCCAAGAGAGAAAGGATGTACTGTCTGCTACTCAGATTCTCAAGTCTGTTTTGGGAGATATGTTACCTTCCAGTGTCTTCCTTGTTGGGATGATGTACTTGTCCAGACAGTGAATCTGTTTGAATGACAACAGTGAAGCCCAGTAACTGCTTGGATTGATTTACTTACTTCACGCAGAACTGGCCATTCTTAAGTCTCAGTCTTATCATTAGCTCTTTGTGAGCAAAATAACATATTTTAGTCTACTTTCTAAGACATTTTGTTTCAGGAAGATATCTTTATTATTGTCATCATCTACCTAAATATGTTGAGATGCATGAAGTATTAATATGACTTTGAAATCTTTATCCATTAAAATTACAGGATTCAGGTAAAAATATGTTTCTGAATTCTGGACTTCAAGTGGTCTTCTATGATCTGGAAAAGTCTTCCTACCTGAAGGCTTCATTAAGATCTTCCAAGTATTCTTTTACTAGATCTTACCAGTAGAAGCATGCCCTGCACCCAATCAGAGTTTGCAGAATAATACTGCAATTCTGAGTTGGCATAGAATAAAAAACAGAAAAACTCATTCCCTAACTCTTGACTCTTGATGTCTTGGCAGATAAGCTGGGATTCTTGGGTTGAATATCTCATAGAGGTCCTCTTACCATTTATCATTTCTAAATTACATATTGAGGGCAAGTGGTATATAACCTACTTATACATTATTTGTTAAAAATGTAAAAGTAAAGACAAAAATATTCTTATACAGGAAGTTTTCATCCCTTTCCTGAAACATTCTGATACTTGCAAAGATCATGCCTGGTGAAACATTCCAGCCCTGGGATGTGACATTTATTATGATGGACAAGTCATCTTGCTGTCTCACTAATTTCCCTCACCTGTGGAATTTTCTGATCTTATTACCTCAGATCTTCTCTAAGGAACAAACAAAATAATCCTGACAATGTGTTAAAGATCCTAATGTATGATGTTAACATGATATAGTATCTTTCTTTTTAATATTTTCAGTGAAAATCTACAACTTGATTATATTTTCAAGGATATTTAAAGAACTCTTTGATCATAGAAGTAAAATCTTTGGGGTTAAAAATAATAACAAACAAGCCATGGAAAAGGTATATCCTCCTCTAGAGAACTTTTGTTTTCTTATGATCATCTGTCCAAACTCTGACTTTTGAAACAATAGTCTCATCTATGTATTTGTATAACACTCTTATAACATAAGATGATTCTTCACCCAGAGTCAAGGCAGGTATAAACATTCCCTTCCATTCTAATTACCTAACAGCAAAATTTGTTGTACTTCATTAATCACTGGGATGCAAGTATAAATTTAGTTGGGGCTGGGGAACACTTCATAAAAAACAACACAGAAGAATCACATAAAGAAACTCTGAGCGTCTCTGTGTTTTTTAAACACATGAAAATCCTATTTATTCCCCTTTTGATAGATCTATTAATAAAAAACCAATTTGAACAGACTATCATTTGTGAAGCCAATAAACGCATAATGATTAGGCTTAAGAAAAAATTTAAATACAAAAGCCTCTTCCACCATTGCAGTGCATATTCAGAAATGACAGCTTTGGCTAAGTCTGGAGGTTGGAATATACAGTCAATAGAAAGTGCTTCAATTCGATTGTTTAGCTAATGCTATCATGTTTCTTTATGATATTCCTCTTAAAAAACTTACTTGTGGCAATTTTCCTGAATATTGAACGTGGGGAAGAGTAGTTCTTGACAGGATCATTTCAAAGAAAGAGTAGCTGTCACCAACACCATCATGGTAGACTGGCTTACCCAGGGCTTGTGCGTGAGGTTTTGTGTTGTATCTTTGGTTTCTGCCCAACAATAAGAAAGTAGCTATGTACAGAATGTTTCAAAGAATGAAGACAGAAAGGAAGAGAGGAAAAGAGGGAATGAAGAAAAGAAAGAAGGAAGGGAGGAAGGATTAACACCACCTAAACTATCTCTGACACTGTTCCCACTGTTTCTCCATCTATTTCCCATGAAGTGATGGGACCAGATGCCATGATCCTAGTTTTCTGAATGTTGAGTTTTAAGCCAACTTTTTCACTCTCCTCTTTCACTTTCATCAAGATGGTGACTGCAGCCATGAAATTAAAAGATGCTTACTCCGTGGAAGAAAAGTTATGACCAACCTAGAGAGCATATTGAAAAGCAGAGACGTTACTTTGCCAACAAAGGTCCGTCTAGTCAAGGCTATGGTTTTTCCAGTGGTCATGTATGGATGCGAGAGTTGGACAGTGAAGAAAGCTGAGCGCCAAAGAATTGATGCTTTTGAACTGTGGTGTTGGAGAAGACTCTTGAGAGTCCCTTGGACTGCAAGGAGATCCAACCAGTCCATTATGAAGGAGATCAGCCCTGGGTGTTCTTTCAAAGGAATGATGCTAAAGCTGAAACTCCAGTACTCTGGCCACCTCATGTGAAGAGTTGACTCATTTGAAAAAACTATGATGCTGGGAGGGATTGGGGGCAGGAGGAGAAGGGGACGACCGAGGATGAGATGGCTGGATGGCATCACGGACTCAATGGACGTGAGTCTGAGTGAACTCCGGAGATGGTGATGGACAGGGAGGCCTGGTGTGCTGCGATTCATGGGGTCACAAAGAGTCGGACACGACTGAGCAACTGACCTGATCTGACTGAAACTATCCCTGTGTTGGGAAGATGCCCTGGAGAAGGGAAAGGCTACCCACTCCAGTATTCTGGCCTAGAGAATTCCATGGACTATACAGTCCATGGGGTTGCAAAGAGTCGGACACGACTGAGCAACTTACACTTTCCACTTTCACTTTCAAACTGTTAGGTGAATTGTATTAAACTTTTCTCTAATATTGATTCATGCAGAGAAGGGGTGATTTACCTTTTCTGTGAATTCAATACATAAAATAGACACGAATCTATTTGTTGTAGGGATCCCATATTCCTACAGGGCTTCCCCGGTAGCTCAGGAGTAAAAAATTTGTCTGCAATGCAGGAGACTCAAGAGACGCAGCTTCTATCCCTGGGTCAGGAAGATCCCTTGAAGGAGGAAATGGCAGCCCACTCCAGTATTCTTGCCTGGAAAATCCCATAGGGTCGCAAAGAGTCGGACACAACTGAGCACGCACGACCACATCCTTATACCAAAACAAAACAACAAACCTGAGAAGCGGTGGTGTTTCCTGAACAATTGAATGTCATATTTTTCTTGTAGAGCTGACATGAGATATGAACTTTTCCAGGTGAAGAGTAGGCAAATGAATTACACTGTAAGCTAAGTCAGGGTGCACATTATAGGATATGCAGCGTGTCCTGCCAACAAGAACCAAAAATAACTAGCATTGCAAATGGGACAGAAACTCTGAAGGTTCACTTCTATTTATTCCAGCCCGTAGGTGACAGAGTGTCCTTCAGCGAAATCTCAGCAGATTTCTTGATAGACACAAAGGATCTAGGAGAAACTGAGAAAAAAAGAAGACCAAAAAGAGAGGCAGTATTTATTCCTGAACATGGGAAACCATCTTGAAGATGATCAACTACATTAGTTTATGACAATGAAGCTTTCATGAGTTGTAGCAAATTTTTCAGGAGAGTGCAACGCTCCTTCACAACTCTTCTTGGACTCGGGGGACATCGTTTATCTGTTTAAGGACTGCAGAAAACAACAACTCCCTTCCAGGTGTGGTGATGAAGAAGATGATATTCAACCACTCCCTGTGTCAGCCTCCACCATCATTTACACATAGTGAATATGTCTGTTACAAGACAAATTTTTCTGCATTTCTCTAGGAAAAGAAAAAAAAATCCTAACAAAATTTTGATATTTGGAATGACCCTGAAGCTATAGCAAATAAAATGACTCTCAGAAAAGCACTGTTACCATAACAGAACCAATTATTTTTCAGCCCTGATGATCTGTAATCTCAAGTCTCCTTATGTGGTGGCATGGTATAGACTCATCAGCATTGTATGAGGCTCAAGAAAACACAAAAACTATTACTATTAATAACATTTTTTTGGCATTTATAATTGAGCCTTGGGGCCGAAATCCTCCAGGCTATGTTGCTCTAAAATGCCTTAAAAAAAATCTTAGGGGGAAAGAAAGAAAGAATGCTTGGATTTTCATATTATAAAAGAGAATATAGATTATGTGTACATATGGAGTTATTTCTAAATTCTGAGAATCCAAATAATCTATGCAGTAGTTTGATTTCTTAAAAGAGATGAGGGAGCAGCAGTAATATTTTGTCACCATGGAATCTACCTGAAAAGTCAGGGATTTATAGGAGAGTGACTCCTGCTTATCAAGCCTTGGCATCCAGCCAAACAAGAGAAGAACCAAAGATGGCAAAAGCCTAGAGCTAGAAATGTTAAGTGTACATCTGAGGAAAAGCAAATATCCTGGTACCAAGAGGGTTATATAAGGTTGAACTCTCTAGAATCAACCCAGATCTCCCCTGCACACCTTAAGTATCTGGAACTTTGTTCCTTAAAATGGAATCCAAAATATATATGTATATATACATATATATTCCCAGCAATCTCAAGTTCTGTGAGCTCTATTTTTAAACCAATGTTTCCATTTCCATGACAGTGTTTGAGATGATGAAAATATTCTGAAATTAGGTTTCTCTGTAAACATGAGAGAGAACACTGCTCTGGGCAATTCAAATGAGTGGACATGAAGGTATGTAAATTGCCTCTTAATAAAGATTTTAAAGTGTATTTTACCCACTTTAAGTATAAATATATTTTAAAACAATGAAATAAGATTTTTATCACTTAACTCTATGCTTATCATATTATAGTCTAGTCTGCCAACCACTATGAAGTTCTTAACTATATTTTAAGGGGTGTGGAAGAATGCCTATAAAAGGCATTTTGGCTTATTCCTAGGGCAATATGGCATAAGATGGAAATTAAGAGATGAGAAGGACAGATTTTTTAAAGGGTCTACACATTGAAAGAAATTATCAACAGGTACAATTTGGGTTGCATATTTAAAAATTCCTTTGGTAATACACAATGCTAAGAAATGGCACCATGTGAAGCAATGCGCATGGGGCATGTCTCAGAGCCACTGTTATTGATTAGATTGCAACTGTTTTCCCAAGCAGACTGTGCAGAGTTTGGAACCAATTCCCTCTTCATAAAGGATAGCTTCCTTTCTTAGATTCTCTTGTCTTTCTTTCCCTTCAGACTTTACAATACTTAAAACTATAAAAATTCCAATTTTTTTTAAATCTGAAGATTTACTTAAAATTGCATCTTTTGTTTTAAAAAATTATCTCATTTCACCCTAAAGAAAAAAAAAAGCTTATTGTGCAAAATTTTATATGTGACTAGAGATAATTAGAAGAGGCCTGAAAAGGAATATCAGCAAATATGAAAGAAAAAAAGAAAAAAAGGTTTGAAGGCAATCTAGAAGGATCCAACTTTCAGAAAAGACAGACTTTATTTAATAAATCATGAAATATTTGCCAAAAAAAACCACCCAGAAATATACCTTCCATAGCAAGAAATTAAAAATAAGCAGGTTTCTAAAGCAAAGGGCTGAGTAATAGGATCAACCTGGAGACAGGCTGCAGATTGACAATGAGAGCTTTTCCGCTGGCTTGCCTGAGAAGAGGCCACGGGACCAGCTGGAAAGCAGGAACTGCATGTTGACGGCTTGTGCGTCACTTGGAGCCCGCATTGCGACGCTGATGCTGCCAAAAATACAGCCGGAACAGTCACAGCAGCTTAGCTGTGTTTTGGAACCTAATCAAGGCACAGCACAACCGCGGCTGCTGGCAGTGACGATGGCCACCAAACTGCATTCTTAATTGGAAAGGAGGCAACGTGGACCCGGAGAAACCACCCACCGAGTCACATCAGGAGAAACCAAAGTGTCACCGGGTTCTGCCACCAAAGGAAGCACCGTGCATGTTTCATCAAGCCTGGAAACATATCCCTCAGAATGGACCAAGAGACACGCTGTAAACATGGACCTACTGTTCTTACAGCGCTGATGCTGTCTGGCATTTTCTTTCCTCTCCGTCTGAAGATAGATCATAAGGCCACAATGAAGCAGACAGACCGTCATGGCCGAAACCCCTGTTTCTGAGCATAACCTGTTAAGCTGATACACAGATTTTGTTCCTTGCATATTCTTTCTGCGGAATGGATGTTCCTGAATAGTACGAGATGGTGGCTTATAAAGGATTTTAAATTATGCTTCTTCCTTTCAAAGAGAATCTTTATTTTTTTTTTGGCTTAGTTGTGAAAATAATCATGAAAACTAATAGGAAATTTATAAAAGCACAAAGATCAACAACAGATATCACCCCTTGGACAATTTTATGTATGCCTTTGTAACTTGTGACTTTACAGTCTTCCATGGGTCATGTTTCTACCAGTTCGTATTGAATTACTGGGAATGGTGGTTTTGGAATGGACATAGGAAGAGAGATACTCAAACAATGAGTCTATTTCTTGCCTGTTTATCCAGTCTTAGTGCTCCCTATTGCCTCTATCTGCTAAAGTCTTTTCTGTGCTCCAAAATATCATGACTTTTTATCCCCTGCTTGCATCATCCTTTCTTTTGGTGATCAATTTGTCCTTGGACTACTCTCTATCTTAATCCCTATTTCAAACATCTTCTAAGTATGAGGTTTTCAATGCCCCTTTCAAATGGGTCAATACTATCTTTGTTCAAGGTACCACAATACTATCCAGCAAATAGCTCTATTATTCCCTTATCTTACTGTATCATTATTACATTTTCACTTTATTTATCTTCCTTACTGGACCACAAGGGAAGAGATATCGTTTTATCTTACTTTCACTTGCTCCTAAGAAAAGTACGTACTTTCTAAGAAGATAATCAATAAAAAAGTGGTGAACCAGTGAATGGATGGATAAAATCACTTCATCTGTCTGAGTCTCGGTTTTCTCACCTGTAAAATGAGCGCAATGACAACCCCTTGTGTTTGCTTTGAGAATTAAATGAACCAGCTTGTAAAATGCTTGCCATTAGGGACTGACTCACAGGAATAGCTATTATTTGCTCCTTTCATTCTTAAGAAAACATTACTTAGATTCTAAGAATTATTTTTTAAACTATCTGTGATCTACCAAAATGCAAGTGTTCACAATCAAACAAATGATTTGTCTGAACAAGTAGCAATGCTGTGGTGACATTTTTGCAATACTAATTGATCTGAGCCTTGTGACTGTTAAAATCCAGAGAACACCCTATAAAAAACAAAATATCTAACAGGAACAAGTAGGAATAGCAAAGACTGTTTTGCTATTTTATAGAAATACTATTTGTATTTTGATGGAGTTGCATTTTATTAACAGCTTCACTAAAGCCTGTACTAATGCAAGTAATATTGGAAAACTTGTTTCTTAAAAAACACTAAAATGTGGAAAAGTATTTGATTTTCATTTTCCTGGTAAAGAACATTATACTTCTGAAGATAAAAGAAAATGACATTGTTTAACACTTTACATGAAATTTAATTTCCCACCACATAATTGTTAAAAGATAAGTAGCTCCTGCATTATTAATAAGAATAAATACTAATATGGCAATTAAATAATGATCACTAATGACTTCTTCATTAATATGTTAGCGGTTGGCTGCTTTATCATGAAGAGAAATTAGAGTAAGATAGTTGGAAAATTCAGTAAGTTAGAGAACAGAAAGCTGTGTATTGTGTCTCAGTTTAATGACAAATATATCGGATTCATAGGGATTGGGAAAGAAGAAATTTGCATACTGAGTACAGAAGTAGTTCAAAGCTAATAGGTGCTTTAACTCTGTCCTGTCCCTTTGAGTTGAAGCTTGTTTACTCTTAGAGAAACTTGATTTCCTGTGTCTGAGGAAAATAAGCTTATAAAAAGATGAAAAGGCCTGCTATATAGCACTCTAGTAAAAGCAGGCTAACAAATTAAGTGTTAATGAATGAAAAACATATGGATTACACTTCACTTCAAATAGAAATGATTTTAGAATCAAGGGGGAAAGTACTTAGCAAAATGTAAATAAGTCTGTCTATCTTAAAGCACAAACATTTGAGGAATCTTCAGAAAGCTCTCATTATTGCTTTCTTTTGTCTTTATCATTTTCATTTTATGGAAGAGATCAATCTCTCCAGGCTCAAATGACCTTTCAAAAGTTTAATGATATATTTATTGGGTAAGTTAGAAACAAACATTCCAGAAGTTCAGAGATAAAAAAAAGATCGAGGGAGAAATGTCTATCAATTAACCAAACCACCATACCAACAAGGACACTTTTCCTCTGCCCCTTGTTTACTATGACTTTAAAAACAAAGCCAAAGAAAAATATCAGTTGTCATATACATTTTTTAAATCATCTTCATGTATCAGTTCAGTTCAGCTCAGTTCAGTTGCTCAGTCGTGTCCGACTCTTTGCGACCCCATGAATCGCAGCACACCAGGCCTCCCTGTCCATCACCAACTCCTGGGGTTCACTCAGACTCACGTCCATCAAATCCGTGATACCATCCAGCCATCTCATCCTCTGTTGTCCCCTTCTCCTCCTTCCCCCAATCCCTCCCAGCATCAGAGTCTCTTCCAATGAGTCAACTCTTCACATGAGATGGCCAAAGTACTGGAGTTTCAGCTTCAGCATCATTCCTTCCAAAGAAATCCCAGGGTTGGTCTCCTTCAGAATGGACTGGTTGGATCTCCTTGCAGTCCAAGGGACTCTCAAGGGTCTTCTCCAACACCACAGTTCAAAAGCATCAATTCTTTGGCACTCAGCTTTCTTCACAGTCTAACTCTCACATCCATACATGACCACTGGAAAAACCATAGCCTTGACTAGACGGACCTTTGTTGGCAAAGTAATATCTCTGCTTTTGAATATGCTATCTAGGTTGGTCATAACTTTTCTTCCAATGATATATATATATATATATATATATATGTACACATATATATGTGATTTATATACATATATGTCAAACTGTAGCTAAGGTTTATATTTTCAAATTAAATCAATACTAATCTTTTTATTGCCCAAGAATTGGAATTTATATGATGTGGGTAGTTCTAATTATAGTCCACAGTTATATTAAAACCTTTAAAAGATAACTGTCTTCATGCTTCTTTGGAACTTGGAATTTGCTCAATACAAGAAGAAAATACCCCTGGAGATGGAGTTCAGAATAGATATTTTATTACTGAGCAGAAGCCTGTTTATTTATGATAATTTAAGCATATTTGTAAGCTGTATTCGCTCAAGTCCCTAAACAAAGAAAGAAAAATAATTTTTTTCCGAAAGCAGCAATGCTTTGGGCACCCAGTACTCTGACCCCCATCAAAGCGCAGGTCATTTACTCTTCTAATTGCTGTATGTCTCTCACTAAGGATTCTGTTCCAGACCCTAAGATGCTTATTTTTCACTTGTGGATACTTAATTTGGTGCCTGACACTTAGTGCAAAAAGCCTTTCAGATGGTTGGAAGTAAGGGCTCCCATGGGTACCGAAGTTTGCTGGGATCTCAGTTGGGGACTGGAATGTCACATGCCAATGACTTCAGAGCCCATCCTTTTTTTTTTCCTGCTTTCAGGTGTGAGGATGCTCTTCAGCTCCCTTTGAGTTAGGCCCTACTCCCCACCTCCTAGACTCAAAGAAGCCTGTTTGTGCTTGGAACCAGCAAGATGCAAGGCTCCTGGGTTAGTCACCACTCTGTCACCCACCATTTTGGATTCAGTTTGATTCCTGGTTTCCACTTCCACTTGACACCCCTAATTTCATATCTGGCTAGCTCCAATATCAGTTGTTACTTACCCTCACCTACTTTCAAGTCCCCACCAAGCTTGTAAAATGCTCAGAGATTGTCCATTGTCCCTCAGCTACAGGTCAGGACGCTGAACATGAACACAAGAACACAATCCATAAGAGACTATGGAACTGAATCGGACAGAGGATGTCAAGGATCATTTAGACCTCTCATGAATAAACAACTCTTACTGTTGGAAAATGGAAGCATGAATTAGAGTGCATTAAACTATTTATTTTCCAAGAGGCAGAAGTATTAGTTAGAGCTCTAAAATAAGCAGTTATATAAAAGTCAGTGCAAAGGCAACTCAAAGTCTTAACCAAATGCATTACTTCTTTTTACTAAAACTTTCAATGGCTTTCTACTGCCCATGGTATTAATAAATATACAGTCTATCGTGTACTTTCCTCATTTCCAGTCTACCTCTCCAGGTTGATCTCTCTCCTTTTCTGTCCTTCTGATCTTTGTTCCAGCCAAAACAAACTGCTTTCAGTTTTCAGACTTGCTTGGTATTTCTATCACTATACCTCAACTCACTGTCTCCTTTTTCTAAGAGATATTTGGGTTGAAAATATTCAATTCATGGGCTCCTTGTTTAATTGCAAGGACTGATTCTCAATACAGACTTTTGCATGGAAAAATCTAGTGTCTCCACCTCAAATCCCCATCAACATGCTTCCAATTTTTCTGTGTACTGCCACTTTGCAATTTATGACCCGGATCAAAGCTTTGCCCCCACTCCCTGGCTGTATTCCCCAAGCAGAACTGAGTAATACCTCTAGGAAAACACGGCAGTCATACCATGCATGACACAATACTCGCAATATGCTGTATTGATAACCATTCTTAGTTTCGCCTCCCTGCGTACATAGTTCATCAGTAACTGTAGGTTCAGCTTCTCTTAATCATCTTTTGTTATAAATTGTATAGAATCTATAATAATTATAATTTATTTATGATTAGAAATATAAATTATATAAATTCATATATATAAATTCATATTAAATTTAAAATGCTATAATTTTAATTAAATCATTATAAATTTGATTTATTGAAATCATTAAATATTTTATTTAATTATAAATGATATAATATAATAATATAATAAATAAATGTATAATAATTTACATGTTTGTGTTATCACTTATAGTAAGCATAAATTATAAATTATTAAAAGTATTAAATTTTATTAAAAATTATAAAATGTATAGACCTTCAGAATAGAATTTCATCAAGAATGAACTAAACAACTCAGTTGTGGTCCCTACATGAAAGTAGTGGATAAACAGCAACCCTTCCACAAAGATAAGGAACACGGTTCTTATCCTATGTGTTTCTTTGTGTGGTTCCCTGTATGTATGCATTCATTATAAGAAGTCGGCAGCTTCTTCTCAATGTATCTTACATATTTCCATTGTATGTGTGTGCTTAATTGCTCAGTCGTGTCTGAGTCTTGTGACCTTATGGACTGTAACACACCAAGCTCCTCTGATCATAGGATTCTCCAGGCAAAAATACTGGAGTGGATTGCCATTTCCTCTTCCAGGGGATCTTCCCAACCCAGAGATCCAACCTGCCTTTCCGCACGCATCTTCTTTACCTGGTGAGCCATTTCCATTGTATAGGCAACCCTTAATGAAACCTATTCTAACAGACAACAAGAATATTCATCTTCATTAATTGCATATGGTAGTTCCCAGATAATGCAGCACTCAAGAAGCGGACACTTCAGCTGCCATGCCTTTCAATCTCTCTGTTTGACTGGGTCCATCTCTCTGTGTACATATACTCCATTGTCCCACGATGCACAACCGACCTAACTCTCCATCTCTGCCTGGCATCCTGTTACTTTCATGAACTTCAACAGCCCCTTTTAAAGTGGTAGTTTGTTTAATAAAATAATTACAATGTAAATTAGTCTTCAACAAATAGTAAGGCACACTTTGGAATTAAATTCCTAAGTATGGAAGTTTTGCTTCTCAATATGGTTAAAACTATTATATAAGTTGAACCATAGCCCTTCAATCTATGTACCTAGAAATATCATTTCTTCTGTTGCTAATGAAGGTCCTACGGCACAAATTTATTAAAGGTATACGTTTGCATGGGATAATAATTGGGTCGATAATATTAAATTCATGGGCTCATTATTTAATTGCAAGGGCAGATTATGAATACAGCTTCTAAAATGTATTTTAATGAAAAACACTACATCCTGACCTAATCATATCAACCTTATGCTATCTAATTAAGGATGCAAAAAATCATTAGAGTTGCAAAATATTAGTTCCAGCTCCATCAGGCTGGGAGCTGCCCCTTCATGAATATATATTTTTTTTACTCCATGATAAATAGTTAATGAGGTAAAAATGACAAAATTTGCATGTAGGCAAATTAGTTTAATAGAATGATGTCTTTTCTGACTACTGAAAGTGACCTTTTCCTTCTCAAAAAGAATGGCTAAAATACTTTGAAATTATCATCTGGCTGTCTTTGTACAAATGACAAATTATATGTATGAACAACATAAAAATTATAAAATGCAATAATCCTAAATTCTCATCATACTTTAAATGTGTTCTCTGCTTTTGCATTTATCAATTTAATAAAAGGAAATTAACCATATTATAAAGTGTCCGTTTATGTGGCAATTTTTAATCCAGAGCATAAAAATGAGAAGCACGTGCTTAATAGCTAACATGATGGCAAAGACTCTAGATCAAATTTTTAAAGCACAAGAATTCTAGACTACTTACATGAAATACTTTTATATTAAAATGTCCATTCCACTCTTAATTTAGCATTTTAGACTATAGATGATTGCTCTCAATTAAACTGGTATAACATCTTGAAATTAGTATATCAATTATTCAACAGGGCTACCTTGCTTCTCTACTGAAATAAACTAAGCAAGCAAGCATAACACAGGTTAAGAACAATAACACACAAAAGTAGTCATAATGAAGAGAAGGCTTCATGGCACAAATACCCAGTCAGGAAGAGATGAGATAAATAAAATATATATGTCTGTCCATTCAACTTGGTGAATGTTTCTGTGTACCTAGCAAATGTAACCTGCCCCCCAGAAAATAACAGGTGCTCTACAGATTTCCAAACGATTTGCATAAACATCTCTATGAGTCTCATCACTGATCCATGCTGAGTCTGTGTCATGAAAGGCTCAGCAGCCATTTATCTTGATGTCTTAACTTCTCTTAATGGCCCAACAGAATCTAAGCCAAAATAGTTTGCTTAAGATACAAATGTCTTTGATTAAACTTTTTACTGTTGTTACATGTAATCAAACATGTTACATGTCTCTTCTCTGGTCTATTTGAATGTGCGTGCCGTCAGCCTGATGGACAAACCTCCAGTGACACTTTTCCTGAGTTCTGCTCTTGTCCATCATGTGTCAGCTAAGACATTTAACAAGGAAGGGAATAAATACTAATTTTAAATAATTTTTCCATCTCCTTTAATTTCCCTTCCAGCACCTAAACATTTATTTCCCCCTCCCTTCCTCACTTGCCTCTTCTTTTCCTTCTTTTTCTTCTTCCCACCTTTGCCCGTCTCTCCCTCTTTAATTCTATTTCTCTTTTTTAACTAAAATGAAAATAATAAGTAATAAAATAACTTTCTGTTTTCCTCTGAAGTCTCTTGTTCAACTCAAATCGTTTTGATCCTCAACGTTGGATGGCTTCCAAATTCCTAAACTTCCATATTGTGAAACCGAATGATGAAATAAAATGAACTCTACCTGCCTCAGACACTTCAAAATTATACTAGAGAGAAAGTACACTTCACTTAATCTTTTGGATCTTTTCATTCACTTTGGCCTTTTAAAAATCACACTGTTAGCCAAGGATTTAAAAAGAAACCAAAATGTATATATGTAAAGTAAAAATGAATATATGGTAAAGTCAAGGACAGTGGTCTCAAAATGTCTGCTGTAATGTTAAACTAATTATTAAATTAACAGAATTCAAGACATATGGAGGATATTATCAGTAAACCCATATGGAATTTGTTTTTAAGCAAATGTTTAGGTTTCTATCAAGTAGAGAACAGAATGGGGTAATTTTATATTTATTATATGGGGAGACTAAATATGTTTAATAATTCAGTGGTTTATGCACACTTTCTTTTATGTATTGAACAAATAGACAATAAAAATGTACTATATTCTGCAGAACCTGTTAAAGATTGTGGAGAGAAAGTTGGAGAAAATATCACTTTACTACACAAGAAGATTTTAGTCTAAAGAGAAAGAGGAACAGGTGGAAACTTAATTCTTAGATGCTGGAAAGATCAAGTAAAACAGATAATTTTAGCAAAAAGGAGTTGGTTCCCCCTGGCAGGCTCCACAAAGAAAACACTTAAACTGAGTCCAAGAGAATAATTACTTTGCCAAGTGGTACTTGAACAGTTGTATGCCAGGCTGGATGAAGCACAGGCTAGAATCAGGATTGCTGGGAGAAATATCAATAACCTCAGATATGCAGATGACGCCACCCTTATGTCAGAAAGTGAAGATGAACTAAAGAGCCTCTTGATGAAAGGCAAATAGGAGAGTAAAAAAGTGGCCTTAAAACTCAACATTCAAAAAATTAAGATCATGGCATCTGGTCCCATCATCAGTTTAGTCGCTCAGTCATGCCTGACTCTTTGCAACTTCATGGACTGCAGCAGGCCAGGCTTCCTCATCCATCATCAACTCCCAGAGCCTCCTTAAACTCATGTTCGTCATGTTGGTGATACCATCCAACCATCTTATCCTCTGTTGCCCTCTTCTTCTCCTGCCTTCAATCTTTCCCAGCATCAGGGTCTTTTCTAATGAGTCAGCTCTTCACATTAGGTGGCCAAAGTATTGGAGCTTCAGCTTCAGTATCAGTCCTTCCAATGAATATTCAGGACTGATTTCCTTTAGGATGGACTGGTTGGATCTCCTTGCAGTCCAAGGGACTCTCAGGAGTCTTCTCCAACACCACAGTTCAAAAGCATCAATTCTTCAGCATTCAGCTTTCTTTATAGTCCAACTCTCACATCCATACATGACCACTGGAAAACCATAGCTTTGACTAGATGGACCTTTGTTGGAAAAGTAACATCTCTGCTTTTTAATATGCAGTCTAGGTTGCTCATAGCTTTTCTTCCAAGGGGCAAGGCATCTTTTAATATCATGGCTGCAGTCACCATTTACAGTGACTTTGGAGCCCAAGAAAATAAAGTCTATCACTGTTTCCATTGTTTCCCCATCCATTTGCCATGAAGTGATGGGACCGGATGCCATGATCTTAGTTTTTTGAATGTTGAATTTTAAGCCAACTTTTTCACTCTCTTCTTTCACTTTCATCAAGAGGTTCTTCAGTTCTTCTTCACTATCTGCCATAAGGGTGGTATCATCTGCGTATCTGAGGTTATCGATATTTCTTCCATCAATCTTAATTCCAGCTTGTGCTTTATCCAGCCTGGCATTTCGCATGACATACTCTGCATATAAGTTAAATAAGCAGTCCCATCACATCATGGCAAATAGATGGGGAAATAATGGAAACAGTGACAGATTTTATATTTTGTGGCTCCAAAATCACTGCAGATGGTGACTGCAGCCATGAAATTAAAAGACACTTGCTCCTCAGAAGAAAAACTATGACCCACCTAGACAACATATTTAAAAGCAGAGACATTACTTTGCCAACAAAGGTCTGTCTAGTCAAAGCTATTATTTTTCCAGTAGTCATGTATGGATATGAGAGTTGGACTATAAAGAAGGCTGAGCACAGAAGAATTGATGCTTTTGAACTGTGGTGCTAGAGAAGATTCTTGAGAATCCCTTGGACTGCAAGGAGAACCAACCAGTCCATCCTAAAGGAAATCAGTCCTGGATATTCATTGGAAAGACTGATGCTGAAGCTGATGCTCCAATACTTCAACCGCCTGATGTGAAGAACTGACTCACTGGAAAAGACACAAGTACAGAGCTCTAGGAGACAGTGACGTTAACCAGAAGAGGCTGGTGGAGCCAATGAAAATGCAAGGAGACTAGGACTAAAAGAAGGAAGTTAATCTAGGGAACTGGCTAACAAGGCATCACAGCAAAAAGGCAGAAACAATAATCCCCTCTCCTGTTCACTCAAAGTCACATGAAAGTTGATGATCATGTCATGTGTGGAAACTCATTCTTTTTTATTCTTCACAATTCTTGTGTCATTTTGCCCAATATATGTACAGCAGTTGTGAACAAATATTTTTATAAGAAAATTAGAGTGCTGGATAATACAGACCACATGGGTGTGTCTCCTCAATTCAACTAATTAAAAAAATCATCAATATACAATGGAGTGGCAGGATTTGTACAGTGGTGGCTATCATATACAATAGTCAATGGTTTCGAGAACAATGAGAGAAAATTTGACGACTTGCTGGTATGCTAAGAGAATGAGTGTCTTTTGTGCAATGAAAATGCTAATCTACTTCAAACCAACTCACCTTCCTTCTCTCACCATTGAGTCCTCTCCATTGCTCAGATCTTTTTATGATATAGCTTAGCTCCTGATTGGAAATCTCCAAATCATATGGTATAAAGAACTTGCTTTCTTCACTGTGGATGCGCTGAAATGTGTCTAATATCCAAGAATCATTGTGCAATCTAAAACAAAAAAATCATTTGTTTTTTCCCCAAAATAATTGTTTGCTTTTTCCCAAAAAATGTTAAATATTTTTTTATTTTATAAATTTCTATGTATTTAATTCACTAGTCCCCCTTCTTTTTCAGAAATTATTTGTTTGTGATTTAATAATTTTCTCTGCTAAACATCATAGTCCAACAACAATTTGGGATTTTTATAGTTGTCTCCTAGAAGTTTACGATGTCTGATTCTAAGTTAAAGACTGTTGAAAAATAAGAAATATTTAGTCACTAATTTGTATATAAGTGCCTAAATTAGTTCAAATCTGAGGGATTTGCCAAAGGAAATTTAAGCTGGGATTTACTTTTCCTCAGTGAGTTGGTTTTAGAGCCGTGTCACCAGCTCAGTTAGCACAGAGGTTTTGCTTTACGATATGAATCCATAAATAGACAAATCTGGTGAAACGTCTAACCTGTTGAACTACTCATTTAATCCATTCCCATTTTTAAAACCAACTCTAAGTATTCATTTAGAAAAGCACATTTCTCTTGTGATGTTGATAAAGTGACAGCAAAGCATCTTACTGAAAAGCATTCATATTTCATTGGTAACATTTAGCTGAATTATAAATATTAATTAAGCCAATACTTTTAAAACTTTTCCACAAAGTACTTCTAAGTTCAGAGAAGAGAAAATGTGTATTCTATCCCTAATTTACCAACATATTTGTTTTAATATAATGTTTGTTTTTATAAAAGCATAAGTAAAATTTAGGAATTCCCTGGCAGTCCAGTTGTTAGGACACTTTGCTTCCACTACAGGGGGTATGAGTTCAATCCCTGGTCAGGGAACTAAGACCTTGCATGTCATGTAGTGTGGCAAAAAAAATAAAATAAAGAAAAACTTTAAGTAAAATTAAAATTCTGGGGAAATATCATATTTATCCTGTGACTTAGCAGACACTTCGTGCACCATGTTTCATGGAACCAGTTTAAGGACAAAATTGTGCCACTAACATTCTGTAGGCCAGATCAAGAACCCCAGTGCATCACAGTGTTAATAAACATACGAGAAGTAAGTTTATACAAGATGCCAAAATATGAACTGGACTATCAAGCCAGTTAAGGATCACATGGAAATTATTTCTATACAAAGTGAAGAATTTTAAATAGCTTCTTTCAATGGTTAGGAAAATTATCTTGTGCTCTAAGTGCACTTGAAAATGAAATTTAAATGTATTGCTTTCCTGTTATAATGGTTATAATACATACATTGTGTTATCTAGCCTTACTTTAATACCATTATTTACATATTAAAATAAAAAAGTTATCTGACTGTTTTTAAGTAGCAGAGAGAGAAATTAAACTCAGCACTAACTCCAGAGTTCATTCTATTCCATCATCTGACTCCTCAGTAAAAATAACTGCCTCTATCTTGACTGTTTCCAAATACCATAATAGATGTTTGACTCTTCCTGTCAGATACGATACCTGTGTTTTCCCACCTCCCCAACTGTTTTTCATTCATCGCAGAGTGGAAATACAGTCAGCATTCTGTATCTCCAGACTCTACACCTACATATTCAACAAATCAGGGATTAGAAAAATTTTGAAAAAAAAATTCTAGAAAATTCCCAAAAGCAAAGCTTGAATGTGTAGTACACAAGTAACTACTTACATAGCATTTACGTAATCTAGAAATAAGTTCAAGCACACTTGACCCTTGAACAACATGGGTTTGAATTGTTCAGATCTGCTTCCACACAGATTTTTTCTAATACATTTTCAGTCATCCTTCCTATCTTGTTGCATCCCTGACTTCAGCCTATGGTGTATCACAAAGGCAATACACACTTGGCATTCTGTAGTTCGCTGAACCCTGGGAGGTGGAACCCCAGGATATGGAGAGCTGACTATAAGGCTTGAGCATCTTTTTTTGTTTGTTTTGTTTGGGGATTTTTTTTTTGGTTGTTTTTAACTTTGGCCATATAGTGGCATGTGGTATCTTAGTTCCTCAAACAGGCATCAAACCCATGCTCTCTGAACTGGAAGCATACAGTCTTAACCACTGGATGAACAGGGAAGTCTGGGACTTGAACATCTCATCCAAAGGTGTTCTGCAACCAGTCCTCCATGGATACTGAGAAATGACTGTAAAAGCAAAACTGCCACCCGGCGTCTCTGATGGTCCATATGGCTTGGTGCCATCTTGAAACGCAACTGCTATTCTTCCCTTGCTTGGAGATTCTAGGTCGGCCATTTGAATGATTTGCTAGTTGTCTTGTTAAACAAGAACTAGTCTTTACCATTCTCTTAAGCTTGTTTAATGTAACATTCATCTTTTTCTTTTAATGGTGGTAAGATTTAATGTAGTTAAATTACTGTCAATTTGCTGCTGTAAACATTTTCTATATGAAGATTTTAAGTGCAGGATTATCAACAATGCAATTAACTTTGAATTAATTAGGAATCACAGTCCTATTCCTGCTAGCTTCTGTTCCTTTTGCCCAGGAAATGACTGTCTCCTTTTTATATCTCCTTCATTCTGTGTGAAAGAATGATTATAAAAATCATTCAAGCCAGGATCTACAGGATGGTATACAAATGCTTTAACAGAGAACAGAATGCCACACTGGAATATGGAAAGCTGTGGTTGATGTTGTTCAGTCGCCCAGTCATTTCTGACTCTTCACAACCCCATGGACCGCAGCACACCAGGCCTCCCTGTTCCTATACCATCTCCCGAAGTCTGCCCAAGTCCATGTCGTTGCAACAGTTATACTATCCAGCCATCTCATCCTCTGATGCGCTCTTCTCTTTCTGCCCTCAATCTTTCCCAGCATCAGGGACTTTTCCTATGAGCCAGCTGTTTGTGTCAGGTGACCAAAATACGGGAACCTCAGCTTCCACGTGGAAACAATGTGAAGTTTGTGTGTTAGTCACTCAATCGTATCCGACGCTTTGTGACCCCACGGACTGTAGGCCACCAGGCTCCTCTGTCCATGGAATTCTCCAGGCAAGAATACTGGAGTAACTTGCCATTTTCTTCTCCAGGGGATCTTCCTGATCCAAGGATCAAACCTAGGTCTCCTGTGTTGCAGGCAGATTCTTTACCATCTGAGCCACCAGGGAAGTCCATAGAGCTGAGAAATATGCTTTCCAAAACTAATAAAGGTTGGTAAGTTGGTAATTCTACCAACTTACCATAGCGTTTGTATACCATAATTAATCAATAATTCTATTGATTAATGAATCTAATCTTTACAATCTGAGCCACCAGGGAAGCCCCTGGTTTAATTACATTTAATTAAAATTCTTTTTTTGCCACACTGAGTGTCATTTCCCAGTGAAAACTTCACTATGAGTTAATAATGAATCAATTTACCAACCTTTACTAGTTTTGAAAAGCATATTCCTCAGCTCTATAGACTTCCCTGGTGGCTCAGATGGTAAAGAATCTGCCTGCAATGCAGGAGACCTGGGTTTGATCCCTGATCAGGAAGATCCTGTGGAGCAGAGAATGGCAACCCACTCCAGTATTCTTACCTGAAGAATCCTATGGACAGAGGAGCCTGGAGGGCTACAGTTGATCACAAAGAGTCTACTGAGCCAGCTTATACAAACAAAGAGAAAATAGTCTGTGGTAATGTATATAAAATTTAAAAGTAAATTGAACTTTGATCATTCTGTAAACCACTTGATAATATAATCAGTAAGAAATATAACATTTATCTAAAAGTGCACTGTTTTATCCCTTTTGGATATTTATGCCGTCCACACTGATCAAAGTTTCTGAACATCTACTACTCACTTTTTTGGTTCTCTTTAGAAAGTTAAAGAGTCCAACTAAATGTTAGAATAATTCTGTTAAGATAATATAAAACAGTTCCAATTGAACAAATATAAACTTTTCATGATCATAGTTATGAAAGTTTGTTATTTTGGAATAATTAAAAATAACACATATACACACATATTTTTCCTTTTTTTTTTTTTGCCATTTTGGGCATGTGTGTATAAATATCAGATTGAATTATATAAAGTTGAAGCTATTGGATCACATTGGATGAAAGAAAGTGAAGCAAATATGGAAAAAAATTCTATTGATTAATGAATCTAAATGAATATAAATTTCACTGTATAATTTTTGAGATTTTTTTAGGTTGGTTTTTAATAAAAAGCTAAAAATGTATGATATTCTATTGAAATATACATCATTACATGATGATGGTTGAAAATTTTAATTTTTTGAGCAATACAACTGTTCAGTATGCCTAAAAATTTTACATTTTAAAATTATTTCTTTAAAAGTTAATTAAAGTAGAAACTACATTCTACCTGTTCATAAAGCCTTAGGCATTATTGTTTACAGAAACATGTCACATATTATGCCAGAGGTTCTGGTGATGGACAATGAGACAAAGTAATTTACAAAGTCCTCTGCCCTGTGCCCTACATTTGCAGCAATTCACTGCTTGGTGAATGGCAGAAGCTATTATGTTTGGTTCACATCTGAATGTGGGTCCTTTATAGAAACCTAGCATGTGACATTTCTTTTAAAGCTAAAAAGGACAAGTGTGAACATTTAGTTAACATAGTATTTTAAGGGTCATGAAAAGGATGGAATCTATAACTTTAAATAACTCTAATTCAAAAAATATGTAAGAAGAAGAATGTAATGTAAAAATGAAGAAGACTCAAATACGATTGCTTATTTCTAACTCCAGAACTTACAAAGGAGTTTAGCAGCATGGGTCTATATATGTTGTAGTCCATGTGCTTGTAATATAAGCTGGAAAAGTACTTTATCTACTGGCATAAATACTTTAGACTGTGGCAGGTACAGATCCATACAGACATGATGTAAACAGTCAAGCTTCTTACAGAGTGACAAGCACGTGCTTGCCGAAATTCATTCATTCATTTTTTAAATATTTAAATTTTTTTCTGAAATCCACATATTCTTTAGCAGAATTGTTGAACACTTTAGATGAGGTGTATGACACTGATGAGGAGGTTAGATAGCATCACCGAGTCAAAGCACAGGAATCTGAGCAAACTCCAGGATATAGTGGGCAGAGGAGACTGGTGTGCTGCAGTCCACAGGGTCACAAAGTCAGACACAACTTAGCAACTGAACATCAACAAGTGACACCGAAGCATTGATATGTATGGAGAAAGTTTTTATTGTCTTTCTGGAAACCCTTGAGTAGTCACCATTCTATTTGCTGTTTTTGCTGATTAGTCAGCAAACTGTGTCCAACTTTTTGTGACCCCATGGACTGTAGCCTGCCAGGCGCCTCTGCCCATGGGATTTCCCAGGCAAAAGTACTGGAGTAGGTAGCCATTTCTTTCTCCATAGGATCTTCCTGACCTAGGGACTAAACCCAGGTCTCCCACATTACAGGCAGATTCTTTACTGCTGAGCTACCAGGGAAGCCCACCATCCTGTTAATAGTAATTAAAATCCAAATGGCTTTGGTACGAAATTTTCAACGTGTATGTAGGTTCATGTTCATAAGTGAACAATCATCTTCCTCATTCATTCCTTGATCATACATTTAATCAGTCAGCAAATATCCACATATGCCTATCAAATGCCGGGAGAAGGAAATGGCAACCCACTCCAATGTTCTTGCCTGGAGAATCCCAGGGACAGAGGAGCTTGGTGGGCTGCCGTCTATGGGATCGTACAGAGTCGGACACAACTGAAGCAACTTAACAGCAGCAGCAGCAGCTATCAAATGCCAAGTACCTACAACTAGGAAGGGAGGGCATAGGGAAGATTCCTAGAAAGAGATGGATAAAAAGGAGCCCTCATGACTGAGCAATGGGGAGACACAGAGCATTAAGGTCATATATGTGGGGAAGGCATGGCCCCAGTCAAGGGACCTTATATATGCAAAACCAATAGGAAGCCATTAGGGCAACAACAACAGATGATAAAGCATCTGCCTGCCAATGCCGGAGACCTAGGTTCAATCCCTGGGCCAGGAAGATCCCCTGGAGAAGGAAATGGCAACCCACTCCAGTATTCTTGCCTAGAGAATTCCATAGACAAAGGAGTCACGTATATGACTATATATATATATAATCAAAAATTATCTGGCTACAGTGAGACCAGACTAATAATTTAAGAGGGATGAAATTATTTAGCTATATATTAATTAGATAATATTCAGAACTTTTCCCTCCACATGGTAAATACTAGTTTGCTTTAATAAGGAAAATTGTAAAGAAGATTGATTCAGAAGTAGAGAATCTATGATTATCTTATACATATTCCCTAGACAATGAATATGCTCATAATGCTCTCATCAAAATCTGTCTTTAAATTATTTCAATCCAAATTAATTTTACTAAGTAATAAATGACAGCAGCTAAACTTATAAGGCTATTTGGGACTATTAAGACAATGATTAAGAAGACATCAGCACCCCAAAAACTAATTAACTCAAGTACCAGCCTTTCAGATTTGTGTACCACTTCCAGGAATATGAAAAATTAAACAAATCTAACTGACATTTAAAATGTGGTTTCTCATTCTCAAAAGATGCGTGCAGCCTATAGATCTTTTGGATTATTCAGATAAAGAATTTAGAGTTAAAAGATGTGTATAAAATCAAGAGAAGCTTTACTTGAAAGGGTTATGAGGAACGCTGCAGAGCCAAATATGCAGTAAACACTCTGAGAGATACAGTGCTCTTCAGAGTTTCTCCTTGAGTCAATGCCTATAGCTGGCCATCTATAAAATCTGGTAAACAGGTAAAATTTTGAAAAGAAATTCTAGCAAAGAGAAACTCTGTCTATTACATCTGAAACATAAGCTGGTGAATTAAAATTACTTAAAAGAAAAGCCCATAAGATGAAATGGCAAAACAGTTAATATTTAAAGATAGTGCAAACAAGGAACAGACCAGAAAAATTTTAAAAAACAATACTGCATTTAGATCTTGACACTAGCCACAGCAAATGAATTCTACATGGCTTATGATTAGGAGTTCATTGAAAATAATGTCTAAATAAAAATAGAAGCAAACACTGATAAAATCTCTAATGGGGATATGTGTTTTTATTAAGAGCTATTTAAATAAGTCATAAGAATGATCAAAAGACTTGACTGTATATAAATTATGAATATTTATGTTTTAAAAATTAAAAATTCACTTAAAAGGTAATTATCAAATGGGAAAAATATCTGTTAAAGTATGACACAAGAATTAATACTGCTATTATATATTAAACTCATGTAACTTAGTACTAAAAACAGAAAAAAAAGGAAAAAGGACACTTAAAAGGCATTACACAAAAGAGGAAATAAAAATGGGGGATAAAGATACTGAGAATATTTAGTAACTGGAAAATGCACGTATGTTTAGAAAAGGATGAGATTCTGTTTCTTCTGTGAGATTACAAAAGGTTAATGCATGATATGAACACAATTTGCTGTTTCCCCACGCACAGTTGTGAAAGCATTAATCTATACAACTTCTCTAGAAAACAATTCCAAATTAGTTACAGGATGTCTTAGAAACATCAACTCTGAATCAGAATGTCTAGGACTCTACTCAAACAGTAATTGAAAATGAGGGCACGATCTTAAGATGTTCACCAGAATTCTTTATAAGATGTACAAAAATGAAAAATAATTCTATCATCCAGGAATAAAGTAGTGTTTAAATATTTTATACTGCATATATGCTATAAAATATTGTATAGGCATTACATGCTCATGAAGTAAAGAATATGAAAATATCATATAACATTAAGTTTAAATCAATATATATATAAGAAAAAATATCATGTGGGATCATTTATATAAAGAATCTAAAAAAATGATACAAATGAAAAATTATTTACAAAACAGAGAGAGACTCACAGACACAAAAAACTAATTTATAGTTACCAAAACGGAGAGCAGGAGGTGTATGGAGAAGATAAATTGGAAGTTTGGGATTAACAGATACACACACTATATACAAAATAGATTTTAAAAAAAGAAAAACACCAAGGGCCTACTGTATAGCCCAGGGAACTATACTCAATACCTTGTAATAATGTATAATGGAAAATAATCTGAAAAATAATATGTATATATATATATGTATAACTGAATCTCCTTGCTATATACTTGAAACTAACACAACATTGTAAATTAGCTATACTGCAATTTAAAAGAAACCAAAACAAATGAATATTAAGTTTTCTGAGTATAATTTCAACTTTGTAAAAATAAACATACACAGGAAAAGATGGAAATGAATTTATCGAAAGATTAATAATGTTAGTAATTAACAAAATTACTGGTGTTTTATTTTTTATTCTTTTCTATAGCTTCAATTTCAAAATATACCACCTATATTCTACCTATAATAACAAAAATCATTAAAAAGATCGATGCTTCTATTACAACTACAAAATCCAAAGTAATTACACCCAGCTCAAGAACCTTTTTGCACAGAGGCAAGGAACCAGCATCCCAGTCAACTCTTCTCCTAGAGCTCCAGAAAGTGAGGATTTTTCCAGTAGAAACTCTTCAGCAAGAAATCACTCAGGCTATTGGACAAATGAGATCCAGTCAGCCCAACTCCATCAGGTCCAAGCTGGAGCTTACACAGCCAGTCCCCATACTGGGGAACTTCTGGTGCTGCGATTCATGGGGTCGCAAAGAGTGGGACACGACAGAGCGACTGAACTGAACTGAGAGCTAGACCAAATGCCCTCTCAGCACCCTGCACCACAGCCCTGAGCTCCTTTGCACTTCTTTGATGCCAGCTGGGTTATCACATGTTTTGACAGCATTGATCCAAAAGCTCGGAAGAGTTAGGAGTGTTGCTTTAACATCTGCGTTAGGAATGCACACTTCAACCAGTCAACACGCACAGATCCATATTGGCATTCTTCCCTGAGATGAGCTTCCTATGAGTTCGGAGTCTCTTTGCCTACATCCTTGTTTTCCTTCTAGCTAAATTATATGAAGACTTCAAAAATCATTCAAATGTTCTATTTCAACTGAAGTGTTTGGCTACTGTCCTTGCCATGTCCAGACTCAGGCAGGTTCCTTTCCTCCATGTTCCCAGAGACTCCTGTGTTGATCTCTTCCTAACACTTTTTTAAAAATTGTTTAAAACACTTAACATGAAATCTACCCTCTTAGCAAAATTTATGCGTACAGTATAGTATTATTTCCTAGAGGCACAATATTACCCAGCAGATTTCTAGAACTTAATCATATTGCATAACTGAAACTTTCGATCTATTGAATAGCCACTTCCTATTTCTCCCTTTCCTTGGCCTTTGAAAGCCATCATTCTATTCTGCTTCTGTGACTTGGACTATTTTAGATATCTCATGTAGGTGTAATCATGCAGTACTTGTCCTTCAATGACTAGCTTATTTCACCTAGCATAATGTCCTCAAAATTCATCCATGTTGTAACATAATACAGAACTCCCTTCTTCTCTAAGGCTGAACAATATTCCATTGTGAGTAAATATCACATTTTTCCCCATTCATCTGCTAACGGACATTTAGCTTGTTTCTACAGCTTAGTTAGGAGTTGGTGTTAGGCACTCAGTCATGTCTGGCTCTTTGTGACCCCGTGGATTGTAGCTCACCAGGCTCCTCTGTCCATGGAATTCTCCAGGCAAGACTACTGGAATGGGTAGCCATTCCCTTCTCTAGGGATCAAACCTAAGTCTCCTGCATTGCAGGCAGACACTTTACCGTCAGAACCATCAGGGAAGCTCGGCTATTGTGCATAGTGCTCCAATGAACATGCGGATGTTAATTTCTCTTTACGGTCCTGATTTTAATTTTTTGAATAAATCTCCAGAACTGGAATTGTTGGATTATACTATAAAACTACAGTAGTTATAAAAGTATGGTACTGCATAAACACAGACACATAGAGCAATAGAAAGAACTAGAGAGCCCAGAAGTAAGTCCATGCATATAGTCAGCTGATCTTTAACAAAAGTACCAGGAGTACACAATGGGGAAAGGGTGGTCTTTTCAATCAATGGTGTCGGGAAAACTGGATATGTACAAGCAAAAGAGTAAGATTTGATGTTTATATTAAACCACACACAAAAATCAACTCAGAATAGATAAACTACCAATATAAGACTTGAAACTGTAAGATGTATACCAAAAACTGTAGGAGGAAAGTTTCATGGCATCAATTTTGGCAGTAATCTCAAAACTCTTAAAAAGCACAGGCAGCAAAAGTGAAATTGGACAAGCGTGACTGTAACAAAACAAAAGGCTTCTGCCAGCAAAGGAAGCCCTGGACAGAGTGAAGCTCTTCCCAGCACTTTTATTCAGTTTTTCTCCACCCACGTATTCTGCTTGCTAAATTAACAGCCTGTTAAGTCTACTTCTAAGATATTCAGGCTCAACGTTGAAAGATGGTTCTTCTTGTGGTGATTTTCTCAGGGGTGGTGAGAGAGGGAAGAAGGTGAGATGGAAGAGTGAAGAAAAGAGAAATTTAGACAAATTTTCCAGGAAATTTTCCAGAATGTCATTGTGTATCATGGGATTGCTCCTTGTTTCTTTCTTTTTTTTTTTCTTTTTTTGCTCCTTGTTTCTTGTTGGCCCTTGGTTTGAAGAAACAAGTGTAATGAGTCACAGTAAAATTAATTCTTCCTATAAAGGAAAAAACATGCCCCAAAGCTCAAATAATTTCTTGGCTGTTCTACACATGAGAAAGAGATCTCTACCTTAGATGTGGAGACATGGATCTGCCCTCTCTTCTTCACCCATATTCCCACAGCCTCAACATATGACAAGACTGGAGGCTGAACACTGAAGAACAGGACTGGAACACCTTACCTGAGACAATACACATATAAAATCAAAGTCGAAATGACGAACAGTAGGACATAAAGTAGCACCGTGAGCATCACACCGAGAATTCCAGATTGCATGGTTCTTTCAAACATCCAGTACAGTTTGGCCGCATCAGCTACTGGAGTCTCCCCACTCTGTGTGAGTCGCTGACAAAAGAAGATACAAATTAAAAATAATCATAATAATAAGGAGAAAACACTGATCATCAAGTTAGATAATTTAAGTATGCAAAAACCATCTGATAGTATAATTTGTTTTTAAATTAAATGTTCAAGGTACTCAAGCTCATCATATCTTCAGTTGCAGGAAGAAAAAAGAAAAGACCCGGCTTGCATGGTTGGCTTATCAGGGTTTTCTCATTTTCTCTATAAGCGTTTAAATGAGTGCACTCTACATGCAATTCATAAAGTAAAAGCCATGTTTTATTTATGTACTATTAACTTCTGATTTAATGAGCACAAAATATGAAGAAATTAAATACCATGGTGGAAAGATTCTTTTTTTTCTGAAGCAGATTTGAAAGAAATTTAATTTGTGCTTTGTGTAAAATAGATGGCTTATTTTAAAAACTTATAAAAAAAAGTTATCAGGCTATTTAATGCGAGCTTGAAAACGAAAGTTTACATTAGGTCAATTTAATAACGTCTTTATTTTAAACAGGGGAAAATATATTCTATATTGGGTTAGAAATAAATACAAGGCAAAGAGGTCTTTAAAGCAAATATAAAACACTAAGACGTTGTCATATGACTTCTTTGACCTTTGAGTTTTATAAAACATGAATGTTCTTTAATTATGACTCTCATGATCTCAAGTGGAAGTCATATGCCATATAAATGCAAATAAGGTATTTTTTCCCCAATGTGAGAAGGACACTTTTCTCTACTTTTTAAAAAATATTCATTAAACTGACCATTATATGCAGAAGATGTGGATTTGGTGCCTGTGTCGGGAAGATCCCCTGGAGGAGGGCAAGGCAACCCACTCCAGTATTCTTGCCTGGGAAATCCCATGGACAGAGGAGCCTGGCGGGTCCTCTGGGGTCACTAAAGAGTCAGACACGACCACAGTGACTAAACAGCAAAGGGCATGTCTAAAACGAATCCATAGTACACACGTATAGAAAAAAGCAGAAACCTGGAGAGGTTCACTTATATTTTTCTTACATCAAAATATCTGGTAGTGATGTTCCAACTCTCAGCTGCTGCTTCTTCCACCGCCACTCCAGAACTTATTTCTATGTGCTGTTCTGGGATTTACAGAAGTAAATGGATTTCCCTTGCAAAATGGAAGCCTGTTGCTAGGACTTTGGGCAGCAGATCTGAGAAGGCATCTCGCTTGCCTTGGTTGTTCACTAGGCTGGCTTTCCCTTGCTCAGGGTTCCGGGCTGATCGTTCTAAGTCCACTAATGGCTTCTCCGGCCCTGTGTGAGAATGCAGACTTCTTATGTCTGAGAGGAAGGACCCCTGTTTACAACCTGCAGATAAGTGTGATTGGTGACTCTGCGAGATGTAAATTTAACATCATTAAAATGAACTAAAAGCAGTGTGCTTCAAGCTTGCCCATGTACCTAGTGTCCAGTCTCCATGTAAAGGGTTAGAGGTACAATCATGTGCCAGTGAGAGTTTGTTGGTACTTGGAAGAGTTGCTTTCAGATTCTAGCCTGTCACCACTCTCTGAAGTCTCAGTACCATGGACCACCTTGATGACAAGTCAGAAGAGGGAGCCTGATCAGTTAGAGGGACTTCCCAGGTGGCTCTGAGGTAAAGAATCCCACCTGTAATGCAGGAGACCTGAGTTCAATCCTTGGGTTGGGAAGTTTTTCTGGAGAAGGGAGTGGCTACTCCACTATTCTTGCCTGGGGAATTCCATGGACAGAGGAGCCTGATGGGCTAGAGTTAGAAGTGGCTGTGTTTTCCATCCCATCCTAAGTCTTTTCACCCCTTTGATTAGCCTCATTCACATTCTGAGTGGATTGGCTGGGACCAACTGGATTTTGTCCATGTTCCTATTTTTTGTGGATTCCAGGTTAGTAAGGAGACTTGCCACCAAGGATTATTGAGCAGGAGGGGTAGAGAAGGATGCTATCTACATTCCAGTAGGACCGTCGCCCCTGGTATCTCCCGGCTCCTCCTGGGGCCTCATGTGTCTACTGAGAAGGTGAGGAGCCACCTCAGAAGGTGAGGTGGTCCTATTGCAACATCACAAAGGAGGCCATCTGGGAGGATGAGCACCTGCCGTTTATGATCTTCTGAGATCTCACAGCCCTCCTGGAACAGCTTTCCTGTTCCAACCAGGTCCCCTAGAGAGATCACCAGATGAATAGTCCACTGTATCAAAGGCAGCTGACAAAACATGCTCTGTTAATTTACCCTGGTGCCTCTGATGTCATCTACAGGGAAGTAGCCTCCAGCAGGGCCATCTCAGAACCAGTACAGAGGTCTGTGACCTGATGGAAGCTGACTTGGATTGTATCAGATGAATGTAACACTCGTGTGTGTGTGTGTGTGTGTGTGTGTTCAGTCACTAAGTCACATCCAACTCTTCTGAACCCATAGACTGTAACCTGGCAGGCTCCTCTGTCCATGGGATTTCCCAGGCAAGAATACTGGAGTGGGCAGCCATTTCCTACTCCAGGGGATCTTCCCGACACAGGGATCGAACATGTCTCTTTCATTGTCGGATGGATTCTTTACTGCTGAGCCACCGGGGAAGCCATTATTGGCAGTTCAGTTCAGTTCAGTTCAGTCGCTCAGTCATGTCTGACTCTTTGTGACCCATGGACTGTAGCACACCAGTCTTCCCTGTCCATGACCAACTCCTGGAGCTTGCTCAAACTCATGTCCATTGAGTCAGTGATGCCATCCAACCATCTCATCCTCTCTCACCCCCTTCTCCTCCTGCCTTCGATCTTTCCCAGCATCAGGGTCTTTTCCAATGAGTGAGTTCTTCACATCAGGTGGCCAAAGTATTGGAGCTTCAGCTTCAGCATCAGTCCTTCCAATTAATATTCAGGACTGATTTCCTTTAGGATTGACTGGTTTGATTATTGGCAGAATCTATTTCAAATACAATTAACAAGCAAGGTCCATCAAAAACCCTCTTGCTATGATCTGGTGGTGGCGGTGGTGTTGGTTTGGTTGCTAAGTCGTGTCTGACTCTTGTGAGGCCAAGGACTGTAGCCCGCCGGGCTTCTCTGACCATGGAATCCTCCAGGCAAGAGTACGGGAGTGGTTTTCCATTTCCTTCTCCAAGCTATGATCTGTTGGACACAATGAATAGAGTCGAAACACATATATACCAGTTGGAAAACCATCTTCTTAAAAGGATAAATAGAGTAGTTAAGGAATATTATTCCATGAATTAAGATAAGTTTATGAATGAATATTTGATTTTGAATTATTAGCATGTTTTATACAAATTCATATTGTAAGTATATCATTGTTAATTATGAAATCTTAAACTATATATTTTAGAGTGAAAATGCACTGTTTTGTCATTTCATATAACATCACAAATGTTAAATGCCTGTGGAGAAATTTTTTAAATAATTTTTTAAATTATTTATTATTTAGAAATCTTTAAAAAGCTCTTCTTCTTCTTCAATATATCTATTACAACAGAGTAGTAAATCAAAAGGAAATAAATAACCTAACCAAGTAAAGCAACTACTGTACAATTACTTTTTACAAAGTTTGGCTGTGAAAATCCTTTGTATTAAAAAAAAAAAATTACCAAAAAGGTTACAAAAGAAACCTTCTTTGTAATAATTTTGAAAATGTACCAATTAGTTTGGATTTGATCTCCACTATTTTCTGTTTTTTGCAAGTGTTTAACATAGCTAAAACTACACTTAAAATGATTGCATTAGACATCCACAAATTTTTATTATGAGGAGAAAATGAATAACTTAAATTTAAGGTGCATATTGAATTAAGCATGATTATCGAAGCTTCCCGTGTCAACTGATCTGTACACTAACATTACTCTCTATGTCAAGGACTCATATCCCGATTATTTTACTTGACTTACCCCCAGGACAGTATCCACAATAAATACTGCCAGTGGGTCCAGAACTGCCCATAGTCCCATGGTGATGATTAACTTTGACAGGACATCAGGGCAGAAGGCAAACAGCAGCTGACAGCCCCATCTGACCAGAACCAACAGAAGTACCACTGCGTTCAGCAGGAAAGGCCCCACCGCAACCACAAGCATCTCTTCTGCGACATGAAGGGAAGAGGCTGGGTAGCAGAGTTCCACCGTGAGGGGGGAAAAACGGAATCTGCGGGGGAAAAAAGCAGCGAGACCCGTGCAAAAGAGAACTCCATAAAACGCTAAGTACACAAAACACTTGGCAGGACAATGTGTTTTTATTTTTAATGCAGAAATTGTGACACTTAACAGCATCTCAAAGTTAAGTGTTAGAAGTCTTCACCTTTTCCTTAGAATCTCAACAGCTCACTTTCAAGGAAATGGCAAATTCTACCTTGTTCGTTGTTCTTGTAAATTTCATATGCCGTCATAGAAAGGATAGCATTTTAATCCGCTGAACAGAGCATTCTTTAGACTAAAAACTAGCCAGCAGGTTGACATACTCACTAGAAGGCTCTCTGAAATCAAAGTATAGCGGTGGACTTAGTAATGACTCAGTCTCTAACAGAAATCAGAAATACAAATAAATCTCATAATTCTCTGCAAGTTTCACGTCGCTGAACGATTTTGCTTATGATTCTCTAGCTAGAGCCCCTACCTACAACAACAACACTGCTGACCCCAGAAACATCTAAAGGGACAATTTCACACAACTCAGGATCTAAAGCTTGAATCCAAGGGGAGCCCAGTAATTCAAGAAGCCTTCATCCAGACTCTGGCGCCCTCTTTCCAAGCAAAGTGAGCCGTCCTTGACTCTCATTTTCCCCTCCCCTGTGTTTCAGCCTCACAGAGCTGCTGTTCTGTAGTTAATCCTGTTTGTGTATCCTGCTTATCAGCTCTCTACTAAAGAGTTCTTCATTTTATCCTTTCCTTGACCTTTGCTTTGAAGGAAACTATTGTGCTTTGTTCTTAGGCCACTGTGAGTATCAAATAAAATAAGGTATATACATTTCTTTATCAGAGGACCTATCATAGAGTAAAAACAGAAAAATTCTCACTGTTGCTATAGCTATTGTCAAGCCCCACAACTACAACATGGCATGGAGCGAATGTATGATTCAAGCCTGCAGAACTAGGCAATGATACGAAATATCCAGTGTTCAGGTCCTTTGATTCTTTTTCTTTTATTTTTTTAATTGGAGTATAATTACTTTCAATGTTGTGTCAGTTTCTGCTATACAACAGTGTGAATCAGTTGTACGTATACATACACCCCTTCTCTCTTGTGCTTAGATCCTCTGTTGCTTAAGAAACTAGATAAACTGAGCTACCAAGATATCTGTGCAGTCTCGTTTCATTAACAACCGATAAAGACAGAGCTGCCTTTCCTATTGAAATAATAACAGAGCAAATAGTATAAAGCAAATATCCCAAGCACATGATATTTATTGTTTCTACTTTAGAAACTCTTACACACACACACAAAGGAAGGTAGGGGAGGAAGGAGAGAAGAAAGGAATACAAGACCTATTTCATTCTCCCATGAAGATACAGTTATTCAGTATATTTAAACTCTCCTATGCTATAATATATAGAGAAGTTTGTGATTTAATTCTAAAAGATGACCCACGACTGTATATGTTTATGTATAACATACATCCTCATTGTTTTTGAAAGTGTCTTAACTAGTTTGCAATCTTCTTAATTGAAAATATACACACGTCTCTGTTTTTATCTGTACCATCTACATTTGAGAAAATGAATTTTACTTGTACTGACATCTATCTGTCTATCTACAGTGTCTCTGAAATCGTGTTTATGGAGAGATAACCTTTACAGCATCATCTTTTTCCAGAGGATAATGGTCCAGAAAGCTGCCTGGGCCTGAGTTTGGTAATTGTTTAGATTCAATCATTTTGCAGAAGAAGCAATCTTTGCTTCTCTGAGGACAGATGATAAATCATACTTATATTACTTCTAATATACCCTCAGCCTAAGTCTCACTCTGATAAAATCAAAATAGGATAGAATATTGTTTAAATTCCCTTTTGGGTTCTACTCAGATATTAGAACATATTTGAATCTGCTAAATTTTAAATAAATATTGATGCACCAGTTATATATCTGTATACACAGGCCCAAAATGAGAATCTAACTGTAACAGACATTCCTGCTCTTAAAGACATTTTTGTCTTTTCAACTCATGTCTGCATTTTAGGTCTTAAGGTAAGTGGGTGAGAGAGGAGTTCTGTACTCTCGTTGGCCTCTCAAGATGAAACTGTATGCCTTTGACTTTCAGGGGAAGCACTCACTTTGTAACAGGAGTTGAAGTGGCTTGGAGGAAAAACCACTGGCTGAGATAATGCAGGTAGAGCCTCAGGAACCAGAGAGAAGCCATCAGCAGGATGATGTACCAGAAGCCCTGGCTTTGCCATTGAGCGAACTCAAGTTTGGAAAACACTGACACCAGCACAAAACAGAGATGCTTGAAGAATTCTCCAGATGCGGCGTTAGCGGCAGCTGAGGAACGGCTACAAACAAAGAATCAGTAGATAAATCCTGGGCTTAACTGCAACCCAAAATAAGATATTTTGAGAATGATAAGGAAGACACAGTGAAAGTTAATTTGAATGGAAGTATTTCTTAGCCACCTGGGACTCAAACTAGTCGTAGTCCTTTTCACTACAATGGATTACTAAGGGGGAACACATAGGTAACATGGATATCAGGAATTCCCTGGTGTTCCAGCGGTTAGGAATCTGAGCTGCCACTGTCAAGGACTCAGGTCCAATCCCTGGTTGGGAAACTAAGATCCCACAAAACACAAAAGCATGGATGTGGAAATGCCAATCAAAACCATAACGATAGATCTCCTCATACGTGTTGTTAACACGATGGCTACTATCAGAAAAAAAAAAAGACAAAATAATATATTGATGAGAATTTGAAAAAAATGGAACTCTTAAACACTGTTGGTGGGAATATAAAACCATACAATCAGTATGAAAAACAGTACAACAGATCCTCAAAAAATTAAAAAAGCACAACTACCGTATGATCCAGCAATACTCCTTCTGGGTGTTTATCCAAAAGAATTCAAAGCAAGATCCCCAAAACATGTTTGCACACCTATGTTCATAGCAGCATCACTCACAATAACCAAAAAGTGGGGAAAGCCTAACTGTCAATCAAGTGGAATAATTATTCGCCTTAAAAAGGAAGGAAATTCTGCTACATGCTACAACAGGGATGAAGCTTGAAAGTATTATGCTAAGTGAAATAACCCTGTTACCGAAAGAAAAGTACTATATGAGTCTACCTATGTGAGATGCCTAGAGTAGTCAAATTCATCGACAGAAGGCAGAATGCTGGTTGCCAGGGTCCAGGGGAGAGACAGAGGGAAGCCCTTTAATGGTATAGAGTTTCCGTTTTGCAAGATGAAAAAGCTGTAGAGATGGGTTGCCCTACCATGAGGATATACTTACAACTGAATTGCACACTCAACATGGCTAAGATGATGCATTACAGGATATGTGTGTGTTGCAATCAAATTATTTAAAGAAATATGAAAATAAATCACTGTAAACAATAAACAAATTTTGTAAAAAAAATCTTTAAAATTTATACCACAGTTCTGCTTACCTCACCTACTCATAATGATCCCTCTCTATTAAGATTAGATTTAATTATTGGCATATAACTGGTTCAAAGTTAACTATTTCATTTTGAAAATTGAAGTGAATGACTCACATACCACTAAAAACACATGAATGAGAATTTGTAACTTAAGAACTCTCATATTCTGTAATACAATACTGACATTTTCTGTTGAAAAATGAGTTAGATACAATGAAAGAGTTAGATACAATGATTCTGATTAAGCTCTGGTTTCCTCTCTCTGTGTGGTGTTGACAGCAGGAGATGTTTTCAAATTTGTTTTAAAGTATCGTTTGCAAAAAAAAAAATAAAAAACAAGGAAGGGTTGGGAGTTGGAAAAGAAAGAGTCCTTGCTGTGTATGGATACTGTGTTTCTTTGGGGGTGATGTTCTAAACTGCACTGAGATGATGGCTGCAGTAGTGTGAATATCCTGAAAACTTTAAATTGTAGGCTTTAAATAGGTGGATGGACTGAGCAACTGAACTGAACTAAACTGAACTGATGGTGTATGAACTGGGCTTCCCAGGTGGCTCAGTGGCAAAGAATCCACCTGCCAATGCACGAGACACAAGAGACCTCTTAGAATTATTAGGAATATTTCTAATCCTAGAATTATTCTAGGATAATTCAGCAAATTCCTAAACCAAAATTAGTCCTGATTATAAACACATTACCAAAGGAGAAGCTGGTTCCGCGATACGCAGTTCAGGGGTTTAGTGACTAACTAACCACAGCTGTTCAAGGCATTGTGGGAACATTAAGAGAAATGGAATTCATAGACAGATTCCAAAGATTTTATATACAAAAGCTCATCTCTCTCTGAAGACTATCAAATAAATGGCAATTGTACCACCAAAAGAAGGTAAGTCATAGACGTTAAGTCTTTGGGAAGTAAAAAGAAGAAAAACTAAAAACAGTCAGTGAAAGAAAATCCATTATTCCCTTTAAAATTCCAATCCATGACTTTACCCTTCTGGCCTGTACAGGACTAGTAAGGTGCTGACCTTGACACTGGCAGCTTATTGTTGCTCTTGGTGTCTTTTTCCCTGAAGGTGGAGGGCATCGTCTCACCGAATGCTACGTGCCATCTTGTACTAAGCATGCTTTTCAGTTACTCAAATGAGGAACAGTCAAACAGGAAACAGGCCCCCGAGAGGCTCTGGTTTACCAACGGTAAAATTGTCAGGAGAGTGACTCTCTTATAGAAGGATTCCAGAATACATTTACCATCATGTGAAATGAAACCCAGGGCTTGCTACACTGCTGAAGGAAAATATTCTGTGCATGATCTCCTCTTCAGTTAATTATTCTGTCACTGTTTTGCCTCTTCAAAGAGAAGAGAAAATCAAACACAGATTTGACATTGTGTTGTTTGCAAAAAACTGGAAAATCTCAAATGATGCAAAACAGAAAAGACAGTAGCTTCTTTGACCTTTGGAAATTTCCACTGTTTTTTTTTTTTATTTATTGACATGAAATGACTAAGTAGTTTAAATATTTATGCCTACTATCAAGTCATACTTTTACCCTTTGTTTCACCAATAAAGGGCTTCCCAGCCACATTCTGATATACATATTTATTTATAGGATATTTGATTTAGGATAAATAACACCAAAATTTCATTGCATACCATTTATATCTAATTCAACATATTCAATTTTCTTATACATAGTCAACACAACTAAGTATTTGTTCCTGTTTGTTTGCCTAACTAGTAACTATACCATCTGGATTTAAAGGATTGGGAAGACCTTGGCATCAGAGTTTAAAAAATTGGACACTGCAAAGATAGAAATGAATAAAAGAATCAGTTGATGCCAGATGATGCCAAATAAAAGGATGCATCCAGAAGCTCATTAACTGAACAACGTTAATCAACTATATCCTCAGAAACAATTCCTGAATGACAAGAAAGTCTACGTGAGTGCTTCTGTCCTAATGGTTTTGAACTTATACCTGAAATACAAGCGTCCACTAATATAGAATTTCATCCACAATGCTCCTGCATATATTGTTCTTAAAGTAGATTTCATTCAAAAGACATTTGTGCATCCATGTTTCCAAATTGCCTTGAAAGAAAGTACCTTTTTCATTCTCATATGCATTCAAGGCACGCTGCGACCCACGGTACCACGGCCTAATATCTTCATCCACATTTTAACTCTTCTCTCCTTCCCCTGTAATCTTTCTTGGTTATGGACAAAGAGTATGACCATCAAAAGGATAACAAATGGCCTCCGCCACTGGGGTGTGTAACATGAACAGTGGGAATTGATTTGTTGGTTATGAAGGCAGCCATAGAGCACAGATCATTGCAAAATCACATTGAGGCCGGCAGCCACGCCTCGGGCTGGCGCAGGCGGACCATCTGTCGCTCCCGGGGTGAGCTGCCAGAGGGCGCGAGGAGTCGGGAGGTCGTCCAGTATTCAGCTATTAAATGAAACCTATTTCTCTGGACTTCAGCCACATTTCATATGACACACATATAGCCCTCTTCCGTGCCCAGTCCTTATAGAGACCTGAAATCAAACAAGATTCCCATGATCCATCAGTGCAATAATACTAGAAACCAATAATAATAATACCAAAATAGCTTTGAAAGAAAGAAAAAAAGAGCATGGAATGCATTCCTCAACTCTCTCCTACAGTGAACAGGAGTCCTTAGGTCTGGGAAGGACCAAATCCTGAGATCTGTGAAGCAAAGAGGAATTAAACACCCTGGGGTGAGGGGTGGGCAGGAAACCTGGGCAGGCATTCCGTCACACAGGCCATTCTCAGAGGAGTGAAGTCCTATTTCCAACCAGGAAATGCGTTGAATTGGTTGGAGCAGGTCTTTGTATCACTAAGTAGTGTTGATAGAGGCCGAAGCTGCAGAAGTGAGAGAAGCCTTGTCCGCCTGTGTAGGAGTGTGGACTCTTCTCTGGCACCATCCGTAGCCCACAAAGTATTTTTGAAGGTGAGGGCGATGAGGAGGGATGACTAAGAATGAGAAAACCGCCCTCAGGATTTTCTAAATGACAGCTGAGAAAACTCTCATAAGTGCACAGCAGTGAATCATTCAATGGTTTGACTGGTAGGGCCTCTTTGGGCCAGTTCACTGTGACATCATGTTTAAAAGACAATGAGGTTAATAAATAAATAAATATATATATATATATATATATATATATATATGTCAAGATGAAGAAACACTTATTTGGAAAGAAATAACATTAGTAAAAAATGAGTTACTATATTACTATAACCATGTGCTGGTTATTGGATTAATCTATGTAAATTATAAATGGCATCAGCTTTCTTTTTTTAACCAAAGTTATTAAAACATCCAAATCTGCTGTTGTTTTGTCATGGTTTCAAGTTTTTGGGGAAATACTTTCACAAAAGTGTCTGTACATTCACATTTGACAAAATGCTTTGGACAAAACTGTTACCTGTTCTTCCAACATTTAGAAAGCTTTCTCAAAAAAGAAAACTTCATAAGTTTATCTGGAGGTTAGCATTTTTCAACTAGATTTTTCCCCCTAAAATTCTGTCTCCTTGGCGAATTGGGTGGTATACTTTTAACATAACACATTGTACTTTGAACAGGTTTAATTCAATTTACAAAAAAATGCCTCTAATTAAGTTAAAAGATCTTTGAAAATTGCTAAATCTTAGGGGTAATAGTATCACAACTGACATTGAAATAATTGATCATTCCCACTGAGGCACAAAAGTATGAATGTTCTAATGAGAAAACAGGGATTGAGTATGTTGAAGGACTCCAAAGAGACTCCCAAACTCTTAAGGCTGTTATTTCCAGTGACAGTCTGAATGGGAGTGGGAGGCATCAGAGAGGGGCAAAGGCAGACACAACTTTTCCTCCAGTAGAAAAAGAAAATGAAATAAAACTTCAAAAATAAAGTTACATCTTGAAGCAAAGGTAACCAAAGTCCGTTTGCCTTTTTAAAAATAGTATCTTTTATTGAACATGTGTGTTTCTGCTTTAGGACACCATTTTTTTTTTCCACTTACTAATACTACTTTCTTTTTTAAAACAGTGTATTGAAGTATAGTTGATTTGCAATGTTGTAATTTCTGCTGTACAGCAAAGTGATCCAGTCATACATGTGTGCACAGCCCATCCCTTTAGTCGTGTCCGACTCTTTCTGACCCCATGGACTATAGCCCACCAGGCTCTTCTGTCCATGGGATTCTCCAGGCAAGAGTACTGGAGTGGGTTGCCATGCCCTCCTCCAGGGGATCTTCCCGACTCAAGGACTGAACCCGTGTCTCTTAAGCCTCTTGCCTTGGCAGCCAGGTCCTTTACCACTAGTGCCACCTGGGAAGCCCCTCAGTTATACATATATGCATTCATTTTCACAGTCTTTTCCCATTACACAGGTTTATCACAGGATACTGAATATAGTTCCCTCTGCTGTATGTCAGGACCTTGCTGTTTATCCATGCTATATATACCAGTTTGCACATGCTAATCCCAAACTCAGAATCCTTCCTTCCCCCACCCCAAAGAGCACATTCTGCAATACTCTGTAGACGCAATATTACAATAGAATGAATCTATTTTTCCAAGAGAAATTTTCTTAGAGTGAAGTATAAGCAAATGCAGGGCTGCTTTATGATAGAGAAGCTATACGCGAGCTTAGGGCAACTAGTGCCCCAGACTGCATGACACCAGCGCAGGAAGCAGAGAGGCGGTTCTGTCACACTTATGATCAAAGCATTCCTTCTGACCTCATGAAATCCCTTTCCTTTGCAGCTAATCTGTTGGTCAGAAGAACATTTACCTTGCCAGTATCTGCCTGGCCTAATTGGTTAAAATGTTTGCAAAGCACTTGATCAGAGAAAATAGCTAAATACTTTATGCCTAATGGAAATTTGATTAACAATTGGAGCAATAACACAAAAACAATAATTCAAAAACAACTGCACTGGCAAGATGCAGGATTATAAACATGAGATCAGCGTTGTTGTTCAGTACCTAAGTCATGTCTGAGTCTTTGCGACCTTATCAATTATAGTCCACCAGGCTCTTCTGTCCATGAGCTTTTCCCAGCAAGAATACTGGAGTAGGTTTCCATTCCCTCCTCCAGGGGATCTTCCTGACCCTGAGAGCAAACCCACATCTCTTGCATTGGTAGGCAGATTCTTTACCACTGAACCACCTTTGAAGCCCTGCGGAAAGTACTTAATCTCTCTAAAATAATACCCATAAGATACTTATTTACGATACCTATTTCAAAGTATCATGGAGCAATCAAAAGGGAGAATGTAATACTTTGTCCCATGTACCTGCTTAGTCTCTAAGTTGTGTCTGACTCTTTGCGATCCCATGGACTGTAGCCCACCAGGCTCATCTGTCCATGGGATTCTGCAGGCAAGAACACTGGAGTGAGTTGCCATGCCCTCCTCCAGGGGATCTTCCCAATCCAGGGATCAAACCCAGGTATCTCACATTGTAGGCAGATTCTTTACCATCTGAGCCCCAAGGGAAGCCCAATACTTGTCTCATAACAAGTGTCAATTTAATATTAGCCAAAAATAATTTTTCATCAGTAATAATAATAGTATTTTCTAAATAAGTAATAAGGAAAATAATCAACATTTTAAGACAAGTTCTAGTAATCATTAATGCATATCTTTTTTGAAAACTTTTAAGTAATGGCTTAAAATAGAGGGGCATATATTCTCATAATTTAGCACAACAAAATACATAATATATTAACACTTTTTCTCTCCAATTTAATTCTGAGTTGTTTTATTTAGCCACCTATTATAAAAAGTAATTTGTGTTGATAGCTCTGAGGAAATTTAGAAATTAAGGAGCTAATTAAATTCCTTCAGAGTAATTTTTGAGTCTCTGTATCAATATATACATGTGTGTGCACATATTGAAACATCTGCAAGTGGCCAAATACAGCTAGACATTTCTGGAAACTGACCTTCCATCAAGACTACTGAGCCTGTTTCCCCAGGGCAAATAAATCTAACTTTTAAGCCATATTTCCAAAGAAATCATAGTTCGTGCACCCGGCAGACTGAACTAGAATGTCAGAAATTACAACCAAGTTAGGAAAGAAAGGTAATGAGAACCTGACCTATTTGTTGTGAACTTGCTATGGATGGAGAATCTAAAGGAAATCTTAAGTTAAAATAATAATACATATCCTATGAATCATTTAAATAATGATCCCATTTCTATAAATCATTTGGCATCTTCAAAGTTATATTTGAATGGTATTTTTATAAGCGCTCCACCTGCATATTTTTTTAAAAAAGTTTTTCAAACATATTACAAAAGCGTTATTTTAAAAAGCCACATCTGGTGTAAGAATTATGGGATATCAACCTGAAACAAAAGTACGATCACAACTTGCAAAATGCATTGCTAAGCACCAAATAATTGATGCTTTCCAACTGTGGTGCTGGAGGAGATTCCGGAGAGTCCCTGGGACTGCAAAGAGATCAAGCCAGTCAATCCCAAAGGGAATCAACCCTGAATATTCATCGGAAGGACTGATGCTGAAGCTGGAGCTCCAATGTTTTAGCCACATGGTGTGAAGAGCCAACTCGTTGGAAAAGACCTTGATGCTGGGAAAGATTGAAGACAAAAGGAGAAGGAAGCAGCAGAGGATGAGAGAGACTCAACAGACAACTTGAGCAAACTCTGGGAGATAGTGACGCACAGGGGAGCCTGGCATGCTGCAGTCCATGGGGTCGCAGAGAATGGGACATGACTTAGCATGTCCCATTAACAGCGGCTGGCTTAATGTTGCATATATATTCTTATATTGCAAGGATGTACTATTTTTGTCAATTGAAACTCTGACCTGTAAAATGACAGCTTCTTAATCTTTACACTTATTGAAGTACACATTATCCAAGGAGATACCTGACAATGCTGATTAGAACACCAAGGGAAACAGAGGTCCCAGAAATGTTTGGTTCTCTCCTACTGGAAAGTCTTCTCTGAGGCAGTGCTGCAGGCAGAGGACCCCCCGGGAAGAGAACTTGAGATTCACAGACACCTGTTCTGTGTAGAGGTTTGCAGAGCTGAGAAGGAAATCCTGGCCCTTCGAGAGGGTGTAGCTGAGTCCTTGACTGATGCCCTGGAGTTGGAGTGGCCCTTGGGAACTATCCCAAAAAAGGCAAGGAGGCAAAGAATGTGTCCTTCCTCCTCAATTCACTGTCAGCTGCCCTGCGGGAGGGGCTTCTGGACAAGAACAGTTCCTGTGACCAAGGAGAGTCATGAAAAGGACACCTCGGATCATGAGAGACAGAGTGACTGCTGGGAGGATATGAAGACCACGCTGTGGAGGCAGCATCTGATGAAATCAGAATGAGACAAAACCACTCTGGCTCCAGATCAGACGATGACTGGGGAAAAGCGTTCTAATCAGAGCCAGTAAGCCCCTGGGTCTAGCCATCCCCAAGGCCCCTGGCCAGTTCTCTTCTTTATCTTCTACCACTATCCACTACCACTATTCTTTCAATTGGTGCAAATGTATATTAATTGTTGTCATTTTGACCAAACAATCCTAATATGAATCCTAATATAAATTCAGTGTTTACCAGTTTTGGGGCTTGAAAGGGGAAGAAGGAGGGGGAGAACATCTTTCCTGTGGATCAACAAAAAACAGCTAATTAAAATAATTGTAAGATTTGCACAGACCATGTAGCAATGATTAGTTGGCTCCCAGGAAGCACTTTCCAATCTGACTGTCCCTGGCCCACCTCCAACTCTCAAGGCGAAAGGAATCTAGAGGTTCCTGTCTCTAATTCCTCTTTGCAACTAGGAGGTTATCCGACCCAGTTATGGACAATGAGATGCAAGGAGCAGGTTTCCGAGAGATTTCTGAGAATGCTAGTAGGAGAGAGAAATTGGATTAAGTATTGATTTAGATGTTGCTATTGTGGTTGGTGCTGCCTGTGTGGGTATGTTTTGTGAAGATCATTACAAAATATTTGCCCCGTTGCCTGTACCACAAACAGCAAGTATCATTTAGAGAGATTGCCATTAGATTCCCTAACGAAACATTTTTCCAGCCAAGCTTCTATATGTGTGTGTGTGCATATGAGTGTAAGTGTGTGTGACTATGTGTATATGTGTATCTATGTGTCTGCGTATACTGTGTATGTGTATTTATGTGTCTGTGTGTATGAGTGTGTGTGTGTATGAGTGTATGTGTATGAGTGTGTGTGTGAGTGTGTGAGTGTTCAAAAGCAACTTACAGCCTTGGAGCTGTATCTCCCTGAGGGCAACTGCAGACATGAACACACACAGTAAGTCTAGAAATATGGTGAAAATATATTATTATGTAAAATGTTAAATCTTCTGCACTGTTCCTTACAACATTAATTATTAGGTCTAACTTGGTGAACACAAAAGAAATCACTCAATAGGTAATTTAAGAGTGCATGTATGCATGTTCAGATGCTCAGTTGTGTCCGACTCTTTGTGACCTCATGGACTATAGCCCACCAGGTTCCTCTGTCTATGGGATTTCCCAGACAAGAATACTGGGGTGGGTTGCCATTTCCTTCTCCAGGGGAACGTCCTGACCCAGGCATCAAACCCATACCTCCTCCATCTCCTGCACTGGCAGGCAGATTCTTTACCATTGAGCCACCTGGGAAGCCCCGTTTGAGAGCACGAGGTTAGGATTAGTACAGTAGCTGAAAAGAAGGATATGGTATGATGTGCCAGGAGTAAATGGGCTACTTAACAACCCTCTAAATTCACTCTGGATGGAGGCATCCAATACCACATTAGGAAATTCTAGATTCCTGAACATAACGATTTTCAAAAGAAAGGACAGTGCAGAATCCCTATGTGAGGCAAATGATGGTAGACCTCCCCAAGGGGTCAAAACCACACTAGGAATTTGAGCCCAAGTCTTATGAAGCCAAAAAGGCATTACCTTTTGTCTTTCTACAGCAGTGAAGAGCTATGTGCAAGGATAGTACCTGAGATATCTGATCTCACCTTCTAAAACCATTGAGCATGTTTGGAAATTAATCCCCGTTTATATAACAATTGATCAGATTTTGTAGAAAACAACTCATAATCCAAAATCCTGAAGTCATGAGCAAAGCTCGTGGAAAACAAAAATCCTCTTGTTTTCCTTCAAGATTGTGGCTGTAGTGTCTTCATTTACTTTCTGAAAACAGCAGAGAAAGAATAAGGGCAGATTGCCAAGTCTGAGAGTAGGGACGTCCTTGAAGACAGCCTAAACCAAAATAAACACAAAAACAAACATGTCTACAGTGAAAAGATAGTAACACTGCATTATAATTAGCTGTCTCAGGAAGTGAGGGTATTTTCAGTTAACTGAACGGGTGACAATTACTTGGATTACTGTCGTGCTTAAAATGTCAGTGTTAAATGATTGCTTTAAGCACATAATAATAAATTCTGCATTCTTAAGTGGCAAATACAACAAAGCCAAATACAGAGAATGTTTTTAGTGGAAGCAAAACTTGAACATGAACAAATACCTGCACCACATATTTTTAAAACAGAGGAACAAAAGAGAAATAGCAATCGACAGGCAGACATGGTTCCGATATTTACCACTTTACCTAAAATTAGGAAAACATCGAAATCTGAGAGAGACAACCAGTTTAGGGGCACACCCATCATTTCCCAAGTAAATGCATAAGGACTGCTGAGAATTTCTATAGAACCTGAAAGGCTTCTTCCTGGCAATCTGTTAATTATAGCATTTATGAAAATAGCATTGGTTAATTTCACACCTGCCATTAAATCCTACATGATTTCCTGGGATATGTTGTGATTACACTGTAGCCCTGCAAACCATATTTTCCCCATGTCAGTGTTAATTGTACAGGATTAACAAATAACAAGTGCCATTCGCTTATACTGCCACTGTTGGTAATGTCTCTCTTTGTATCCAACGTAGGTTTGGTTTCCTTTTGAATCCCCCCGTCCCTTGAGCAAGCATAAACTGCTCAACTGTGGCAGTTTTTCCTTCCTGCAAACCATGCCACCTGGAAAGCAATACCATGGAGCAGGAAGTTACATTTAACCTCAAAAGACAGTTCTTGCCTTTGCCAACTCCAGTCTACTTTGCTAGGTTGGATATTCTTTTATTCATCACCTCTAGTTCAACCAACACTATTTTAGGAGAACAGAGAAGAAATATCCTGGTCTCAGTCTCTCTTCTTTTGTTCCCTGGGGAAGAAAGACGTGCACATACGGATCGTGGACTGTCTAACTGGAAGGTTACCTTAAGTCTGGGGTGGCTAAGAAGTCACTGTAGCTGGGAATGTTTAGGGACCATCTGCTGAGAAGATGGTTCCTGAGGGGACTTTAAAAAGCCTGGCAGGATTTGGGTTGGTCAAGGGGTAAGAGTTTGAGAATCATAACAAAATAAAAGCAGAATCCCAGAAGAAAGTCTTGCAGGGTGACAGGACTAACCTAGGTGGCTCCCATCTTTCGTCACAGAAAAGGAAAGTAGATCTCCCCCAGAAAGGCTTTGAGAATTAACACAATTTTGAAAAAGGTTCATTAACTTGCATTGTTCGTATCCTGAGTTAGACACTTCTGGATAAAAAATAAAGAGAGAAAAGCTAATATATTTCTTCAGCTTAAAAAAAATCATGTTCTTATTGTGTCAAATTAGTACGGGTCTCCTCTCAGAATGGGTACACCCAGGAGAGTTAACTGTTGCTGTTGTTTAGTCACTAAATCGGGTCTGACTGTTACTCTTCTGTGACCCCCTAGACTGTAATAAGCTCACCAGGCTCCTCCATCCATGGGATTTCCCAGGCAAGAACACTGGAGTGGGTTGCCATTTCCTTCTCCAGGGATTTTTCCCGGCTCAGGGATCAAACCCACGTCTCCTGCTTTGGCATATGAGTTCTTTACCACTGAGCCTCTGGGGGAGCCCGAGCTAACTGTTGCTGCTGCTGCTGCTAAGTTGCTTCAGTCATATCTGACTCTGCGCGACCCCATAGATGGCAGCCCACCAGGCTCCCCCACCGCCGGGATTCTCCAGGCAAGAACACTGGAGTGGGTTGCCACTTCCTTCTCCGAGCTTCCAAACTTCCAACATTGAAGGAAAAATCTATCCTTCTTTAAATACAAGGCTTTCTTTGAAAAGTTTGATTAAATAAACAAACGACAAGTCAAGGAGTCAGTTATGGGGATTCCCAGATGGCTCTAGTGGTAAAGAACCTGCCTGCCAATGCAGGAGACGTAAGAGACAAGAGATGTGGGTTCAGTTCCTGGGTTGGGAAGATCCCCTGGAGAAGGGCATGGCAATCCACTCCAGTATTCTTGCCTGGAGAACCCCATGGGCAGAGGAGCCTGGCGGGCTACAGTCCACGGGGTCACAAAGAGTCAGACAGGACTGAAGCAACTTGGCACGCACGCTGAGAGCAGCCTCATCCATTTTTAGGACAGCAATCAGGCACACACCTGAAGGAGCCTGTGGTGAGGAAAAATCTGGGAGGTGAGCCACGCTGCTGATTCAGCACCACCTTGTCATAACAGGAAAATAACCGAATCACTACTTAGTCACCCATTGAGTAAACACTGGTAAAGCATCGACTTTGTATGAAGGGTGCAGAGACGGGAGCCCGCTTCAAGGTGACATTCTGGAAGGCAAGAACGAGGCTCTGCGAGTCCCAGCGAGCTGCCCCAGGGAGACGCGAGGAGCTGGCTGAACGCCCTGCTGTGCGCCTCTGACTGCCCCTGCTGCACTGGTTTTCAACTAATTTCTAATATGGGAAGGACTTCATGAGATAATTACCCAATTAATGAGGAAAAGGGGAAAACATTAAATGTGGTTGCAGCAATATTAATAGTCTGACACACGTAAAAACCATTTTCTGAGACTTTTCTTCCAAAGCCCTGTACAAATAAGCAGCTATTTTAATTATTAAATAGAGAAAATAGGGAAATTTTAGCATCAACTAAGATGGCTTTATTATAACTGCCACAAATATTAGTATTGAAAGAAAGAACTATTAATGCTTTTGTTTAGACTTTCGGATCTAATTCCTTGTAAATGTTGTGTAATGAGAAAGTAAAACTAACAGAATTGTTTGGGGAAACAAAATATCCTGGAATAATACTTTCATTCTGTTCAACCGTGCGTGCTCAGTCACTCAGTCATATCTGACTCTTTGCAACCCCATGGATTGTAGCCCCCCAGGCTCCTCTGTTCATGAGGATTTCCCAGGCAAGAATACTGGAGCAAGTTGCCATTTCCTTCTCCAGGGGATCTTCCTGACCCCAGGATTGAACTGGCATCTCATGTGCCTTCTACGTTGATCAGCAGATTCCTTACACTGTGCCACCTGGGAAGTCCCATTCGGTTCAATATATATATATTTTTTAATTCCATAAAACCTTTTATCTGCTTAGCCCTGTCCTAAACATTACGGAAAGAGCCATGAAAACTATGTTTTTGAAAAGCAGGGGGTTTCAAATAATGTATTTTTAGCATGTTTTGAAAATTTTTAAGTATTTTAAGGAATAGACTGCTTTTTTTCCTCCCCTAGGAATTGCACAACTTTGGACAAGGCACTGGTGTTTACTGGAAGACTGCAGGAGTGTCAGACACACAGATCAAGACAATGCTGTTCCCATGGGAAGTTGAGGTCTGTGGTCTATTTGAATCAGTGGTTTTTTTCCTGAAACCATTTCAGTCAAGAAATCAGAATATTACTCTTCTGTCTTCTCCCATTTAATGAAGAGCAGGAAGCCAGATGCCACCAGGCACTAAGGCTGGCGTGGCCAATTCTACGACGGTGAGTTGCCAAGAGGCATGCTCTAAACCCTGGCATTTGCGTCCAGAACTGGGAAACCGTACTGTAGTGACACTGTATCCACAGACAAGAGGGATGAATAAATCAACGATAAATGAAGTACTAAAAATGTCTAATTCCAACACAGTGCTTCCAGCAACAACCGAAATTAAAAACCTGTTAACACCCAGCTATAGCGCCTACAATCTTGTGAGTGCGCTCAAGCAAAGGTTCACCGTAAAATAAAAGAAGGAAAGAATATGCGTTCGCAGCTAGGATGTCCTGGCTGCTTCAAACACCCTGGTGCCGAGAAGCAAATGTGTCAAACCCTATATAAATTCAGAAGATTCATGGGTTTAGCGCCAGGAAACTTTCCTCCTGCTTTTTAAAGTAAGACACAAACTGGAAACGCCAAGATGCAATGTCAGTTAAAGGACAGTTTGAAAGACACTGATGGGAACTTTTGGGCTTCCCAGGTGGCGCTAGTGGTAAAGAATCCACCTGCCAGTTCAGGAGACATGAGACAGGGGTTCGATCCCTGGGTTGGGAAGATCCCCTGGAGGAGGGCATGGCAACCCACTCCAGTATTCTTGCCTGGAGAATCCCCATGGACAAAGGAGCCTGGCGGGCTGCAGTCCATAGAGTCTTACAGAGTCGAATAGGACTGAAGTGACTTAGAAAGCACGCACGCATGGAAATGTTCAGGATCTCTGCCAAATTCTACACCTTGAACAGGTACAGGTTAATGGAAATTCATTTCAGCAAGACCTGGGTCCATAATATGTCTATTTGTGTCTCCACACCTTTGGGTCCAGTGATGTATTAAATCTGCAGCTGACATTCCGCACATTCTGTGACTTGGGCCTGAGGAGCATGTGTTTGCTTTCTTAGGAGTCTTCCTGTTCTCCTTTGCTGAGCTGCCAACATAGATAAACTGGACTACGTTTCCTAGAATCACCTTTCATATGTGTTACAATCACCCGAAAGGAGGCTCAAATTATCCTTTATAAAGTCAGAACCAGCTACATCATTTGCATGGGCCAGTACAAAATGAAAATGTGGGACCCTTATTAGTTTGCAAGAGCTGTCATCATGAAATACCACAGGCTGGGTGGCTTAAACAACAGCAATTTGTTTTCTTATAATTCCGGAGATTGGAAGTTCAAGGTTGAGGTGCTGGCTAGGTTGGATTCTTTCGCTCTCTCTCTCTCTTTTTTTTTTTTTTTTAAGGTTAGTTTCTCTTGAGGTCTCTCTCCTTGGCTTGCAAATGGCTACCTTCTCTCTATGTCCCATTGTGGTCTTTATCCTGTGTATGTATCTTCCTGATGTGACTCTATGTGTCTGATTTCCTCTTCTCATAAGGACACCAGTCATATCGGATTAGCACCCACCCTAAGGACCTCATTTTAATTTAACCACCTTTTCAAAAACCTTATCTCCAAATACACTAGCGATCTGATTTACCAGGGGTTAGGGCTTCAGTGTATGAATCTGGGGGACATGATTCAGCCCATAACAGACACCTTGTTCAAATAGCAAGAAAATAGTGCATTAAAGGTTGCTGTTGCTGGTTAGTCGAAGCCATGTCCAACTCTTGGCAACCCCATGGACTGTAGCCTGTTGGACTCCTCTGTCCATGGGCTTGTCCAGGCAAGAATACTGGAGTGGGTTGCCATTTCCTTCTCCAGGGGATCTGCCCAACCCAAGGATCAAACCCACGTCTCTTGCTGCACTGTCCAGAAGGCTCATTAACCACTGAGCAACTAGGGAAACCCCTCTATTAAAGGTATTAAAACTGGGTTGGCCTCTTGGTGGGTTTGAGCCAAAAGACACACCCAAGTTAAAGAGTGGGAGAAGGAAGGATTTATTACTTTCAGCAAGAAAGAAGTACACTGGGGATCTTTCCCACAGCATGTCTCCCCAGTAGCAAAAGTGGGGAAGTTTTAAGCTAAGGGTAAGGAAATCAACTCTGAGTATTCATTGAAAGGACTAATGCTGAAGCTCCAATACTTTGGCCACCTGATGTGAAAGACTGACTTATTGGAAAAGACCCTGATGCTGGGAAAAATTGAGGGAAGGAGAAGGGGACGACAGCGGAGGAGATGGTGGATGGCGCCACTGATTCAATGGACATGAATTTGAGCAAGCTCCAGGAGATGGTGATGGGCAGGGAAACCTGGCATGCTGCAGTCCATGGGGTCGCAAAGAGTCAGACACACCTGAGTGACTGAACAATATCCACATATTCGAGAAGGGGCTTGGGAGGTCAACAGAGTTCAAGCTTTGGTTGACTGAAGTCATGAGGTCAGAGGGTCAGAAAGGTCCACATCCTCCTGTCTTAGGTTCTGGTTGGTCTGGCGTTTAGCGCCTGCGTGGCATACATGCTCAGGCGTGTCTGACCCTGCAACCCCATGGACTGCAACCCGCCAAGTTCCTCTGTTGGTGGGATTCTCTAGGCAAGAATACTGGAGTGGGTTGCCATTTCTTTCTCCAGGGGATCTTCCAGACCCAGGGATCGAACCCTTGTCTCTTGCCTCTCCTGCATTGGCAAGCGGGTTCTTTGCCAGCAGAGCAATGGGGCAAGCCCCTCAGGGACCGAGGGACTGAAGCGCTGGAGGAGTTTAGTTTAAATCCTGCAAAACAGATCAAGAACGTGCTCCAGACTAATCTTAACCACCAGGCTTTAAAACTGATGCAGCGTCTTTGCTACTGTTACTGCTCTTGCCTGATAAAGTCCTTTGTTCCTGCATTCTTTTGTTCCTTCCTCCTTAATCACCGAGGCCAGTTCTAGGGCAAGCATTGTGGCCAAGCTTAGACCACAAAAAGGCTTAGGCCCAAAATGGCTTCTTTTATGTAAAGCCTGGTTCTCATTCTCTGGAGACACCCTACAATATCTTCTGCCACAAAGACATGGAGCCCTGGACAGAAGAATTCTGGAATCCAGATGGAGCTCAGTCACTTGCAGAGTATTATTCACCAAGCAAAAGAGTCTGTTTTGTGAGCTGGCAAGATATGTCTCTTATAATGATTGTTTACTATGGTTTTTCCAGTAGTCATGTATGGATGTGAGAGTTGGACTGTGAAGAAAGCTGAGTGCCAAAGAATTGATGCATTTGAACTGTGGTGTTGGAGAAGACTCTTGCGAGTCCCTTGGACTGCAAGGAGATCCAACCAGTCCATTCTGAAGGAGATCAGCCCTGGGATTTCTTTGGAGGGAATGATGCTGAAGCTGAAACTCCAGTACTTTGGCCACCTCATGCGAAGAGTTGACTCATTGGAAAAGACTCTGATGCTGGGAGGGATTGGGGGCAGGAGGAAAGGGGGACAACAGAGGATGAGATGGCTGGATGGCATCACCGACTTGATGGATGTGAGTCTGAGTGAACTCCAGGAGATGGTGATGGACAGGGAGGCCTGGTGTGCTGCAGTTCATGCGGTCGCAAAGAGTCAGACATGACTGAGCAACTGATATGATCTGAGAGGCATAAATTTCATAAATAAATATTAAATTGTTTTTATAAGGAATAACTTGATTATTTGTTTTAACATTGTGGTTTGTGCTTTTTTTTTTTTACAAACTAAGTGTAGAGATCAACAGTCTATGTAAAGACCTTTATTGTTTGCTGTTGAGATTCAAATGTAATGGTTACAATAACCCATGAGAAGTTCCTCATCAATGAGACTGAAGGGAAACCTGTCACAGAAAGTAGCATTCTGCCTGTTAGGGAAGAGAATTCCTATCAATTATCTTAAACTCATTTTTAAATACATGTAATGTCTTTTCAGAAATGAAGAGGGTACCAAGCAAGAGAATCTATTTCAGAAAGGATTACCAATCTTGTTTTCAATTCTTATAATATTGTAGTAAAGTCAGGCAAGTAAATAAATAGGGCTTATCTGGTGGCTCAATGGTAAAGAATCTACCTTCAGTGAAAGAGATGCAGGTTGGATCCCTGGGTTGGGAAGATGCTCTGGAGAAGGGCATGGGAACCTACTCTAGTATTCTCGCCTGGAGAATTCCATGGACAGAGGAGCCTGGTGGGCTACAGTCCATAGAGTTGCAAAGAGTCAGATGTGACTGAAGCAATGCAGCATGCAAAATAAATAATACAATCATTCACACTTAAAAAAAATAGTGTAGTGGCAGTGTAAAGTCAAAGCACCTTCTTTAACTGAAAGAAAAGAGCAATTTGGAGGTTAACTGGTAAACAATGCATAACAAATTATATCAGTAGCTAGTTAAAAACCTTTTAAAAATAGGTTATCCAGTGTCTTTAAGTAATAAGATTGGCCAAGAATCTCTGAGACATTCAAATGCTAATTCACAAAATAAATTTAAAAAGAAAATTTCTCTGCACCCTCCACCCCTAAATTAACTTCGTGTTTCCCAGATAACTCAGTTGGTAAACAATCCACCTGCAATGCACGAGACCCCTGTTTGATTCCTGGTTTGGGAAGATCTACTGGAGAAGAGATAGGCTACCCACTCCAGTATTCTTGGGCTTCCCTTGTGACTTAGCTGGTAAAGAATCTGCCTGCAATGCTAGAGACCTGGGTTCGATCCCTGGGTTGTGAAGATCCCCTGGAGAAGAGAAAGCCTACCCACTCCAGTATTCAGGCCTGGAGAATTCCATGGACTGTATAGTCCATGGGTTGCAAAGTGTAGGACATGACTGAGTACCTTTTGCTTTCACTTTCACTTTTAGATTGAAAGGGCTAAAAATATGACAGGACACTCTTGATAAATTCAAATGAAGGTCCCAAGATTAAGAGCACAGTAAGTTTATGAGGCAATGGCAACCCACTCCAGTACTCTTGCCTGGACAATCCCATGGATGGAGGAGCCTGGTCGGCTGCAGTCCATGGGGTCTCGAAGAGTCAGACACGACTGAGTGACTTCACTTTCTCTTTTCACTTTCATGCATTGGAGAAGGAAATGGCAACCCACTCCAGTGTTCTTGCCTGGAGAATCCCAGGGACGGGGAGCCTGGTGGGCTGCCATCTGTGGGGTCGCACAGAATCGGACACGACTGAAGCGACTTAGTAGCAGTAGCAGCAGCAAGTTTACGATGTTTGACTTAACAGTTCTGTCCAAACCAGTTTTATTTTCCTAAACCCAGGAAAATATATCATTTATAGGATATTAAATCCTTGGTCTTCCAAGGAGAAAACTAGGCTGAAAACTTGGTAAATTTTGTCTTCAGTTAATTTTTATTTTAAGGGAGATTTTATCGGGAAGGAACAAAAAAACTTGTTTGGTGTGGCAATACTTTGATAAATTTATATGTGACTTGAACAATGCCAAGTACTTTGAGACCAAATCCTTGTGAATTTGAAGAATAGTCCTGTACAAATTCTCACTTCCCTTTACCTGTCATTGTATTCTTATTGGCAAAAGGAAGGAACATTAGCTAGTATTTGGTCAGTCCATCAACTCATAAGGAATATAACTTACAACCAGATATGTGTTAATATATACTAGGGTGCTGGTATTGATTATAGAAAGAGGAGAACTCAAAGTTGAGTATTTTTGTTGCTTCTTAGATTAAACCAACTGTTAGTCAAGTTCTTTTGTTTTTTTCTTTTCACTGAAACAAATATGAAGAGGAAGGTGGATTTTTCTCTCACATAAATTAGTTCAGCCATAGCTATTAATAGACTGTGACCATCCTAATGTTCTTTAGGTGACTCTAAATAATAAAAGTTATGACAGTTCAGATTCAGGGAATTAAAATCTTTAAGAGATTTTGCTTTTGTGCCCTTAATTTCATCAATAGTGTCTGACTCATAGTATGTACTCAGAAAATATGTTACATGGACTAATTAGTACAGAGAACAACCACAATATTTCTCAATTTGTATGCACTGTGTAAAAAAAAAAAAAAAAAAACAAGAAGAAGAACAGTATTATCTTGGAATAATTCAGGAAGACTGGCAATAGTGGTCATGTGAAAAACTTTCAAAAATGCTTATCCAGAGAATTAAATACGTAATATTTATTACCCCAAAAGGTGAGAAAGCATAGACTTTCTTCAAAATCTAAAATGTAATGCTAGTATTTCCTGTGGTGTCCCCTACCTATATTATTCTATTCACTGTGGTCCCTGTGAGTCAATGATGGTATGTAGTCCTTTGCAATGTCTTCCTGGAATCAACTGGAAAACTAAGTAAGTTCAGACACAGGAAATTATACGTGTATCCAGACAGAAAAATTGATAGCAAAATGACAGCAAGACACATATGTAGCTTGGTACAGGTCAAAAGAACACAGTGATTCCTTGATCTTTTTACAGGATTTACCGTGTTTCATTGATCTTGATGGGCATGCCAAATCCATCCCTTCACTTCTCAGGATGCAGAGAAGACTAGTTCTATTACACGCAGCAGAGCTGCAAGTCACTGTGTCTTTCCACAATAGAGCCCCAAACCCCGAGACTGGTCTAACACCCATCAGAACAGCTTCCTTATTTGCCCACACTGCACTGACCAACAAGAGCCCCCAGACACCGGGAAATGGATCACCTTCTTCAGTGGCTTACCTGTGATACAGTGTCCCAGTGGGTTGACCTCAGCGCTGGGACTGGGGCAGAACTGGGGACTGTTCCTCTCCTGCCTCTAGGGATTAATCCTGTTTGAGACCAGCAATCTTCAGGGCAGAATCAAGTAAGGAGACCCCTACCTCCAACAAGTTTTGTGGTGCTGGGTATTCTTGGTTGATGCAGACAGATAAAATACATAGCCCTACCACTAGATGCCAAGATTCTTAAGCTTGACTGTGCAGTTAAGTTCAGTCACTCAGTCATGTCTGACTCTTTGCAACCCCATGAATCACAGCACACCAGGCCTCCCTGTCCATCACCAAATCCCGGAGTTCACTCAGATTCACGTCCATTGAGTCAGTGATACCATCCAGCCGTCTCATCCTCTGTCGTCCCCTTCTCCTCCTGACCCCAATCCCTCCCAGCATCAGAGTCTTTTCCAATGAGTCAACTCTTCACATGAGGTGGCCAGAGTACTGGAGTTTCAGCTTTAGCATCATTCCTTCCAAAGAACACCCAGGGCTGATCTCCTTCAGAATGGACTGGTTGGATCTCCTTGCAGTCCAAGGGACTCTCAAGAGTCTTCTCCAACACCACAGTTCAAAAGCATCAATTCTTCGGCACTCAGCCTTCTTCACAGTCCAACTCTCACATCCATACGACTACTGGAAAAACCGTAACCTTCACTAGATGGACCTTAGTCAGCAAAGTAATGTCTCTGCTTTTGAATATGCTGTCTAGGTTGATCATAACTTTTCGTCCAAGGAATAAGCGTCTTTTAATTTCATGGCTGCAGTCACCATCTGCAGTGATTTTGGCACCCCCCAAAAATAAAGTCTGACACTGTTTCCACTGTTTCCCCATCTAGGTCCCACGAAGTGATGGGACCGGATGCCATGATCTTCGTTTTCTGAATGTTGAGCTTTAGGCCAACTTTTTCACTCTCCTCTTTCACTTTCATCAAGAGGCTTTTTAGCTCCTCTTCACTTTCTGCCAGAAGGGTGGTGTCATCTGCATATCTGAGGTTATTGATATTTCTCCAGGCAATCTTGATTCCAGCTTGTGTTTCTTCCAGTCCAGCGTTTCTCATGATGTACTCTGCATAGAAGTTAAATAAGCAGGGTGACAAGATACAGCCTTGACGTACTCCTTTTCCTATTTGGAACCAGTCTGTTGTGCCATGTCCAGTTCTAACTGTTGCTTCCTGACCTGCATACAGATTTCTCAAGAGGCAGGTCAGGTGGTCTGGTATTCCCATCTCTCTCAGAATTTTCCACAGTTTATTGTGATCCACACAGTCAAAGGCTTTGGCATAGTCAATAAAGCAGAAATAGATGTTTTTCTGGAACTCTCTTGCTTTTTTCCATGCAAAAAAGCAAAATGGCTGTCTGGGGAGGCCTTACAAGTAGGTGTGAAAAGAAGAGAAGCGAAAAGCAAAGGAGAAAAGGAAAGCTATAGGCATCTGAATGCAGAATTCCAAGGAATAGCAAGAAGAGATAAGAAAGCCTTCCTCAGCAATCAATGCAAAGAAATAGAAGAAAAGAACAGAATGGGAAAGACTAGAGATTTCTTCAAGAAAATTAGAGATACCAAGGGAACGTTTCATGCAAACATGGGCTCGATAAAGGACAGAAATGGTATGGACCTAACAGAAGCAGAAGATATTGAGAAGAGGTGGCAAGAATACACAGAAGAACTGTACAAAAAAAGATCTTCATGACCCGGATAATCACGATGGTGTGATCACTTATCTAGAGCCAGACATCCTGGAATGTGAAGTCAAGTGGGCCTTAGAAAACATCACTATGAACAAAGCTAGTGGAGGTGATGGAATTCCAGTTGAGCTATTTCAAATCCTGAAAGATGATGCTGTCAAAGTGCTGCACTTGATATGCCAGCAAATTTGGAAAACTCAGCAGTGGCCACAGGACTGGAAAAGGTCAGTTTTCATTCCAATCCCAAAGAAACACAGTGCCAAAGAATGCTCAAACTACCACACAATTGCAGTCCTCTCACATGCTAGTAAAGTAATGCTCAAAATTCTCCAAGCCAGGCTTCAGCAATACATGAACCATGAACTTCCTGATGTTCAAGCTGGTTTTAGAAAAGGCAGACGAACCAGAGATCAAATTGCCAACATCCGCTGGATCATGGAAAAAGCTTGACTGTAGGAAGTGGTAAATTCCTGAGTCTACTGGGATACAGAAAAGGAAACGCACCTTGTCTTCTGAAAATATAAGTGACTAAGAATTGGAATGTTAGAAAAACTACATATCTTGAAATGGTTGATTTTTTTTTTCGCAATTGAAAAAGTATCAGAATTTGAGTTAGTCTATTAATATTAAGAGATTTATTGTGTGCCTTGCACTGCTTGAAGGGCTTTGTTGTTGCTGAGATGCTGAGTCATGAAACCCCACAGACTGTGTAGCCAGCCGGGCTCCTCTGTCCTCCACTGTCTCCCGGAGTTTGCTCAAATTCATGTCCATTGAGTCAATGATACTATATAACCATCTCATCCTCTCTGTTCATAACATTGTATAGGAGGCAGTGACCAAACCATCCCAAGGAAAAAGAAATGCAAGAAACGCAAAGCGGTTGTCTGGGGAGGCTTCATAAACAGCTGAGGAAAGAGAAGGGCAAGGTTTTATTTGTACCAACCCCTTTAATCATTACCATATCCCTATGAGATGACACTGCCATTATGCCTCAGGAAGATCTAATCTAGGACATTATTCATTGATAAAGCCAAAATCTGAACTCAAGTAGTCAACTGCATGGCTTGCATTTGGAAACACTCAACTAAGCTACATTTCCAGAGGAAAGTGTCTCTGAGGAACATCCCACAAAAGTTCAGAGGAATAAAACTGCCTCAAATCAGCAGCAACAGTGAATTAAACCTTTCATTTTGCATAATGACCCTCGGTCTCTATGAAGCATAATCTGATTTGTTCAACTTGCGCTAGTAAATGTTTAGTTAGTAAAGTATCCTTTCCAACTCTGAGGTTTGATGATGCTTTTAGTTCTTAAAGGAAATGGTGCATGCTGGTTTAATAACAGTGCTTTTTCTGTTAAATCAGTACTCAAATATTTTGAAGAAATCATTCAAAAATATACTTACTCAAAACAAAATAGACAAAGTCATCTAGTTAGCTCCATGCTTTCTAAACCTAGCCTTCTAAACTTAGTAGTTGAATATCCCTAAATTCAATAGAGTAGCTCATCAACCCTATGCCCAACCCTAAAAATCAATCCTGACCCCCAGGAATAGAGTCATAATGAAAGCCTTATGAAAAAGGCCCCCAGCAGGGCAGAGAGAATTGTTGCAGTGGGCTCCATACCTTTTTGGTACCTGCTTCTCTAGTAACTATTTCCCACTAGACAAAATTCTCCATCAGTAACTCAGTAATCTCCCTCGAAGCCCCATCCTCAGTGGATGAAATTCCTTACCCATCCCTTCAGTTTCTTTATGAGCAAACCACTGATTCCTGTGTGACTGCTCCATTGTACAAGGAGAACATGACTTAGAAAGCCTGGATCCAACACTAAGAGGTGTGATGGTTACTAGCTGGGTGCACTTCAGTGAGTTACTCAACTCCCTCAACCTATAGTTCCTACATTTGCAAGTTAGCACTTCCCACGACAATGGACTTAGTGGCCCTGAGTACACTGCTAAGACTTTGCTAGCACAGGCTGGGGCTGACGCATTTTTGTATTCCCAGTGCCTAATCCAGTCCGTGTTCATAAGTGAGTGTGTACTGTGTCCATACATGGAAGAATATGTAAGCAAACTTCCTTGTAACACTTTCAGTTCAGTTCAGTTCAGTTCAGTCACTCAGTCGTGTCCGACTCTTTGCGACCCCATGAATCGCAGCACGCCAGGCCTCCCTGTCCATCACCATCTCCCAGAGTTCACTCAAACTCATGTCCATCGAGTAGGTGATGCCATCCAGCCATCTCATCCTCTGTTGTCCCCTTCTTCTCCTGCTCCAAATCCCTCCCAACATCAGAGTCTTTTCCAATGAGTCAGCTCTTTGCATGAGGTGGCCAAAGTACTGGAGCTTCAGCTTTAGCATCATTCCTTCCAAAGAAATCCCAGGGCTGATCTCCTTCAGAATGGACTGGTTGGATCTCCTTGCAGTCCAAGGGACTCTCAAGAGTCTTCTCCAACACCACAGTTCAAAAGCATCCATTCTTCAGCACTCAGCTTTCTTCACAGTCCAACTCTCGCATCCATACATGACTACAGGAAAAACCATAGCCTTGACTAAATGGACCTTTGTTGGCAAAGTGATGTCTCTGCTTTTGAATATGCTACTAGGTTGGTCATAACTTTTCTTCCAAGGAGTAAACGTCTTTTAATTTCATGGCTGCAGTCATCACCTGCAGTGATTTTGGAGCCCCAAAAGATAAAGTCTGACACTGTTTCCACTGTTTCCCCATATATTTGGTCCTTCCTAAAACAGAGTTCCAGACTTCCCTTTCTGATATACCCCACTGGATCCTAATTCTCAGTAATACTCTGCCATCTAAAGCTAACTCCCCTCTGGTGCATGTTTGGGGTTCCATCTCACAAGGCAGAATGGGGACTAATGACTTGAAGTGGTATTTTCTGCCCCTGCATTACACCTGCTCATCATACAATCAAAGCTCAAAGCATCATAAGAATTAAATTCTGCTTTCAAGGACAGCTCCTTTTCCCCCCACTAGACAGTCAGCCACCGCTGTAAATCCTGTAAGGCAATCCTGGAGACAAATGCTGATGGTCATGCTGAAACACATGAGCAAACAGGCTCAGAGATGGGTTGATAGCTTCCGTACTGAAGCCACATCATTATGAGCTGGCAAAAAGTTAGGTCAGATATGGCCAACACCTGGAAAAATCACAGAGGCATCCAAATACTGTCGCCCATGGCAGAAAACCAAAGACTGGAAGTGAATTTCCTCCATACTATCCACTCCAATGATGAACAGTTGGATAAGAAGTAGCGACTCTCATTAAGCTTGCCAGTACATCATTGGGAAGCTTGTCAGCTCGAATGTGGCAACAATGTACCATCGAGATAGAGATGAACATTCAAGTCTCCAGAGCTGCCTGTCCACACAATTACCTTAATGTGTCCCAGATTTGAACCCATCACTGATGTCCCCATTAGTTACTGGACTTATTCCACTAGCGCCACCCAAATGCCACTCTCCAAGTCAAATGGTGGCATCAAATCTCCACCAGCAAACCTTGGAGGCTGTCCAGCTCACAGAGGCTGAGGCCAATCTAATCAAAAGGCAGCACTTTGGGGAAAGAGTTTGTCAACAGAATGAGCGGAAAGCCAATTCTACAACTTTTTATGATAATCTACAAAGGGGGAAAGGACAGAGAAAACACAGCAACTCCAAAAGCCATTTACTGAGCAATTACATGTGCCCATCATTCTTCTCAGTGATACTAGGCAAAAAAAAACATGGTGGTGCACAGCCTTTGCCTTCAAGGAAACTGTAGTAAAGAAAAGGACATCAATAGCAGGTGTAGAGCATTTGTAAACTTGGAGGTCAGGAAACCTAGGTGAGAACTCAGCTGTGACTCTTACTTGCTTATGTCACAAGACAAAGCATCTAAATGTCCAAGCTTCAGTTTCCCCATCTAGGTAATAAGCAAAAGATACACTGTTTGGTAGATAGGAAAGAGAAACCTGGTATGTTATGCAGATTAAAAATAAAACTGGGTTAAGTGAACTTCAAATGGATTGCCATTCATTTCAAATTGTGTGCCTTGCTATTTGCTTTAACTGTAGAAGAGCAGATTTATAATTCATATATTTGGGAAGAGAGAGAAACAGAGAAAATAGAGAGAGGTTAAAAAAGAGAGAGAAAGGTAAAAAAAAAAAAGAGAGAGAGAGAGAAAGAAACAGAAAGGTCAGAAATCAAATTAAAAATAAGAATAAAAATCTCTATTCCCACATCCATAAACTGAATTATCTAGAGGAGACTTGTGAGGCCTGATAAATCCCCAAACAACTTTAATTTAAAATATCCTGAGAACTGCTGTTCTTAAGTTAATTCCCTTGGTTCCAATCTGCTATCAGCCAGAATCAGAAAGGTACCCAAGATGAGAATAAATGTAAGATTTACTATTATTGAGCTCGATTCTCCTGTTCTAGATCCACAGGGTGCAACAACATCTCTCCCAGCATGGCACAAAGAGGAAACGAAGGAAGGAAAGAGAAATTCTTCCAGCTGTGCTCTTTCCAGGAGCGCCCACACTTCTAAAAGCCTCAGTGTAACTCGTGGCTTTCCTCCTCGCCAGGTTCATGACACGTGACTCAGTGGCTATGTCAAACGTGCGTGCCTGTTGTTTGGAGGTCATGCCTGCTGAATAGTCCTAATATACCACCTGCTGTGGTTTAGTCACTCGGTCATGTCCTGCTCTTTGTGACCCCGTGGACTGTAGCCCTCCAGACCCCTCTGTTACTGGGATTTTCCACGCAAGAGTACTGGAGTGGGTTGCTATTTCCTCCTCCTGCTGGACTGAGGGATTTAATTAAAATGGTCAACTGATTTCCATTGTAGCTGGAGGCAGCACGGCATGGTGATCACGTTTGGAGTTCATCTTGGGTATGAATTCCAGCTTGACCACTTGGCAGGCATGTAACTTTGATGACTTTAACTCATCTCTCCCTGCCTGAGTTTCCTCATCTGTAAAATGGGCACAATAATGTTACCTATACCACAGGGCTGTTGAGGGACTGAGAAAGATAGACGAGAACAGTTAGAATAGTTCTCATAGAGGGGGCACGGAATAAATGTTAGTAATTTATTACTGACATCAATGGAAACACATGAAAAAAAGTGCTTTTTTTTTTTTAATCCTTCATTCTGTTTAGTGCCTAGTATGAAGGCTTGAATGGAGCTTCTGGAAGTCAGGAAGAGAGACTATCCCAAAAATTTAGCCATCAAAATAGAAATGAAAAAAGGGAACAATTTTCAGAAATGTTACAAAGAAAAGAAGGTAAAGAGAAGAGGGGTGTGGCCTGATCCACTTCACTGATCCTTGGAGGCCCGCACAGAAGTGGCTCAACCTGGGAAGACGGTGACCCCGAAGGGCCAGGTGGTGATGGGCAGCAGCAGTGTGAATGGTACCCAAGGGGAGCTGGGAAGATTGTCCTTAAGTGAAACCAGTATACTCTGTTCTCTGCACTCCTAAGAGGTGAAAACTCCATCTCCTTGAATTCTTTCAAAGCATCTGTATAGAGTTCTGTTTACTTACTGGTAAGTTTGGGAGGCCTTGCATGCTGCAGTTCATGGGGTCAAAAAGAGTCAGACACGACTGAGCAACTAAACTGAACTAAACTGAAGTTTCTCATTACTGCAGGGGGTAACTAGATTTTTAAAAAATTGTGAGGGATATTGAAACTGAGATAATATGATAACTAATTAATCTAAATGATATTTAACAAATCTTTAAACCCTAGATAAATGCAAAGACAGATGATTAGACAGATGATGGAATATAAATAGAGCAATAAATAGATTGACTTTTGGGATTTTAGTGAATTAAACTGGTACTAATAATTTTTAAAACAGGGACAAAGATTTTAACTCAATATTAGTTAAAACTTTTAAACTGTCAAAATGTCCAAAATGAGTGGGTAGCCTTAAAATACAGTAAGTACTCCTTCCCTGAAACTATTAGCTTCGGTTTATGACAACTGAGCAGGAAGCTTTTAATAAGCATTAACCCTTAGGTGGAAAGGAATATGGTAAAAATAAGGGACAGCCAGATGGAGTTTAATACTAAAAATTCTTATAGTCTTTTCCTCCAAAATCCCTGTAAAATGTCAAAGAGAATACTTAAAAACCAAAAACCTTAAAGTATTAAATAGCTTAGTTACTGGGACAAGGATACTTTTAGGCTTTCCTGGTGGCTTAAATGCTAAAGCATTTTTGCCTTCAATGCAGGAGACCCAGGTTTGATCCCTGGATTGGAAAGACCCGCTGGAGAAGGGAATGGTTACCCACTCCAGTATTCTGGCCTGGAGAATTCCATGGGCAGGGGAGTTTGGGGGGCTATAGTCCAGGGGGTCACAAAGAGTCAAACATAACTGAGTGACTTTTTATTTGTTCCATGTTATGTAAGAATCCAGTTATTAAGCTAGAAACAAACAAGGTAAATATACATTTGTCTCTTTAAGTTAGGAATAGACCATAATTGATGTCAATTGTTTTCCTTCCTAGAAATTTTCTACTCACTCTGCATCTGTTCAATAAGACACAGGCTACTGATCTATATTTCAAAAAAGATGATGTACCATCAGCATTGTTAGGAACCTTAAAGTCTTGCTTGTCTTCAGAGAGATAACACTCATCTGTTGAGAACACCAATTGAATTAATGATTCTGAAATCATATAAGCTATTGCCATATTCCAATCTGAGTAAGACAAAATCCAAAGCAGTTTAGGTAACATAAAATACTGAATAATCATGAAAATTAGTGGATTGCGAAATGAATGACCACCTACCGTCACCGATGAAGCTGGCCCAAGACTCTCCAGTTTATTAAAGAAGGCATAAAGTATATGAGAGTGAAAGAATTTACAACGCCTGAAGCTCAAAATACACCCACTCAATTGTTTTCTTGGTGCTGTTTGCAAACTATTACAACAGAACATTATCCATTCTACTGGTCGCTTGTGTTTTTGCCTCAAATAAATCCCTACATTGCCTCCTGCCCAGCTTTGCCCTTCCATCACTTAAATCATGCGGCTTGAATTTGAACTGGCTCATAATCTGAAACTCCTGGGTATTTAAAGCTTATCATTGATGTCATGTTAGGTTTCCAGACAGTTGGCTAAATTAATTCTTCTCAGCTCATTCTCCACCTCTCCAACTGAATCAGTGTGGCATCCATGAGAAGAAACTTCTGCACCATACTGTGCCCATTTTCCAAATTGTACTAAAGGAAAAGGCAACTAGTTACACACTATGCATTGATGGAGGCCAGACAACAGGAAACAATTCTAATACCAAGGGTCCAGAATCTAGGACACCACGTAAACTTGACAAATGCGGGATAAGCGAACACCTGCTCCTCGATGCATCAGGGCTGCCTGTGTTCAGGGTCACTGTCTCACTAAGACTGCTTTCAGCTATGAGCAGCATCCAAGAACATAGGGGTGGGGGGCGGGGAGTGCACTTCATTATCTCAGGCAAAATAAACCTTGAGACACCTAGAAAGAGGTTATAAGCAAGAGCGCGACGTAACGGGGCGCTCCCATTTTCTTCCTCATGTAGACACTTCCAGGGGCTTCCCTGGTGGCAAAAGGAGAAAGGGGCAGCAGAGGATAAGATGGGTAGACGGCATCACAAACTCAGTGGACATGAATTGGAGCAGACGCCGGGAGATAGTGGAGGACAGCAGTCCATGGAATCGCAAAAAACCAGACACAACTTAGTGAGTAAACAACAGCAAAGACACAAACGAGGAGGAAGCTGACATGACGTGGGACTGATCCTGACACCAACAGCTTGCTTCTAGCCAACAGGAAATGACAACGGTGAAGGGGTTTACAGAAGCAGTTAGATCTCAGATAGCTGATTTGGAGTTAATGTATTCTGGTTATTCTGGGAAGTCCTGACTTCATCAGGTAAAAGCTTCAGGGTCCCTCTCCAAGGTGACAGACTCCCCTGGCAGGTTTCATAAAGTGGTAGCCACAGTAAAGGGGCCGCATTGCATGGAACTCTGGGCCCCACATGCAGGAAATAGGCAGCACAAAGCCAAGGCCTCCCCTCACTCAGCCACAGGACAGAAACCCTGGCCGGAGTCTGAATGAGCCAAAAGGCAGTCCCTTCCCTGTTATGCCCCCAGATGGTAACACAGCCCTGCTGACACCTTGACTGTGGCTTTGTGAGAGCCCAAGAAGAAATCATGAGATTAAACCATGTGTTTCATTCTGAGCTGCCCGGCTGTGTGCTTAGTCGCTCAGTCATGTCTAATTCTTTGTGACCCCATGGACTGTAGCCCGCCAGGCTCCTCTGTCCACGGGATTCTCCAGGCAAGAATACTGGAGTGGGTTGCCATTCCCTTCTCCAGGGGGCTCTTCCCAACCCAGAGATCAAATCCAGGTCTCCCGCATTGCAGGCGGATTCTTTACCATCTGAGTCACCAGGGAAGCCTAGGAACACTGGACTGGGTAACCCATCCTTTCTCCAGGGGATCTTCCCAACCCAGGAACTGAACCAGGGTCTCCTACATTGCAGGCGGATTCTTTACAAGCTGAGCTACCAGCGAAGCCCTCTGTGTATAATTTGTTATGCAGTAATAGAACACTGCTACTGCTAAGTCACTTCAGTCATGTCCAACTCTGTGCGACCCCATAGAGAGGCAGCCCACCAGGCTCCCCCATCCCTGGGATTCTCCAGGCAAGAACACTGGAGTGGGTTGCCATTTCCTTCTCCCATGCAAGAAAGTGAAAAGTGAAAGTGAAGTCGCTCAGTGGTGTCTGACTCTTAGCGACCCCATGGACTGCAGCCTTCCAGGCTCCTCTGTCCATGGGATTTTCCAGGCAAGAGTACTGGAGTGGGCTGCCATTGCCTTCTCCAACAGAACACTAACACATGGTATTTACTGGTCTGGTATCTCTTTTCTACCATCAATGTCTGAGCTTCTCACTGCAATCTTTTATTTATTTATTTATTTACTTCTTTATTTAGTGGAAGGGAACTTTTATTTATTTTGTTTTCTTCCAGCTTTATTAAGATACAATTGACATATAGCACTGTATGCAGGTCTTTTATTTACCAAAATATTTTGCTTCTCAAAAACAAACAGGTCATTATTTTAATGGTATAAATACAACTAGAAAGTTTATCATTGTGGGGGTTTGTAGAGATAAAGAAAGCCTCAGTCAGTAACAACAGCAAACATTCCTTGAGCATTTACTATGTGCTATGAGCATTTATACTGCTCCATTTTTTTAAAAAATGCATATCTGAGCTCACTAAAATAAGGCAGGTATTATTGTTGTTGTTTAGTTGCTAAGTCTGACTCAATGTCATGGACTGTAGCCCACCCTGCCGGGCTCCTCTGTCCATGAGATTTCCCAAACAAGAAGACTAGAGTGGATTGCCATTTCCTTCTCTAGGGTATTTCCAGGGGCTCTCCAGGGGACCTTCCCAACCCAGAGATCAAACACAGATGTCCTGTGTCTCCTACAAAGGAGGCAGATTCTTTACCCGGGAATTTATTCAGTCACCAGGGAAACCCAGTTACTATTAGCGCTGTTTTAAAGATAACTTTTTTTTTTTTAAACAGAAACTGAGGTACAAGGAGTTTGAGAAACTTGTCTAAGTAATTCATAATGCTGGTCAGTTTGGGTTTAGGTATTATGGCCCCAGAACCTATATACCTAGCCATTAAGATGTGTTTCTTCTTAGTATGATTAGCTGGTCATACTTTGCTGCTAAGTCACTTCAGTCGTGTCCCACTCTGTGCAACCCACAGATGGCAGCCCACCAGGCTCCCCCATCCCTGGGATTCTCCAGGCGAGAACACTGGAGTGGGTTGCCGTTTCCTTCTCTATGGTCATGCACCTAATACGATAGAGATATCAGTCAATAACTATCCAGTTGCATGAGGATCATTGATAAATTGCTGGCAGAAATATTCCTCCATAGGGATTCACTTTGCTGTGCCATCCTAAGCTGACTTGGTTCTCACTCCTCCTCCACGGCATCTTATCTTCACCCACATCCACCCAACACTGTGGAATATGCCAGTAATACTTTAACACATTGCTTTGTAAAAGTCATCTACTGCACACTCTAAAGTCCCCTGCTGACTCTGAGCTCAGCCAGGTGACATGCTCTAGTGCGATGAGAACTGGAGAGGAATGAGCCAGCTGAGTGTTGGGGAAACGAGCCACCTAACAATGGCAGCCTTTACTTTCTTGGGCTTCAAAATCACTGCAGACAGTGACTGCAGCCATGAAATTAAAAGATACTTGCTCCTTGGAAGAAAAGCTATGACAAACCTAGACAGCATATTAAAAAGCAGAGACATTACTTTTACTAAAAACATCCATATAGTCAAAGCTTTGGTTTTTCCAGTAGTCATGTACGGATGTGAGAGTTGGACCATAATGAAAGCTGAGTGCCAAAGAATTGATGCTTTCGAACGGTGGTGCTGGTGAACTCTTGGGAGTCCCTTGGACAGCAAGAGGATCCAACCAGTCCATCCTAAAGGAAATCAACTCTGAATGTTCATTGGAAGCACTGATGCTAAAGCTGAAGCCCCAATACTTTGGCCACCTGATGTAAAGAACTGACTCACTGGAAAAGACCCTGATGCTGGGAAAGATCGAAGACAGGAGAAGGAGGGGATGACAGAGGATGAGATGGTTGGATGACATCACTGACTGAATGGACATGAGTTTGAGCAAGCTCTGGGAGTTGGTGAAGGACAGGGAAGCCTGCCGTGCTGCAGTCCATGGGGTCTCAAAGAGTCAGACACAACTGAGTGACTGAATAAAAACAGCAAAATCTCTCTGAACTTTGGATAAATAATCTGTAAAATTGGCTGAAGGATATCACCTCATCAGGATATTTTGAAGACCAAATGAAAAAAGAAAAGGTATGGGAATGTGATTAGGAGATTTATAAACTATCAAATTCTGCAGAATCACATGTGGTTATTTTATTGTCAGAGAGGTACACATTATTTTTTTTCTCTTTTGTGAAGAATAATTATGAAGAGATAAATTTGGAGATCCCTAAGAAAGCTTGTTAGTGCAAGAATTTTTTTTTTTTTTGGCCACACTACACAGCTTGTGGGATCTTAATTTCCTGACAAGGGACTGAGCCTGTGTCCCCTACATTGGACGCATGGAGTCCTAACCACTGGATGACCAGGGAAGTCCCCTTAGTGCAAGAATTTTATACTTAAAAAAAATCACTTGATAGAAAAGAGATATTACTACTCTTCTGCCAAACTGAGAAATGCTTTATTCTGGTCATGGTGCAGACACAATATTGCAATAGATTTTTGGGGTTGGTTCTTTACAACATTTTTTTTTTTTTTTTACCATTAGGTCTCAGGATATATTTAAATGGTGAAAAACAAATATACTTTGAGGTGACTGTAACTACTCTTCGATTTGCTGAGATGAGTATATATCTATTTAACCCTTAAGAAGTGGCAAGGGGTGAACAGAAGGCATCATGGGTGGATCATGGGAGCCTTTTCCTAAAGGCCACGTTTATTTTCAAGTGTTTAGATTGCCGAGACAAGGATTTCTCTCCAACGTCCAATTCATCATCCTCCTTACTCACTGTAAAATCAATCTGTTCTGTTTGTATGACATAAACAACAAGTCATTTCTCAAGAATGAGGCAGACCATATGTGAAGGTGTTTTGGAAAAGCACAATAGGGAATACGCCAATCAAAGGAGCATCTGCATTTTATTTCAGTGTCAAATCACATGTGAGTTATAAAAAGGAAAGTGTATCACTTGTATTGAAGAATAACTTTCCTGTTGTGATATTTATAGTTAACTCATACCTTCCCTAAGCAACAAATGGATGCCAGTCATGTAAATGAATGGGCCGAGAACAAAAAAAGGAAGTCATTCTGTGTGGGCGGCAACATGTGCATTTAACAAACATCTCAACATCTGCCCTCTATTCACCTCTTTGGCTGGACGAAATTTACAGCAACCCATTATATGTATTTTCCTGAGAATCAGCACTTTCTCCTGAATCTATTAATAAATATCAAAGTAGCTTGCAATTGATTGAAACAGGAAACGATAAAAAAAGACTAGCAGAGTTCTAGGAAGAATTTATTTTTTCATAATTGGTACTGGATTGGGATTGAAAGGAAGTGAGTTCTAATCCCATTTCCACTCCTTATTAGCTGTCTGGCCTAAGGCCAAGTCACTTATCTTCTATCAGTCTCAGTTTGATCCTAGTATAAACCAACAGGGCTGAACAAAATCATCTCCGAGATACTGCTCTAAAAACCTATGAGTCTCTGGTCGCTTAGGCACCAAGCCGTCTTTGAATGCTAATGGAAACATTTTGAGATGGCCTTGTTATGGAGTTCAGTCCCCAGTCATGAGTTATTTACCTCTGAAAACCATGTTAACTTCTTTAAACTACCCAAGTGATGGCCCCTGCCTTGAAGCAGTCATCAGCACTATTTCCAGAGGAATTTAACACGTCCTCTGACGTACCCTATCAGAGAAATCACCGCACATGGATGAAGGGCGTGAGTGCATTAGGAAGCAGGGTAGGCGATGAGATTCTGAGGCTATGCTTAGGCAGGCAAATAGGTGCTTATTTATGTAATTAACTGAGTGGATAATATAAACATTCTCACTAAAGTCTTTCCTTTCATAGGAAAATAAATAAGATCTTCCCAGTGGACAATATATTTTTTGACCTATTCTGAAGGAGATCAACCCTGGGATTTCTTTGGAAGGAATGATGCTAAAGCTGAAACTCCAGTACTTTGGCCACCTCATGTGAAGAGTTGACTCATTGGAAAAGACTTTGATGCTGGGAGGGGTTGGGGGTAGGAGAAGAAGGGAACAACCAAGGATGAGATGGCAGGATGGCATCACTGACTCGATGGACGTGAGTCTGAGTGAACTCCGGGAGATGGTGATGGACAGGGAGGCCTGGCGTGCTGCGATTCATGGGGTCGCAAAGAGTCAGACTCAACTGAGTGACTGAACTGAACTGATGGGTTTTTGCTTTTGAATTGTGGTGCTGGAGAAGACACTTGAGAGTCCCTTGAACTGCAAGGAGATCCGTCCAGTCCATCCTAAAGGAAATCAATCCTGAATATTCATTAGAAGGACTAATGCTGAATCTGAAGTTCCAATACTTTAGCCACCTGATGCGAAGAGCTGACTCATTGGAAAAGACCCTGATGCTGGGAAAGATTGAAGGCAAGAGGAGAAGAGGGTGACGGAGAGTGGGATAGTTGGGTGGCATCACCAACTCAACATACATGAATTTGAGCAAGTTCCAGAAGACCTGGCGAGCTGCAGTCCATGGGGTCACAAAGAGTTAGACATGACTTAGCAACTGAACAACAACAAATGTGTTGTTAGGTATGCATATAATTTTATTTATCATTAATGTGGACTTGAGGTAGCTCCTAAGACATACTTCCGTTAGCTGGACTAGAACAGAATATGTGTCCCCTTCAAAGCACTGGTGAGACTCTTACATCCATTGGTTTCAAATGCCAAATATTAACAAGAGGCCGTACAGGAAATGCGGAGGGTAAATTGGTGGCCCTGGCCACTGAGGGTATCAAACTTAAATCATTTCAGCGTAAGAGCTTATAGAAGAGAAGGAATTTCTATCACCAAGTATCAAAATATAAAATCCTGTGAAAAGGCTTGGAGGGCCTGGCTGAGATAGTGTGCCTACCCCTGAATCGCTCACAGTTGTCATGGGAACATAATACACATCACAGCCCAATGCCTTGGGGTATGTAGGTGGTATGTGAGTAGGTGGGGGGTCTCCAATCATAAAAGAGGGTGAGTGAAGGAATTCTTAGGGAAGAAACATCTTCAACAGGTAGAAACAATAGTCACAACGGACAAACAAACACAGAACACCACAGTCATTTTGTCCCATTGCTCTTTTCTCCAGAAAATTCCTTCTGGAAACACCAAAATTCTTAATTTACTCTTATTTTTTATGTATTAATTCAACAAATATTTATTAAGTGCTTGCAATTATCAGTCATTGAGAGTAGGCCAAGAAGAACACAGTAGGCTTAATCTCCATTCCTGTGAAATTTATTAAACTTACTGTCCAGTGGGAGCTTCCCAGGTGGCACTGGTGTTAAAGAACCTGCCTGCTAGTGCAGGAGACATAAGAGATGCAGTTTCAGTCCCCGGATGGAGAAGATCCCCTGAAGAAGGAAATGGCAAGCCACTCCAGTACTCTTACCTGGAGAGTCCCATGGACAGAAGAGCCTGCTGGGCAACAATCCATGGGGCACAGAAAGTCGGACCTGACAAGTCCGACTAGTCAGGGACTTAAGGGACACACATGCACTTACCCAATGACCATGTTTTGTGTGGCACGAAAAGGTACGCAGAGTGTAAGAGGAGCACAGAGCAGTCAGAGCCAACCCCCGAAGGGGCAAAGACGGAAGTCAACCACCTCGTACCAAAGTACCCAGGGACACCTTGGCGATCTCATATCATCTGAAATAGAAGCCTAAGGACTTCCCTGGTGGTCCAGAGGTTGAGAGTCTACCTACCAGTGCAGGGGACACGGGTTCGATCCCTGGTCCTGGAATACCCCCTATGCTGCAGGGCAACTAAGCCCATCTACCACCAGTACTGAATCTGCATGCCTAGAGCCCATGCTCCGCGACGCGAGAAGCGACAGCACCGAGAAGCCCATACGCCGTAACTGGAGAAGAGCCCCCACTCACCACACCAGAGAAAGCTACACGCAGTGAAGACCCAGGGCAGCCAAGAAGAAACAAGTAAAAGTTTCCAAAAATTAAAAAATCATATATGAGCAGAAGAGAGGCGTCTGCTCACAACAGCATATAAAACCTCAAAGAAGAAACTTAAGAATCCTGCAAGTGTTGGCTCCAAGGCTCAGAAGAGGTGACTGTGATACAAACCCCACCAAGAAAGGGCCCAGAGGACTTTCATATGATCAGCTGACACCATGGGCAGCGGGCCCACTGAGCTGAGACGTGCTGGAAGCAGGTTCTGTTTCACACACTCAGAGGCAACTTAATTGGCTCTCTTTCTGTTTGAGAAAACCTAGCAATCTTAACATTATATTTTGGAAGTTTGGAAAAAAAAAAGTGGTTTTCAGCTACAAACAAGATGTTTCACTTGACTAGTTAAAGGTCTGATATGTTAACAAAGGAAAAGAATAGAAGCTGTGATTTACTGAAATTTTAGCAATTTACCAGCATCAGCATGTGAAAGGATGCAAATCACTGGGACAAGAAGGGGAAGAGATAGACCTCGTGCGAGAGAGAAAATGTATCTACACTGAGACTCACGGCACAGGGACAGCAAGTACTTCCCACACAAAGTCACATCTATCTTTGAAGCTGGGTAGTACAGTATTCTGTGTTAAATGCATTTTATGGGGATTTGGAGAGGATTTAGGTAAAGGCTGCCCCCATAAATGATTTACCAGCTCTAATAAAACATCAAGGAAATTGTTCAGATTGTATCTCAGGCCATTTAAAACACAACACGTTTATAGAGGTCTCAGCAGCCCCCATATCCTCAACTCTGGTTTAAAAGAAATGTTTGGAGTGGTTAATTATCCCATATTTCTTTAAAAAAAAAATGATAGCAATTTCAAGACAAAGGAAAGGTTGGAAGTGAATAAACAGGTAGGAGAACCAAGGGGGCTGGGAGAGAGAGACAAGCTGAGTGATCACTCATTTACCCTCCTATTCATTCACCCAATAAATATTTACTGGTTGCCTGTTATAACCCAGGTATTTTAAAACTAGGGCCTAGAGACCCAGGAGTGATCAGACAAGCAGGGCTTCTGGGAGGGAATGTATGAAGGAAATGACAATCCATTCTAGCATTCATGCCTGGGAAATCTCATGGACAGAGGAGCCTGGCAGGCTACAGTCTATAGCATTGCAAAGAGTCAGATAAGACTTAGCAACTAAACAACCACAGCAACATAGCTAATTCAGCTTGATGTACAGCAGAACATTGTAAACACAACAATATTATAAAGAAACTATCCTCCAATGAAAAGTTTTTATCAAAGGGTTTCTGTCTGCTTACAGCTTCTTTTTAGTGAGAGAATGCAGAAATATGCAAATAAATGACTTGAAAATAAATATAAATGATTAACTTAAACTGTGGTAAGTGTTTTAAAGGAAGAAAGCTACGAGAAAATAAACTACCAGAGGGGAGAAGAGTACCCTTTTATGTAGGATTTTCAGGAAAGAACTCTCTGGAGCAGGAAAATCTGTACTAAGACCTCCAGTATGTGCTTCTATCCTACTAAGATCCCAGAGAACATTCCAGACAAAGGAGGCATCTAGTGGAAAGACCCTGATGTGATAAAGAGCTTGGTGTGTTTGAAGACCACATCCTCCTGTGACTGATGCTTCCTATTTTAACCTTTGGAAAAGACAGTTTCTTCAAAATTTATTATTATTAATATTAGTTAGCTTTATCAAAAATCTATACACACCAAGTGATTGTCCAGGCTATCTTATTTAAATTATCTCTCAGTTTTCACAATAAACATAAAGCTCCACAATATAGCTATTATTATTCCAACTTGATACAGGAGAAAACAAACCTAGATAGTTTAATCATGCATATTAAGCAACCAAACTGAGTGATTTCTTATCTCTTGGCCTCTTTGACTCCCCTTCCTGCCTGATGTTTCTTTTTTTTAAAATATAAATGTGTTTATTTTAATTGGAGGCTAATTACTTTACAATATTATATTGGTTTTGCCGTACATCAACATGAATCCACCAAGGGTGTACATGTGTTCCCCATCCTGAACCCCTCTCCCACCTCCCTCCCCGCCTGATGTTTCTTAAGCACAAACCACATCTCTCTTTTTTTCAGAAAAAACTTTTGGCCCCACACCATGACATGTGGAATCTTAGCTTCCCCACCAGCGACTGAACCCACACCGCCTACACCGGAAGGAGGAGTCTTCACCACGGCACCGCCGGGGAAGTCCCAAGCCTGCATCTCTTAATCCAGAGAACATTGGTTAGCTTGGAGACCATACTTCGGCTGTTCCAGGAAAGCACTGGTGAAGGTACTGAGACTTCTACATTTAAATGAAGACCAGTAGAACTTATAAAACTGTGATTGGATAAGGGAAATTTGAGCTGCTACCATTCCTCCTGATGATGGTTCCAGGATGGAGGAGTAAGAGAAAAATCTTCAGAAACTAAATCATAAGGCAGAATATAAATGCCCAGGGGGGAAAGCCACTCAGGGCAGGGATCTTGAGGGACGGGGTGGCAGTGGTTTGGAGCAGATGGGCTTTGACAAGCTACTCCATTTCTTCCTCTTTCCTGGTTACTCTGCGTGTCAGGGTGCCACTGACTGTGGTTCCTTCCTTTATCCTTGCTGAACCCCACCACTGCAAAATTCTGTACTCGCTACCTCGGAGAAGCTCCACTACTCACTTTTCTAAGTATATTTTTTCCTGTTTGCTATACATATGCTTGCATAAACAGATATACCTGTATACACACCTCCAGGTAGAGAGCAGTAACCACAATCTGCTTAGATCTTAAGTGAACTAAGGTTTGCAGTGGGTATCAGTCCAGCCTTCCTCCCAACCCCGTCTCTAGACACTGCCCCGCCCAAATTGTCAACATTTCTCCACTGTCATATTCTTCCCAAGATCTGGCTCAAACTTCTTCTGAAAATCCTTCTTTATTCTCAAGCAAATTCAAGCCATCATCTTCTCCAGGTGTGTATGTGTGCATTCTTAGAAAAAAAAAATACTGTTATCATATCACACTGATGTTCTTAAATGTATATCAACTTCATAAGACTATGAGCTTTCCCAAATCAGGGTACAAATCATACAGCTTGTAATAAGCACACAATCAGTATTTGCTGAATAAATGAATAATAAAAGAATAGAATAAGTAAAGATTTGTTGAATTCAATTAATTAAAAAATGTAAATAGAAAGACAGGATAGAGTTACTCACCAAACTGAAAATCTGTGTTTTTCCAGCTCCTCCAAATAAGATGCATCTTGTGAATACGCTTCAGTTTCTCCAGTTTCCCAAGCAGTTGGTTTTTCCTTCAAAGAATGAAATGAAATGAAGTAAATGGGAAAAAAATTACCGAGGAGCAGATAGAAAGTTTGCCTGGTTTCAGCGACAATTTTCCCAGAATGACTTATAGAATCATTGGTCAGACTATTTCCTGTTGGTATTTTTAATTATTCCATTTCATTCCTGAGTAGCTTAAGGATTACTGAAATTCTTTAAAATATACGAGAGCTTTAAATTGTCCTAATTAAAAATATTTGATCTGTACACCTTACTTGACTGCTTACCATATGCTTTTGTAGGCATTCAAATTTCAAATGTGATGGTATTTCTTTATAAGATGCTAAGATACTTTATTCAATCTTGCTGAATAAAAAGTTGAAACTGCTACCAAGAATTATATCAAAGATTTGGTTTACCCATCAACACTCTTGATTTGTTAAAATATAGGTGTTTTATGATAGAGTGTGCTAAATTGATTTCAATTTGGTCAATCTGCTAATATTTATCTCAATTGTTCAAATATACTCATGGTGACAATGCTATGTTGTATATTTCTTTGTATTTTTTACAACTCCTAACATGGTAATAAGCACACAGTAAATACTCAAGAGTTAGAGGTCATTTCATTAAGTACTTATGTTACAATAATGACAGTGAACTACATCCAGATGCTAAGTCACCAAGATATATACCTTTTAACTCTAAAAACAGCAAAAATTTTCTGAATTTTTGTATTTCACTTAAAGAATATTCAAGTTAATGTACTAAAAATCCTTTAAAATGGGTGTTTGGGAAGACATAAAGTCACAGACATTTGTTCATCCCCAAAGAAAATAAGAGTTTTAAATCTAAAAAGAAGTAAACATGTACAGCTAAATTCCCAGGTGAATGAGTACCGGGAGTACGTGAATCTGTTCACATGAATATACTCTAACAATCTAAACAATCCACCAATCACAAATATGAATCTGCACCTAAGAACTGATGCTTTAAGTAAGGACATCATCAACATTTAAAAGACAGAAAATAGATCCTCTGACCCGTTACACCTCTTAAGTTCCTGAAGCCAAAGCAGATCATCATCATTAAAAAAAAAATTCTTCCCTCAGCATTGTCTTCAGAAAGATGAATTTCTATACTTTAAGAGAGAAAATGTGTAAATTTGTTCTGAAACAGCTCGTTTCACATAATATGGCTACTCAGAGTCTGACCCATTGCAGAAATCAACAGCACACATGTAAATACCAATATAAATTGCTAGAATTCAAAATGTGATTTTCAAGTTCATGAGCTGAAAATCTGGTGTGAGGATCGCCATTCAAACAGAGCCTCAGTGAGGAAGAAATGAATGTGTACTCTGTTAAACACAACATAAAAGGAGAACCAAGAAGTGTTTTAAAGAATTTTGAAAAGCTAAAATGCATTGTGTTGTAGTTAAAAGCACCAAGTGGTGGTCAGAAGACACTCATTCAAGTCTTCCCACCACTTTGGAAACTTAAATGATTTAAAGTCCATGAATTTGAGCGTTTTAATCTGAAAAATGGAGATAATATTTGTCTTGTATAGATCGCAGGACTTTTTATGAAGACCAAATGATATAAAAGCAATAAGGTTCTTTCTGAGGATGGAAAGGGTAGAACTTAACATGCTTCAGAACATTAAGGATCTAAGTAGCATATGGTACAATGCAATATATACCATGGGTAAGGAACATTAGATGAAATGTTCGATAGAACATTTAACATCCTTTCTTCTGCGTTTATTACAGCATTTCTACAAAGCTGCTAAGTAGAAATTTCTATAGGAAGATTTAAGTCTTAAGATATTATTAATTTATTAATATTAAGATAATATTAAGATTTTAGACTTAAGATGTTAAGTCTCAAAGTTGTCCAGCTCATGCAATGAAAGGCCCATTTAATTGTGCTCTATGATAGAAAGCGGGCTTCCCAGACGGCTCAGTGGTAGAGAATCCGTCTGCCAAAGCACAAGATGCAAGAGATGCAGGTTCGATCCCTGGGTCAGGAGGATCCCCTGGAGAAGGAAACAGCAACTCACTCCAGTATTCTTGCCTGGGAGAATCCCATGGACAGAGGAGCCTCGTGGGCTACAGTCAGTGGGGTCGCAGAGAGTCCAACATGACTGGAAACACAGGCACTACATACTGTTACATGAAAGAAAGCAAAGTCCAGGATCCCTACGTTATTGTTCAGAGGTTTTTGCCTCTAAGCAATGATTCCTTCCATGGACCGTTTGGTTCATGAAGAAGGGTGATGATGTTAGGACCGATGAGAAGGTCAGTGTTTGGGGAGAAAGCAAGTTCGCAGTTCACAGGTCAGGGGCCCCTGTGCAGTGCTGCTGGGCAAAGCATGGTGGCATTGGCACACTCAGGCCCCACTGAACAGCAGCATTTTATTCTCGCAAACTCTTTACAGGATCTTTGTGCAGAGCTCTGGGGAGCACTGTTCATCTGCCCATCTGGCCAGATGAAGAGCAAGGGGATTGTGTCATCAAAAGGGAGAGCCTTAGAAAGAGGAAACAGTGAACAAAGAGCTGAATCCTGGGGATTACGAATGCTTTTGAACTGCCCTGGGAAGACGAGATGTGAGCAGCAGCACCATTTTTAAGAAGGCTGGGGAGGAAGGGTTGGGCTGGATGGACTGTGTTCAGAGGCTGGTGTTAACAGGGTCACAGAATTGCACATCAGCAATAACAGCAACAAACACCAGGTGCCTCTGAGGTATCAAAGCAGACGCATATGACATCATGTTCAGTTTCACCGATGTCGTTATATCATCTAAAAAATAAAACCCACAGCTCCAAATTAAATCCAGCCTAAATCCTGAGACCATCCACCAAGAATACTATTTCCTCTTTCCTTAATTCATTTCTGATGTGTGTTCCAGAGAATTTTTCAGGACAGGGATTCTACTAATATTAGCAGCACCCAGGGAAAAACAAGGTATTCGTATCTGGTTGGTAGCTCAGGATTTACCCAGAGAGACTCCTTGGGTAGCTAACTAACCCCCTGGGATTTCTGTTTTTCAACTCTGGATGACAACTAGTATTTCTGACCAGGTGGGGCCACACATTTTGATTCTTTTCTCACCGTGTAAATAAATTTGAAAAACAAATGCTTCCCATGTGAAGTTCAACATTAACCTCAATTTCCCCACAGCTACCCTATCAATTACCTGAGTCAGAGTCTTTAATATCAGTTGAACATTCAAGTTAATTCCTAATACTATGAGAAGAAGTAGGTAATGGCAACTCACTCCAGTATTCTTGCCTGGGAAATTCCATGGACAAAGGAGCCTGGTGGGCTATGGCCATGGGGTGGCAGAGTCAGACACGACTGAATCACTAACACTTTTACTTTTCCTAAAGGATGTAACATGTTTTCCTTCCTAGCGAATTGTTCTTGGTTCCCATATCCTATTCCTTATACTAAGGTTATAAGGCCCAAGAAGTACAAAACATATACCTGACTGAAAGGACAAAGAAATAAAATGTTGATGTATTATCCCATGATAGATCCCAAACTGGATTCTAGAAACAGTCTGGATTCAAAGCGCAGCTATATACTTATTAACAACATTATTTTGCCTACGTTACTCCATCTCATGCACCTATTTTTCTCACCTGCAAAACAGGGAAACTTATGTCACTAAGAGTACCTATCCCATTAGTTTATAGTGAGAATAAGACAGTCATTTGATGTGGAGGACCTGAGAACATTTCTGGCATCGAGTAATTTCCTAGCACTCAGTAAATGTTACCTTTCACTGTTAAAAATGTCACTAAACTTCTGATTTCTCACACTTTCTCCTTCTGCAATATAGAAACAACCGTAATTGTAAATGCTGTGAAGTTGTCTTCTAGACATTAAAAACTCATTTATTTGATTTGATGGTGGTCCACTATTTAGAGATGGAAACATCAGGCTTTAGAGAATGGTATGAGTTAGATCTATAGACCCGTGTTTATTTAGTTAACATACTTTAGAATAAAGGTAATGACTCAGATAGTTTGTATGGGAAAGGGCAGGGTTGAGAGAAATTCTTTTACTTTAATTTTCTAGCCAGACTAAATTTTCTGAATATTTAAAACTTGAAGTCATTTGGTCTATGTAGATACAGATTTTGGAAATGGTTAAACATCCAAAAACAGGATCCAGTTATCCCAGTAAAATTAATTTAACCCACATTTGGAAATCCAGGCTAAGTAATTTGTATAAGTTTATCAAGATATTTTCTGGATAGACTTCATGGCAGCCCTGATTATGTCAAATAAAATAGCACAATCAGCACATTTTCTAATCACCCTGCTCAAGCTGGAAACAGTCTTGTATTATAGACTAGTTAATTTAGCTAAAGTCTTCAACAGCTTAAAGTCTGATTCAGATGTAATAAAAAATATTATTAGCATTACTGATTTCACAAACGTCACCTGTTTAGTATGTCCATACGTCAAAACCTGCCTTGAAGAACACATTACTTTCTACCTGGAAATATATTTTAAGAAATTATAGTCAATCATTAGAACTATTGTTTTCATGGTTAAAACCAACTTCGATAACCTTTGTCTTGCCTTTATCTTACCTTATTGTGTAATTCACGGTCTTCTTTTGAGAGACTGAGATCACAGTCCATAGGGCAAGGACTAATTTTATTAGAAATGCTTCCTAGGGTTAAAGACAAAAGTTGGAACAAAAATTATAGATTTTTACATCAGAGGACATGTAAGCTTACACTGCTGAAATCTAAGAGTTTATATAAAGGCTGACTAATGGGGGTGAAAGAAATAATTCTCTAAGTTGTTATATGCTCCCGGTTTTAATACAGTCAATGCATGAACTTCAAGTAGAACCCTACACCATGGGGATGCAATTTACAAGGAGCAGCTGTGTGTGATCTGCTTTCTCCCCTCATCCGGGTAGGATCAGCTCTGTTTCTGTGATCAAGCTTACAAAGACGTTACTCCGTGCCTCACCCCAGCGTTCCAATATCAAGCCTCGACGCTAGAAACTTCAGTTATCGGTGTGTCCCCAGCTCTTCCCGCCTGAGCAACTTATATCATCTTTTGCACGACTTATTTTATATCAGCGTTTCTCCACCTCAGCATGAGCCACATTTTGGATTGGAGAATTCTTTTTTTTTTTTTTTTTTTTGGTGGGGGGCTGTCCTGTTTTTGTAGAATGTTTAGCCCCATTTCTGGCCTCTATCTACTAAACGCCAGCGGTTCCCTCTACCTGAAATAGAATGCCTCCTCAACAAATGTTTCTTAAATTACAAAGATACTATCAATACATACGCCGGTATTACTTTAGCTTTATGCCTCTCAATCCATTGGCTTGAGCTCTCCCTTCAATGACTCTCTATGCTAAACCCTCTCCCCAGCATCTTGTGACAAATACCCTGGTCCAGAGATTGGAGCTCCTCAATAGAGCCACAGATTTGACCAAGAGGTGGACCCAAAAACATTTTCTGAAAAGATGACATGGATCCATGAGCAGCCACAGACTTGCACCCTGTCCTCTTCTTCTCCTCTAGAGATCGAGTACTGCCAATCTCAACCCTTTGGAATTGCTTTTGGGAACATTTTTAGATGAGTTTTCCATAGTGTAAAATTTTGAGGACATGGTCTCCATGTCTGTGTCCTTTGGAAACCTGTTCCTCCCTGAAGATGGCCCAGCTAGCCTAATGAAAATCCTCTAGGTTTTTTTTTTTTTTTAAATAGTGCCAGTCTACTGAAGAAAAATTCTTTTAGTTTTTCCTCGTCTGAAAATATCTTTATATCAACCTCAATTTTTGAGAGGTTTTTTGCTATATGCAGATTTTTGGATTGACATTTTTTTAGCATTTTAATATGTCATTACACTGACTTCTGGTCTCCATCGTTTCAGATGATAATGTCAGCTATTTTTCAGATCATTGTTCCCCGATATGTAATGTGTTTTTTAAAAGAGAAAAACAACGACACTTTAACTTTCAATTATGATGTTCTTAAGTGCAATTTCCCTTGCATTTATTCTTTTGAGGTTCATTGAGGGTATTCAATCTATGAGCCAATATATTCTATAAAATATGGGGAATTTCCAATCACTACTTGTTTAATACATTTTTTCTTCCATATTATTACCCTCTTTCTTTACATAAAACTCTCACTACATGTATGCAAAACTATGTGCTATGACCTCCTGGATCTCTGAGTTCCTCTTCATTTTCCTTCCAGCTTTTTACTTTCTGCATTTCAAACCAGTTAATTTCTTTTAATTCTTCAATTTTTAGTTCTGTAATTTCCATTTGGTTATGTTTTTTATAGTGTCCACATTTCTACTAAGATAATCTGACTAATCATTCATTAAGAACGTATTTTCCTTTAATTGTTTGCAGGTAGTCGTTTTTTAAAATTTATGAGTATATTTATAACGGATAGTTCAAAGGCTTTTCCCAGTAAACTTAAAATCTGAATTATCTTACAGTCATTGTTATTCACTTTTCCCCTAAGGTTCATATTCTCCTGTTTTTTGCATGTCTAAGTATTATACATTATACAATATAATGGGCATTGTAGAAAAGTCTAGATTCTGTTCTCTTTCTTGAAAAGCTATTGATATTTTTTCCTACTACACAGTTCAATTACTGGGTAATTCCATTAAACTCATGTAGGCTTAAATTTACATTTTGTTTAAGCTTGTCTGTAAAACATGTTTCCAAGTCATGCTAACTTACCAGGACTCAATCTTAAGACTCTAACTCCTCTGCCTCTCTTGTCAGAACTTTGCTTTTGGCTTTTGTGGGGGCAGATTTAAAGTAAGTCTCTCAAGAGTGTGGTCTTTATTCCTAACATGCAGACTTCTAGCATCTCAATTTGCCATCAAATTGAAAATGAGGTATTAACATGGCTCTCCTGACTTGAATGCGACCTCTGTTCCAGCTCTATTATTTCTGTTCTGTTCCCAGGTCCATAGTTGTTACCTAGCAAAGCCTCCATTGGTCTAACGGGTCATGTGCCCTCAGCCAAGGACTTATGGGCGGGGGGTGGTCCCTAAATGACTCCTGAGTTCCTCTGTGCACACCTCCCTGCCCTCTCTCACTCTGCACATTCTAAACTGTGTCTCCTCAGCTCAGTGGAACTTTCTCTACCTGGATTTCACTTCACTGCTTTACAGTCAGAATTTTTGCCCACGTAGACAACCGGGGTTTTCCTCAAGAGCTTCTCTTCTGTCTGGGATCAGCAAGCCTTGTGCTTCCTAATGGCCCATGCTCCATGACAATTAAAACATTAAAATGCTTCGTATCTTCTCTCCAGTTTAATGGTTGGTTATAAATGAATTAGTCTGGTACCAGTTACTCTGCCATAGTTAAAACTGGAAGTTGCAGTGTTGTTTATTTTTTAATTAAATGTAGAATTGGATACATAAATTTGTCACAGGAGCTTCCCTGGTTGCTCAGTGGTAAAGAATCCGCCTGCCAGTGCAGGAGACGTAGGTTCAATTCCTGGGTCTGGAAGATCCCCTAGAGAAGGAAATGACAGCCCACACCAGTGTTCTTGCCTGGGAAGTCCCATGGACAGAGAAGCCTTGCGGCTTACAGTCCGTGGGGTCACGAGTGGGACATGACTTAGAGAGGTAACAACAGCAACAACACTAGCGCCCATGTTTAAGCGTTAGTGACACAGATATAGGTTAATTACTTTGAAAGTCCACTTTATTCTATGGAACCTCTATGCAATTTATTTATCAGATCATGTTATCCTGAGAAAAAGATAAAATGTTTACAAATAACAGTAACCTGCTGATGCCTTTGTAATGTGTCAGCTGGGATCACCCAGAAAAAAAAATAAATGAAGCAGTCATATTTTTAATAAAGCATGAGGTGCACAAGGAAAGCACTTGTCAAAACTGCGTAATGTTTCAGCGCCCTATATATATATAAATGCACGTTTATAAAAGTCTGTTTTCCCTGTGTTGTGTTAATCTTTTTTACTTGGCATATTTATAATGGTTTTTCCAAATGACCTTTGTAAAATTAATCAAGGATCTGACACTGTCCTTTGGAGAAATACAAAGAAAGAATGCTGCTTATAATAATGTTTGCATGAAAAACAGCCAGAAAATGACAAAACAAAGAAAACACGAATACTGAAAAACATTAGAGCCGGAAAGTGGAACTAACTGAAAAATGTTGCCTTTTCATCAGTAATATTTTTGTGGGTCTCTGAGATTTTGTTTTCCTTTTATTTTCTAAACCATTGTTTTTATTACTAAAGATCAGATGTATTTCTCAAAACAATTTGCTTAGTAAAATATTCCAGTTTTTCAAGAGCTCTAATAGGGTGAAGCATCTCAAATTAAAGATTAATAAAATGTACAGAATGCATGTGTAAAAAGTACAAATACAGAAAACCTAGAAAAATGCCTGCAATTAGACAGGATGGAAATCCAAAAAGAAATTAAATGTACTTGTAATAAATTTCCTATTCTTTTCTTTGAGAAAATTACTACTGAAGTGAGGAATTTTTTTTTCCTGCTGTAATTTAAATGTTAAACTGCCAGATGTGTGTCTTATGCTTGAAGAGTTGAAGCTTTGCATTATTTAGCATATTAAGAATCACAGAATTTTAAAAAGGGCTCCTTTATTGCCTGGAGGTTCTAATTAAGTAAACCTTAGCCTGGTACATTTAAAACTTGCAATACAAGAGAATTTGCTCTTTTTTTTCCTCCATAGTCAAGTCACATCTATATAATAAATATGGAAAATCTAAGATGATATAATTTTTCTTTTGCTTGAAGAATTAAAGCTATCTATTATTTTAAGAAGTTTTTAATAGAGGCCAGCAATCTAGAAGACAACTCAAGATTCAAAATACTTTTTAATCATTGCAAGTTGCTTTCCTTATTTATACCAAAGAGTGTGTGTTTCATAAAGGCAATTCTATGCCATCAATCTTACTCTCTCTTCCTTACTTACTCTGCCTCTGCTAAGACCTCAACTACTCTTCCCCTGTTAGACAAAGACAATGCTAAGAAGCAACAAGAAGATCACAGATTTTATATGGATATTATGTTTTCGTGCATTTCTCCATGTGTGCTTATCTGTGTTAAATATCTGATCACACAGCGCTAATTAGCTGTCCTTTCAGCAGTTTGTGAAGTTTCAGCAGCTAAAGCAAAAACCATAATCAGACGGAAGCTCTATGGGTACCCAACATTCATAAATCATTCCCTTAAATACAGTTATTTTTGCCATTTTACAAAATGTCAAAGGTGTCAACTCTGTCCAAATATACCGCTTAACAGTAACTATTTTAGTAAATTGACTTGAAATGCATTCAGCTTACTGACAGTTAGAAGCACATAATCTAGTTCACAGTACAAATGAATAGTTTAAAGGCCAAAATAAGCACCAAAGTATGAATTTTCAATGACATGTTGCAATGAACATGGCTGCAACCACAGACCAAAATCTTAGCGTTGTTTATCTACAGCAGAAACATGGTCAATTTCTTTTGAAACCTGGTTGTTCATATCTGGTTTCTAGTTAAGACAGTAAATTTTAACCACTTTCAAAATAATGGTTGAATATCTATTTGAGGATGTTAACAGTGAATAACCAGAAACTGCATCAATGCAGGTAATGAGTTGATAACATTCTCTGCTAGCATGTACGGTTTGAACCTATAAACAGTAACTTCTCGGATGCTGCCAACATAAACAGACAAATGTTGGCCATCATGTCAAGGAGCAAATTCCATCTTTTCTTCATGGGAAGAAACAAATGAACAAACTGATCTTCAAACATGTAACTGTTGACAAAGGGCATGTACCACAGAACTGGAGTTTAGATTCAGTTCAGTCACTCAGTCGTGTCCAACTCTGCGACCCCATGGACTGCAGCAGGCCAGGCCTCCCTGTCCATCACCAACTCCTGGAGTTTAGTCAAACTCACGTCTGTTGAGTCAGTGATGCCATCCAACCATCTCATCCTCTGTCATCCCCTTCTCCTCCTGCCTTCAATCTTTCCCAGCATCAAGGTCTTTTCATATGAGTGAGCTCTTCGCATCAGGTGGCCAGAGTATTGGAGTTTCAGCTTCCCACCAGGCTCCTCGGATCATGGGATTCTTCAGGCAAAAACACTAGAGTGGGTTGTCATGCTCCCCTCCAAGGTATCTTCCCAACCAAGGGATCAAACCCAGGTCTCCTGCATTGCAGGGGGATTCTTTCCAATCTGAGCCACCAGAGAAGCCCTTCCCAGATGACACAGTTGGTAAAGAATCCACCTGCCAAGGCAGGAGACCCAAGAGATGCAGGTTGATCCCTGGATTGAGACGATCCCCTGAAGTAGGAAATGGCAATCCACTCCAGTATTCTGGAAAATTCTGAACAGCGGAGCCCAGTGGGCTACAGTCCATGGGGTCACAAAGGGGTCAAACACAGCTGAACGCACGCGCACACACACACACACACACTCACACACATTCTCCCTAAAGCTTAAAATATTTACTGGAAGGTAACGTGCCCATACTATTTTATGAATTGATTTCTTAGGAGTGTTAAGAAGCTTAATGAAATCATGTTTGGAGATTTTTAATATTAGCAGCAGCAGGAATGCTACCAACCCATTCCCACTTTCACTTCACCTCAAACCGCTAAGCCTCAACCCGTCCACATAGAACCTCAACCCGTGTTACACTTTGATACCACTTACGAAGATCAAAAGTTAGTTGATTGATAATAATACAGCATATTTTATTCGATATTTTTCAATCTATTAAAACAGTATTTTTCAGATTTATATACGTTACTTATTTAATTCGTGTAAATTTGATTAATTTTATTGCCAGCACAGAACTATAAATATTTCTGCTATCATATCAACCAATAGTGATCTCTGAGCATTTTACATTTGCAGAATATAAAAATAGATTCACACATGCATGTCTTGCCTAGTAAAATATTATTATAATATAAGAGCAGGGAGATATTTGGTTATTTTTTTCCAAGAATAATTTTTAAATATCACCCATTTCTGCCATCCTCAAAAAGGCTGAATCTTTTCATGGAAGTTAGCTTCTTTCCCCCTTATTCTTAAAAATATTAAACTCTTTATCTTAAGCCCAGTGAAAGAATTCAGAAATTTTAATATGCTGCTCATGAGCTTTCCTTGGTTATCATCAGCTGACACTTTCATTGAACTTAGAACACTCAAAGCTACTGAGAATAATAAATTATTTTTTCCACTAGTAAGTGCCTATTATTAAGAAAAGATTGCCCAATACTGAAATTAAGTAGGTAGGATATAGACAGAGCCAAGTGCGTTTTTCACTTTATAATAACTAATGCAATAACACAGGGTGATTTGGTGAGCACCTACTTACTCCTTCTATTACACTTCACATCAGTTGTTACTGATCCTCAAGCAGAGCCTGTTATCTCCCTTTATAGGTGACAAAGCAAAGAATCATAGACTGAGGAACTTGACAAAGGACGTTAAATAGTAGGACTCCAGGATGTGAATATAAGGCCCTCTGACTCCCATGTCCATGTTCTATTCCCTCACAAAATGCGCAGAAATCTGCATTCTCTGTCAATTTCTTTCTTGCACGTTCCCATAGGTAGACAGATATTCAGTTCAGTTCAGTTCAGTAGCTCAGTCGTGTCTGACTCTTTGCGACCCCATGAATCGCAGCACGCCAGGCCTCCTTGTCCATCACCAGCTCCCAGAGTTCACTCAGACTCATGTCCATCGAGTCTGTGATGCCATCCAGCCATCTCATCCTGGGTCGTCCCCTTCTACTCCTGCCCCCAATCCCTCCCAGCATCAGAGTCTTTTCCAATGAGTCAACTCTTCACATGAGGTGGCCAAAGTACTGGAGTTTCAGCTTTAGCATCATTCCCTCCAAAGAAATCCCAGGGCTTCAGAATGGACAGGTTGGATTTCCTTACAGTCCAAAGGACTCTCAAGAGTCTTCTCCAACACCACAGTTCAAAAGCATCAATTCTTTGGCACTCAGCCTTCTTCACAGTCCAATTTTCACATCCATACATGACCACTGGAAAAACCATAGCCTTGACTAGACGGACCTTAGTCAGCAAAATAATGTCTCTGCTTTTGAATATGCTATTTAGGTTGGTCATAACTTTTCTTTCAAGGAGTAAGTGTCTTTTAATTTCATGGCTGCAGTCACCATCTGCAGTGATTTTGGAGCCCCAAAAAATAAAGTCTGACACTGTTTCCACTGGTTCCCCATCTATTTCCCAAGAAGTGATGGGACCAGGTGCCATGATCTTCGTTTTCTGAATGTTGAGCTTTAGGCCAACTTTTTCACTCTCCTCTTTCACTTTCATCAAGAGGCTTTTTAGCTCCTCTTCACTTTCTGCCATAAGGGTGGTGTCATCTGCATAGCTGAGGTTATTGATATTTCTCCCGGCAATCTTGATTCCAGCTTGTGCTTCTTCCAGTCCAGCATTTCTCATGATGTACTCTGCATAGAAGTCAAATAAGCAGGGTGACAAGATACAGCCTTGACGTACTCCTTTTCCTATGTGGAGCCAGTCTGTTGTTCCATGTCCAGTTCTAACTGTTGCTTCCTGACCTGCATACAGATTTCTCAAGAGGCAGGTCAGGTGGTCTGGTATTCCCATCTCTTTCAGAATTTTCCACAGTTTATTGTGATCCACACAAGTCAAAGGCTTTGGCATAGTCAATAAAGCAGAAATAGATGTTTTTCTGGAATTCTCTTGCTTTTTCAATGATCCAGTGGATGTTGGCAATTTGATCTCTGGTTCCTCCGCCTTTTCTAAAACCAGCTTGAACATCAGGAAGTTCACGGTTCACGTATTGCTGAAGCTTGGCTTGGAGAATTTTGAGTATTACTTTACTAGCATGTGAGATGAGTGCAATTGTGCAGTAGTTTGAGCATTCTTTGGCATTGCCTTTCTTTAGAATTGGAATGAAAACCGACCTTTTCCAGTCCTGTGGCCACTGCTGAGTTTTCCAAATTTGCTGGCATACTGAGTGCAGCACTTTCACAGCATCATCGTTCAGGATTTGAAACAGCTCAACTGGAATTCCATCACCTCCACTAGCTTTGTTTGTAGTGAGGCCCACTTGACTTCACATTCCAGGATGTCTGGCTCTAGATTAGTGATCACATCATCATGATTATCTGGGTCATGAGATCTTTTTTGTACAGTTCTTCTGTGTATTCTTGCCACCTCTTCTTAATATCGTCTGCTTCTGTTAGGTCCATACCATTTCTGTCCTTTATCGAGCCCATCTTTATATGAAATGTTCCCTTGGTATCTCTGATTTTCTTGAAGAGATCTCTAGTCTTTCCCATTCTGTTCTTTTCCTCTGTTTCTTTGCATTGATCTCTGAAGAAGGCTTTCTTATCTCTTCTTGCTATTCTCTGGAACTCTGCATTCAGATGCTTATAGCTTTCCTTTTCTCCTTTGCTTTTCGCTTCTCTTCTTTTCACAGCTATTTGTAAGGCCTCCCCAGACAGCCATTTTGCTTTTTTGCATTTCTTTTCCATGGGGATGGTCTTGATCCCTGTCTCCTGTACAATGTCACGAACCTCATTCCATAGTTCATCAGGCATTCTATCTATCAGATCTAGTCCCTTAAATCTACTTCTCACTTCCACTGTATAATCCTAAGGGATTTGATTTAGGTCATACCTGAATGGTCTAGCGGTTTTCCCTACTTTCTTCAATTTGAGTCTGAATTTGGCAATAAGGAGTTCATGATCTGAGCCACAGTCAGCTCCTGGTCTTGTTTTTGTTGACTGTATAGAGCTTCTCCATCTTTGGCTGCAAAGAATATAATCAATCTGATTTCGGTGTTGACCATCTGGTGATGTCCATGTGTAGAGTCTTCTCTTGTGTTGTTGGAAGAGGGTATTTGCTATGACCAGTGCATTTTCTTGGCAAAACTCTATTAGTCTTTGCCCTGCTTCATTCTGCATTCCAAGGCCAAATTTGCCTGTTACTCCAGGTGTTTCTTGACTTCCTACTTTAGCATTCCAGTCCCCTATAATGAAGAGGACATCTTTTTTGAGTTTTAGTTCTAAAAGGTCTTGTAGGTCTTCATAAAACCATTCAACTTCAGCTTCTTCATCATTACTGGTTGGGGCATAGACTTGGATAACTGTGATATTGAATGGTTTGCTTTGGAGACAGAGATCATCCTGTTGTTTTTGAGACTGCATCCAAGTACTGCGTTTTGGACTCTTTTGTTGACCATGATGGCTACTCCGTTTCTTCTGAGGGATTCCTGCCCACAGTAGTAGATATAATGGTCATCTCAGTTAAATTCACCCATTCCAGTCCATTTTAGTTCGCTGATTCCTAGAATGTTGACGTTCACCCTTGTCATTTCTTGTTTGACCAGTTAGGGGTGCTTATCTCAAAAAGAAAAAAAAAAAAACTTTGACTCAACATCCCAGTTGCTGACTTTTAGCTACTCATATGATGGAGAAAAAGAATAATAAAACCTTGAAGAAAAATGATGCTAATAGCTAACATTTTTGAGTTCATAGTACATACCAGGCTTTACATACCAGGTTTCAATGTCCCAAGTTGGTTACTAATTTTAAACTCTTCTTCTCAAAACTGTATTAAAACACTTCAGTGAGTATTAGATTATACCAGTTCAAATGTTACTTCCTTCTTGAGGGTATCACACTAAGAAAAGTTAACCAGCCACAGAAAGACAAGTATTATATGGTTCCACTTTACATTAGGGAATTAGAACAACCAAATTCAGAGAGATAGAAAGTAGAAATGGTGATTACCAGGGCCTGGAAATAGGGAGAAATGGAAAGTTACTGTTTAATGGCTACAGAGTTTAGCTTTGACAAAATGAGAAAATTCTGGAGATGGAAGATGGTGACGGTGGTACAGCATTGTGAACATAGTTAATGCCACTGAAGAGTATGTTTCAATGGTCAAAATGGTGAATTGTGTATTATCTTTATTTTACCACTATTAAAAAAGTGTTTACTTCCATATTCCTCAAGCCCTAAATGAAATGCCGAAAAAACTTTTTAAATGCCGTAAGACCACATAAACAAAACTGAAAATTCAAAGGATTTCCAGTTGGGAGCAAATGGCATACCCTTGATTCTCCCTTCTCCTAAGTATAAGTATAAACCCTGGAAATAAAACAGGAGGCAGCCAAAGGAAATTCTGAAAGATATAAAGAGGAAGGAGAAGTGATAAGGGACCCCAGAGCTGGAGCAACAATATAGGATGGGGCATCTTATGCGCCCTCCAACCTCACCCAACAGAGGAAAGTAATCCCAACCTAGCATCTCCAGCTCCCTCCTATCATCAAATAGTGGTCCAGAAAGGAAGTCCCACCAATAATATCAAGTGAGTCCTGCAGCATGGAAAACAAGACAGACCAGAGCCTACTGGAATTAGTAACCACATGATGCTATCTCCTACTGAAATTAGCAACCATGTGATGCTGTCTCTTTCTCTGCTGCCTGAAACAGCCCTCCTCCCACCAAGAGACAACAAACAGGTGACTGAGTGGCATCAGCAGATGGATTCCACCACAACTAACTCCTAGACCAGGAAGTTTCCCTACATCCTGAGGCTGGGGACTCCCTTCCCCACCCAAAGGCGCCGGGTGGCTAGCCCTGGAGACGCGCCTTCTGTCCGCCCAGGCATCCGCTAGGGTCCAGGGGGTGCCCCAGATACACAAGCTGAATCACGCAGACCAACGCAGCACATTTTTCAACTGCTGAGAGAAAAAAATTATCAACTACAAATATCAATGGGCATGAGTTTGAGTAAACTCTGGGAGTTGTTGATGGACAGGGAGCCTTGGCACGCTGCAGTCCATGGGGTCACAAACAGTCGGACATGACTGAGCGGCTGAACTGAACTGAACTGAACAAATACTATATCCAGTGATTATCTTTCAGGATAGAAGACAAAATACATTCTCCAATGAAAGGAAACTGGAAGAACTTGTTGCTAGACCTTCCCTTAAATAATGGCTAAAGGAAGTTCTTCAAACCGAAAGGAAATCATAAAAGAAGAAATCTTGGAGCATCTGGAAGGGAAAAAATGAGAGAAATTCAGACAGAGCCTCAAATGTGAGTATATACAATACACTCTTTATTCCCTCAGTGGTTTTAAAAATCATATATGATGATTGGAACAAAAACTATACCTCCACATGTACCCAAGACAATGATATTTAAAAGTGGGGAGGGTAAAGGGGCTGAAATGGAAGTGAACTATATATGTTTGACTCAAAATGTAGAATATTGACACCCATGGATATTGCCGTACCCAGAGCAACTGCTATGAAAACTATACAAGAGATTTGTTCAAAAAGTATAATCAAATCAAGATGGAATCCTAAAAATGTTCAATAATGCACAAGAAGGTAAGAGGAACAGAAGATGAGAAACAAGAGAAAGTCAGAAAATAAATACTAAAATGACAAACTTAGTCCTAACTCACCCATAATTACCTTCAATGCAAATGCTCTGACTATACCAATTAAAAGTCAGATGTTGCAAGGTGAATTTTAAAATATGGCTTAATTATATGCTATTTATCCCAAAAAGTACTTCAAATTGAATGACAGATTAAAAGTTTCAATGTTAAAATGTCAATGTTCAAGATTAGACTGATCTTTCTAAGAAGCTGAGTTGCACTACCTAAAGGGATGATTTCTTTCCTATCTTATTCTAAAGGAAATATTGACCTGTTTGACCCAAAATTATATTTTTCTAATTTATATTTCTTATTTCTTATTCCCAGATGACATTAGTGGTAAAGAACCCACCTACCAAGGCAGGAGACACTACAGACGTGGGTTCAATCCTAGCTAGGGGAGACCCCCCTGGAGGAGGAAGTGGCAACCCACTCCAGTATTCTCACCTGGGGAAATCCCATGGACAGAGGAGTCAAATCTAAGGGATCCTTGCCCACTGTAGTAGATATAATGGTCATTTGAGTTAAATTCACCCATTCTGGTCCATTTTAGCTCACTGATTCCTCAAATGTCGATGTTCACTCTTGCCATCTCCTGTTTGACCACTTCCAATTTGCCTTGATTCATGGACCTAACATTGCAGGTTCCTACCCAATATTGGTCTTTACAGCATCAGACTTCACTTCCATCACCAGTCACATCCACAGCTGGGTGCTGTTTATGCTTTGGGTCTGTCTCTCTGTTCTTTCTAGAGTTATTTATCCACTGATCTCCAGCAGCATATTGGGCATCTACCACCCTGGGGACTTCATCTTTCAGTGTCCTATCTTTTTGCCTTTTCATGCTGTTCGTGGAGTTCTCAAGGCAAGAATACTGAAATGGTTTGCCATTCCTTATCCAGTGGACCACGTTTTCTCAGAACTTTCCCTCATGACCTGTCCATCTTGGGTGGCCCTACACAGCATGGCTCATAGTTTCACTGAGTTAGACAAGGCTGTGGTCCATGTGATCAGTTTGATTAGTTTTCTGTGATTGTGGTTTTCATCTGTCTGCCCTCTGATGGATAAGGATAAGAAGCTTATGGAAACTTCCTGAAGGGAGAGACTGACTAAGGGGAAACTGGGTCTTGTTCTGATGGGCAGGTCCATGCTCAGTAAATCTTTAATCCAATTTTCTGTTGATGGAAGGGGCTGTGTTCCCTCCCTGTTGTTTGACTTGAGCCCAAACTATGGTGGAGGTAATGAAGATAATGGAACATATTAAGAAGCAGAGATATTACTTTGCCAACAAAAGTCCATCTAGTCAAAGCTATGGTTTTTTCCAGAAGTCATGTATGGATGTGAGAGTTGGACTATAAAGAAAGCTACACACCGAAGAATTGATGCTTTTGAACTGTGGTGTTGGAGAAGACTCGTGAGGGTCCCCTGGACTGCAAGGAGATCCATCCAGTCCATCCTAAAGGAGATCAGTCCTGGATGTTGATTGGAAGGACTGATGCTGAAGCTGAAACTCCAATACTTTGGCCACCTGATGCAAAGAACTGACTCATTGGGAAAGACCCTGATGCTGGGAAAGATTGAAGGTGGGAGGAGAAGGGGACAACAGAGGATGAGATGGTTGGATGGCGTCACTGACGCAATGGACATGAGTTTGAGTAGGCTCCGGGAATTGGTGATGGACAGGGAAGCCTGGTGTGTTGCAGTCTATGGGGTTGCAAAGAGTTGAACATGACTGAGCCACCGAACTGAACTGAATTGAACCAGTGGAAACCTGCTAAAGACTTACAGAAGTACCTACGGAGTGTCCTCCTAGGAGAAATGCCTTTTCATATTCCACTTGTATGAACCATCTAAAATGGGAAACCTCATAGAATCAGAGAGCAGCCCAGTGGATGCAGGGGTTGGGGAAGTGGGGAATCAGTGAGCCTAAAGTCTCAGTGATGCAAGATGAAAGAGTTCTAGGGAGCTGCGCTAACAATACTGTATTGTACACTTAAACATTTGTTAAGAGGGCAGATCGCATGCCATGCTATTACCACAATAAAAGAGCATTTAAAGAATGAAAGAGCCTGTAGTAAAAACCAATATCAATATCGTAAACTGAAAAGCTATGTCAGATGGGCTGCCACATGCGTAAGGAGCAGACTCCCCCTAGTTGGTCATGGTTTCTTTCATCATAATTCACGTTAGTAGAAACAGGATTAAAGTACATTTTGTCCCTACAGTTCTCTATTTCCAACTTATCCAGATTGTATATTCAGCTCTGGAATGTCCAGATTGAACTGTGGGGCTAGAGACAGGCAAGTCTTGTCACAGGTCCATAGAAAGCCTTCCTTCCTAAACCACTGCCCCCAAACGCTTTTTATTAACGTTGATAGTGGGGGCTTCACCAGCGGCACAGTGGTAAAGAATCCACCTGCCAGTGCAGGAGACAGCATCTTCGATCCCTGGTTCGGGAAGATCCCACATGCCACAGAGCAACCAAGCCCGTGTGTCTCAACTGCTGAGCCGGTGAACCACAACTATTGAAGCCCATGCTCCACAATTAGAGAAGCCACCACAATCAGGAGCCTGAGCATCCCAACTAGAGAGCAACCCCTGCTTGCCTCAGCTAGAGCTAAGTCCACACAGCAGTGAAGACTCAGCACAGCCAATAAATAAATAAAATTATTATCTTTTTAATGTTCGAATTGTTCTGGCCTCCTAGGTCAGTATCAGCATCTCACATTCAGTCAAGAACCAAGACATTATTCACCATCCATATCCACTTCTGCAATATCATTTTGCAAGGCCGTCTGCCTAATAATGGGACGCTGAGTATCTGCAGATTCAGTGAGAGATGGGCAGAGGAAAAATGGGAATTATTTTCATAGACAGTACATTTTGGGAGTGACGGCTTAAAATATATGGCACCCTTCCAGTTGTTCACATGTTTGCTGCAACAGATTAAGGATCACACACACACTCAAGATGTGTGTGTACAGGAAGGAGGGTTCATTACCCTTGCTCTAAAGATCACAGGCAGAAAAGTGTGTATCTTGAAAAAGATTCCAACTGTTTCAAAAAGAATAAGAAGTTATTTTTTAAAAAATGACTTCATTAGTAGCTCTAAAAATATGGATAATTTGAGGAGTTTTGAAATAGTTTGTGCCCATTGACAAGAATAATAGACCGCTTTGAATGATAACACAACCCCGCTGCTTTTTTATGTTCCCTACTGCACTGTTTAATAGCTCAGGTATAGAGGCGAAATTGACTGTGATGAATATATGAGACCAAATGAAATACTGAGGGTGTAAAACGTCCTGAGAACACAAGTTGTAATCTGACGTTGTCGATCTAATCCACACACATTCTGTAATTAGAAACATATTGCAACAGAGCAGCAAACATACATTTGTACTTTTCCCTCGGACCTTTATTTTGATCATTCACATGTGACACGTTCATTTTTATTGCCATTTCTACCTTAAAAAAAAAAAAAAGATTTTAAAAAGGTAGTGCTAGCCTCCCCCCTCCCTCAGTGTTCTGAGCCTTTCTAAATTATCGTTCGGTTTTCTCTGCTGAAAGGGGATAACGCAGCAAAGATTCCAACCTGCTGGAAACGTTTTCAGCTCATCTCATCTCTCTGTCCCCCAGGTCCTTCTGACACACCCTCCTCCCCACTTTCTTCGCGTTAAACTGCTTCTCCACTTCCTTTACATCAGTGGGAACACTTCCCTTATGGGTGTCAGGCTCTCTCCGAGGGGTCAGGGGCTGCCCCGCAGAGGAAATGACAAGCTGTGAAATGGAAAAGAACAATTTTTTCCACATGTTCCTTTGCTCCTGGAGCAGCCGAGGTTGTCAGCTAGCATCACTTTGGAACCAAGCCGGGCTCTGCATCGTAGTCCTGTCAAAACTAATTTACAATTAAAGACCTGCATGACTGTTTAAAGCTTTCTCAATTCCAGCAGTTTTTCTGAAACGACTTTGAGATCGAAGTGGTTCAAACTAGAAACCGTTGTTGCAAATAACACGCAATGGTGAAGAAGTCTACAAAACCGAAGTTGAAAACAATTCTCTTTTTTTTTTTTTTTTTACTAAATTTGTTAAAACTGCAATCCTTACTCTACCTCCAATTAACATCTGTGTGGAATTTCCCCAGCTGAGCCCCAATTTGGGGAGTTTAATGCTGCAGCTATTGGAAGTCTTACTCAGTCTGTAAATAAAGTTACAAGGTGACAACTTCATTGATCTGTAAGAAGGAAAGGAGGACGGAAGAAAGCACCAAAAGCAGAAATGAAGGAGGGAAGAAGAAAAGAAGGAAGGAAGGATTTACTTTGAACACTGGATGCTTCCAAAAAAATGATTTAAATTATTTTAAAATATTTTGGAGCATTTCTATGATTTTAAAGCTGTTTTGGCCACATGGCATGCAGGATCTTAGTTCCCCAACTATGAATCAAACCTGTTCCTCCTTGCCCAAATCCATCCCAGTGTGTATCCAATAATTCCAAATATATTTTGTACCATTCTGAGCCCTTTACTTTTCTCATGGCTTTTCTTTTACCCCAAAGAAATGTGAAATTAACACATATCTCCCCAGGTCATATCAATACGAGATTTAAATGGGATCGTATTAAAAAAAAGTTGTTGAGGCACTCTTCAATAGCCTTCAAAAGCTTACTCATTTGTCTCCAGAAGCCCATGAGCTACCTGAGCTCATGTTCTCCTCACCTAACTCGTCCCACAGTGCCTCTGTAAAACCTCGAACGACAGAACTGTAGTCTAAAAACACAATACAGGGACCTCCAGTACTGGCGGTCCAGTGGTTTAGACTTCGCCTCCAGCACAGGTGATGAGGGTTCGAACCCTGGTGGATGAGCTAGGATCCCACATACCTCGTGGCCAGAAGACCAAACCCTAAAAGAGAAGCAATATTGTAGCAAATTCGATAAAGCCTTTTAAAATAGTCCACATCAAAAAAAAGAAAAAGATCTTACAAAGATAAAGAGCAGATTACATGTACACAATATGCCTCATTTTTTCATGGACTAGTGTGTACCATAATATACGGCATACTTCCTGGTCTCACAGAAATTCAATGAAAAGTTTCTTTTAGCAGGTTGGTGAGTATTTCCATGCAGTTCCCCTCTCCCTGAGAATCCCACCGTGCAAGACTGAGATGGGAAACAAATCTGATTGACAGATAGCATCTATTTCCCACCATTGCCCCCTCCCTTAACAGCCCCTTTGTTTCTTAGCCAAATGTGTCTATTTCACTTGTCCAAGAGTGAAGTCTCCCCCGGGTCCTACAGGTAAGCAGGGTGCTGCCTGGTCCTCCCCCCATCAAGTCAATGTGGGGACATGCATCTTAGTGGTAGAGTGGTGGGGGGCTGCGGTGAGCCCCTGGAGGTTGAGGCTTTGCCTCTTATTTGGGTTTATAATCCACACAGCATTTAGCAGCCTGTTTTGTTGCTGGTGGTTACACAATAAAACTCTCCTGAACTGAATTCTGCATCACAAAACACATATAGACCTTGCCAGAGACCATCGTTCATGCGATGTAGGCACGCACAAAACAAAATTGTCAAGCAGAACAAACGTTTCCCTAGTCTGCCCCCTGAAAACTAAAGCAGCCTAAACCCAAAAGTTGTATCATGGGTCTTTTTTTTGGGGGGGACTGGCCTTTTATTTTCCATAAATATTTTCTGGCCTCAGGCGTCCACCAATTTGCAAGACGGATCCCCACTTAAAACATCAACTGTGGGATTAAAGTCGGAATCACCTTCCTGCGTGTGTGTGTCTATGTGTGCATGAGTGCATACGTGCACGTGCATGGACACGTGAACTGGTAAGTGAACATTAAAGTCACTTTTTCAGAATCTGGGGACTGCAGCGGATCCAGCAGGTTACATATGAGCCTATCAATGTGGGACAGCTTGCAGAAGATCATAAACATATTTTTCAGATAGAAACTCTGCAGCCATGAACATACCACGTGCCCACCCCTCCCTAAGGTTCACTCCTTTCATTGCAAATAGCCAGAAAGCCATCAAGCCGGAGTTTAATAAACTTTTAATTTGAAATGAATTACCACATGTTGTGTTGGTTTACCCGTTATTAAATCTCCGAGCAACATATCAGTGGCAGAAACAGCATACTGTATCACAACCTTGATAGATTAGAAAACAAACCCATGGGGGATATTAGCTGCTAATACTACATCGAGGAAGCCTCCAAGAAAAATAAGTAAATATATGCACTTGTAGCAGAGGCAGGCATTCGAAGAAATTTTTGCTTTGTTTTTGTATTACTCTATGCAGAATGAAGGCAGAAGTTCCCTCTGTAGTCGTGGAATGTGAAACTTGTATTATTAGTCTTCAACTTAGAGCGGAGTAAGACTTATGTCCAGCGTCTGCGAATGTCCTCGACAGAGCAGCCACACAAAGCGTTTTGGAATGAAGCGAAATCTGCTGTTTGTATGTCTGTTTTTGCCTCTGTCCTTTTCTGCCACTCTCTGTCTTTCTTAGAATGCCGGTGATTTAGGTTCCCAACCTCTCCACATTCCCCTCATCCACGCTAAGCATATTGAACACAGCACACCCATTGTTATCCACCTATGGTATCTGCACTAACATAAAAAAAAATCAAAATTTCAAGACATAAAATAAGAGGTAATAAAATTTTCCTTTAATATAGCCTGCTAAAAATTAACCTATTAAACTGAGAACAAAAATAATCTTCTAAATATATTAAATTATTAAAGATCATTTGAAAACACACTCTATGAGTGTATAAATGTACTGATCACTGAATTGATTCCATGAAATAATTTAAAATTTGCTGGCATGTTGAGTGCAGCACTTCCACAGCATCATCTTTTAGGATTTGAAATAGCTCAAATGGAATTCCATCACCTCCACTAGTTTTGATAGCTCCACTATCATCATCCTAAAAGATGATGCTATGAAAGTGCCACACTCAATATGCCAGCAAATTTGGAAAACCCAGCAGTGGCCACAAGAGTGGAAAAGATCAGTTTTCATTCCTATTCCAAAGAAAGGCAATGCCAAAGAATGCTCAAACTACTGCACAGTTATACTCATCTCACACTCTAGCACAGTAATGCTCAAAATTCTCCAAGCCAGGCTTCAACAGAATGTGAACTATGAACTTCCAAATGCTCAAGCTGGATTAGAAAAGGCAGAAGAACCAGAGATCAAATTGCCAGCATCTGTTGGATCATCGAAAAAGCAAGAGAGTTCCAGAAAAACATCTACCTCTGCATTATTGACTATGCCAAAGCCATTGACTGTGTGGACCACAACAAACTGTGGAAAATTCTTAAAGAGATGGGATTACCAGACCACCTGACCTGCCTCTTGAGAAATCTGTATGCAGGTCAGGAAGCAACAGTTAAAACTGGGCATAGAACAGACTGGTTCCAAATTGGGAAAGGAGTACGTCAAGGCCGTGTATTGCCACCCTGCTTATTTAATTAATATGCAGAATACATCATGCAAAATGCCAGGCTGGATGAAGTACAAGATGGAATCTAGATTGCCAGGAGAAATAGCAATAACCTCAGATATGCAGATGATACCACCCTTATGGCAGAAAGTGAAGAGGAACTAAAGAGTCTCTTGATGAGGAGACTGAAAGAGGAGAGTGAAAAAGTTGGCTTAAAGTTCAACATTCAGAAAACGAAGATCATGGTATCTGGTCCCATCACTTCATGGCAAATAGATGGGAAAGAGCAGAAACAGTGACAGACTTTATTTTGGGAGGGCTCCAAAATCACTGCAGATGGTGACTGCAGCCATGAAGTTAAAAGATGCTTACTCCTTGGAAGAAACACTATGACCAACCTAGACAGGATATTAAAAAGCAGAGATATTACTTTTCCAACAAAGGTCCATCTAGTCAAAGCTATGGTTTTTCCAGTGGTCATGTAGGGATGTGAGAGCTGGACCATAAAGAAAGCTGAGCACCGAAGAGTTGATGCTTTTGAACTATGGTGTTGGAGAAGACTCTTGAGAGTCCCTTGTACTGCAAGGAGATCCAACCAGTCCATCCTAAAGGAAATCAGTCCTGAATATTCATTGGAAGGACTGATGCTCCAATACTTTGATCATCTGATCCAAAGAACCGACTCACTAGAAAAGACCCTGATGCTGGGAAAGACTGAGGGCAGGCAGGGAAGGGGTCGACAGAGGATGAGATGGTTGGATGGCATCACGGACTCAGTGGGCGAGTCAGAGTAAACTCCGGGAGTTGGTGATGGATCAGGGAGGCCTGGTGTGCTGCAGTCCATGGGGTCGCAGAGTCGAACATGACTGAGTGACTGAACTGAACTGAATAATTTTAAAAATAAAAAAATCATGGGAATAAGGAAGGAGAGAGTGAGACTAATGGAGAGAGGAGCACGAAAGTATATACACGACCATATGTAAAACATGGAACGGGAAATGGCCAATGGAAATTTGCTGTATGAATCGGGGAACTCAAACCAAGGCTCTGTAACAACCTAGAGGGGTGAGAAAGGGTGGCAGACGGGGGCAGGTTCAACAGGGAAAGATGTATGTATGTGCTGTGCTGTGCTTTAATTGCTCAGTGGTGTTGACTCTTTACATCCCCATGGACTGTAGCCCACCAGGCTCCTGTGTCCATGGGATTCTCCAGGCAAGATGACTAGAGTGGGTTGCCATGCCCTCTACCAGGGGATCTTACCCTGGAGGAGATCAAACTCAGGTCTCCTGCCTTGGGTTCAATTCTTTACCATGGATTGCCATGCCCTCTTCCTGAGGATCTTCCCAACCCAAGGATTGAATTGAGGCCTCCTGCGTTGGGTTCAATTCCTTACCATCTGAGCCTCCAGGGAAGCCCAACATATGTATACCTATGGCTAATTCATGTTGATGTATGGCAGAAACCAAAGCAATATTGAAAAGCAATCATCCTTCAATTAAAAGGAAATGAATTAAAAATAAAAAATCAAAGCCTTACACCTATTAAATCCCAACCTAGAATGCTTGCAGTCATTTCAAAGGTGTGCATGTTGAGGACAGCATACTCTACAAGTTATCCTTAAAACCCAGATTGTAACATTGGTGTCCTCCTAACTCTCTCAGGCTTTAAGAATAGTCAATCTAAGTTCTCAGCTGTGAGAAATAATACACATTAATCAAGGCACTTCATAGTGTTTGCATTTATTGCCTACCTTCAATATATATCTCATTTCTAATTTAGTTTCATGAATATCCATTTAAAGCTAGCTGACAGAATTCAATATATGAGAATTCTATGTGTAAAATTTCAACATAGCATGTCCAGGTACACATGACTCTATAAAATGCTACTGAATTCTCTGGAGGTAGCCATGTCTCAGTAATTACTGGGTGGTGATAATGGTTCACTTGTAGAGAAACAGGACAGGTGCAAATATAACAGCCCAGGACTTGTGCTATGATTGTCTGTTAGGGAAGGAAGTGGGGTTCTAGAAAATGAATTGCAGTCAGTGGAGTTTTACTCGGCCCAACAAGGCAAAAATTCTCCAGGGGATTTGGAAAACTCTGGGCACAGCTAAAGAAACTTTTACCACTGGCAGCTAAATATGAAGCTCTGTGTGGCCCAGCTGTTAGGTAGAACAAGACAAGGAAGATGGATGTCATCTAGGATGTTAAATAGTTCAGACTTTGGGTTTGATTACAGTAGGGTTCTCCTTCAGAGTGGACTGGTTGGATTTCCTTGCAGTCCAAGGGACTCTCAAGAGTCTTCTCCAACACCACAGTTCAAAAGCATCAATTCTTTGGTGCTCAGCTTTCTTCACAGTCCAACTCTCACATCCATACATTACCGCTGGAAAAACCATAGCCTTGACTAGATGGACTTTAGTTGGCAAAGTAATGTCTCTGCTTTTGAATATGCTATCCAGGTTGGTCATAACTTTTCTTCCAAGGAGTAAGTGTCCTTTAATTTCATGGCTGCAATCACCATCTGCAGTGATTTTGGAGCCCCCAGAATAAAGTCTGACACTGTTTTCACTGTTTCCCCATCTATTTCCCATGAAGTGATGGAATTAGATGCCATGATCTTCGTTTTCTGAATGTTGAGCTTTAAGCCAACTTTTTCACTCTCCTCTTTCACTTTCATCAAGAGGCTTTTTAGTTCCTCTTCACTTTCTGCCATAAGGGTGGTGTCATCTGCATATCTGAGGTTACTGATATTTCTCCTGGCAATCTTGATTCCAGCTTGTGCTTCTTCCAGCCCAGCATTTCTCATGATGTATTCTGCATAGAAGTTAAATCAGCAGGGTGACAATATACAGCCTTGACGTACCCCTTTTCCTATTTGGAACCAGTGTGTTGTAAGGAGACCAACCCTGGGATTTCTTTGGAGGGAATGATGCTGAAGCTGAAACTCTAGTACTTTGGACACCTCATGCGAAGAGTTGACTCATTGGAAAAGACTCTGATACTGGGAGGGATTGGGGGCAGGAAGAGAAGGGGACAACAGAGGATGAGATGGCTGAATGGCATCACTGACTCAATGAACGTGAGTCTGAGTGAATTCCGGGAGTTGGTGATGGACAGGGAGGCCTGGCGTGCTGCGATTCATGGGGTCGCAAAGAGTCGGACTCAACTGAGCAACTAAACTAAACTGAACTGATAGTAGGATTCTAGCATCCTTCTGAAACATGGCTGTTTTCCTGAGTTTCGCCCTCATCCCAACACTTCAATCATTCTACACATTCTCCCAGTTTGAAACCTACCATTCAGCAGATTCAGCTAGAGTCTAGGTGTTTATGCCTCTCCAATGGACATATTCCCCTTCCCAAACTTCCATCTCTCTCTCAAGTTTCACATGCATTTTTTCCAAAGATCCCCCAAACATTTATGCTTGGATATAATGTAGAAAGCTTAAACTCAATAGGTCCAAAATCAAGTTCACAGCTTTTCTTCTAGTCCTGTCCTTCCCCCTTTATTTCTTGTCATTTGCTGGTTGATATCCATATCTGTCCATGATAGAAAATAAAGAAAGAATCATCCTTAATTCTTCTTCACCATCCATATCCAACTAACAAGGATATTCTTATTCTTAGTCCTGCTGCTAAGTCACTTCAGTCATGTCCGACTCTATGTGACCCCATAGACGGCAGCTCACCAGGCTCCCCCGTCCCTGGGATTCTCCAGGCAAGAACACTGGAGTGGGTTGCCATTTCCTTCTCCAATGCATGAAAGTGAAAAGTGAAAGTGAAGTCGCTCAGTCATGTCTGACCCTTAGTGACCCCATGGACTGTGGCCCACCAGGCTCCTCCATCCATGGGACTTTCCAGGCAAGAGTACTGGAGTCATGATCATTCTATTACATTTCTTTAATACTTTGACAATATATACTCTCTTCTCCAGCTTTACTATCTCTGCCCTAATTCAGATTCTCATCTGTTACCTGGACTGCTCCAAACTTTTCCTAACTGATCTGTTTCTAGCCATGCCTTTCTCAAATGAATCCTCCTGAAACTTACCAGAAGGATCTGCCTAAAACAGAAGTGAAATACATCAATCACCTTCCTAGAATCCATCAATGGCTATCCACCTAATACCTATTTTTCATCAGCCACAACAGGTATGAGAATATGGTGGAGAAAACAGTGGGGGAATATTATTAGTATCCTAGAGTTTTATACATGTAAAAATGATCTACCAAAAGTGAGAAAAAACAGATTTTTTCAGACATGCAAAGACTAAGAGAGTTTACCATTCACAGATTCAAACTTTAAATTAATTACTAAAGATTTATTTCAACCAGAAGAAAAATGGAACCAGACTAAAGACGTGCTGATGTTAAAAATATTATAAAACATGAATTGTGATCAAATGTGTCAGTAAATTAATTTTCTATTGAGAGTTAAAAAAAGAAAAACTAGATTCTCTGTTTAATAAGTGAAACTAAAGCAAAGCCAACAATAAGATATAAACACAGAGAAGTGTTTGATTAGTAGTTAAGTGCACGAAAAATGTATAAGAGAAATGGGCGGATTCAGTCATAATTGGTGATTTCACACAATTGATAAAAACTGAAGATAAGTGTGTTAAGCATTCAAATCAAGGAAGTCTCATGAAGAGACCTACTGTGTGAGAACTCATGGCTAGCTTCTTTCTATAAACTGAAACTTGTGTACATTGAGTATTTCACAAGTATTATTTGCTCACATAGTGCTTGATGAAACCAGTCTTTGAAAGCAAAGGATTATAGAATAAATTAAATTATGTGAGAATTTTTTTCTGAAAGCAATTCTCTTCCATTGAGCATGCAAGAAGGATGGAAATTTAGGACTAAGAACCTAAAAAGTTACAATTGGCTTTGTTGCTTTTTGCTATGGTCTCTTTTGTTTCTTTTGCATTTATTAAGCTGGTTCTTTGAGAGGATAAATAAAATTGACAAACCATTAGCCAGACTCATCAAGAAACAAAGGGAGAAAAATCAAATCAATAAAATTAAAAATGAAAATGGAGAGATCACAGCAAACAACATAGAAATACAAAGGATCATAAGAGATTACTATCAGGAGATCAACCCTGGGATTTCTTTGGGAGGAATGATGCTAAAGCTGAAACTCCAGTACTTTGGCCACCTCATGTGAAGAGTTGACTCATTGGAAAAGACTCTGATAATGTGAGGGATTGGGGGCAGGAGAAGAAGGGGACGACCGACGATGAGATGGCTGGATGGCATCACAGACTCGATGAACGCAAGTCTGAGTGAACTCCGGGAGTTGGTGATGGACAGGGAGGCTTGGCGTGCTACGATTCATGGGGTTGCAAGAGTCGGACACGACTGAGCGACTGAACTGAAATGAACTGAACTGAACAGGCCAACATCACTAATGAACATAGATGCAAAAATCCTTAACAAAATTCTAGCAATCAGAATCCAACAACATATTTAAATAATCATACATCATGACCAAGTGGGCTTTATCCCAGGGGTGCAAGGATTCAATATCAGCAAATCAATCAATGTAATACACCACATTAACAAATTGAAAAATAAAAACCATATGATTATCTCAATAGATGCAGAGAAAACCTTTGACAAAATTCAATATCCATTTGTGATAAAAACCCTCCAGAAAGCAGGAATAGAAGGAACATACCTCAACATAATAAAAGCTATATATGACAAACCCACAGCAAACATTATCCTCAATGGTGAAAAATTGAAAGCATTTCCCCTAAAGTCAGGAACAAGACAAGGGTGCCCACTCTCACCACTACTATTCAACATAGTTTTGGAAGTTTTGGCCACAGCAATCATAGCAGAAAAAGAAATAAAAGGAATCCCAACTGGAAAAGAAGAAGTAAAACTCTTGCTGTTTGCAGATGACATGATCCTCTACATAGAAAACCCTAAAGACCCCACCAAAAAATTACTAGAGCTAATCAATGAATATAGTAAAGTTGCAGGATATAAAATCAACACACAGAAATCCCTTGCATTCCTATACACTAATAATGAGAAAATAGAAAGAGAAATTAAGGAAACAATTCCATTCACCATTGCAACAAGAAGAATAAAATACTTAGGAATATATCTACCTAAAGAAGCAAAAGACCTATATATAGAAAACTATAAAATACTTGTGAAAGAAATCAAAGAGGACACGAATAGATGGAAAAATATGCCATGTTCATGGATGGGAAGAATCAATATAGTGAAAATGAATATAGTCCCCAAAGCAATCTATAGATTCAATGCAATCCCTATCAAGCTACCAACGGTATTTTTCACAGAGCTAGAACAAATAATTTCACAATTTGTATGGAAATACAAAAAACCTCCAATAGCCAAAGCAATCTTGAGAAAGAAGAATGGAACTGGAGGAATCAACCTGCCGGACTTCAGGTTCTACTACAAAGCCACAGGCATCAAGATGGTATGGTACTGGCACAAAGACAGAAATATAGATCAATGGAACAAAATAGAAAGCCCAGAGATAAATCCACTCACCTACAGACACCTTATCTCACCTTATCTTTGACAAAGGAGGCAAGAATACACAATGGAGAAAAGACAATCTCTTTAACAAGTGGTGCTGGGAAAACTGGTCAACCACTTGTAAAAGAATGAAACTAGAATACTTTCTAACACCATACACAAAAATAAACTCAAAATGGATTAAAGATCTAAACGTAAGACAAGAAACTATAAAACCCCTAGAGGAGAACTTAGGCAAAACACTCTCCGACATAAATCACAGCAGGATTCTCTATGGCCCTCCTCCCGGAATATTGGAAGTAAAATCAAAAATAAACAAATGGGACCTAATTAAAATTAAAATCTTCTGCACAACAAAGGTAACTATAAGCAAATTGAAAAGACAGCCTTTAGAATGGGAGAAAATGATAGCAAATGAAGCAACTGACAAAAAATTAATCTCAAAAATATACAAGCAACTCCTGTAGCTCAGTTCCAGGAAAACAAATGGTCCAATCAAAAAATGGGCCAGAGAACTAAGCAGACATTTCTCCAAAGAAGACACACAGATAGGCTAATGAACACATGAAAAAATGCTCAACATCACTCATTATCAGAGAAATGCAAATCAAAAACACAATGAGGTACCATTTCATGCCAGTCAGAATGGCTGCGATCCAAAAGTCTACAAGCAATAAATGCTGGAGAGGGTGTGCAGAAAAGGGAACCCTCTTACACTGTTGGTGGGAATGCAAACTAGTACAGCCACTATGGACAGCAGTGTGGAGATTCCTTAAAAAACTGGAAATAGAACTGCCATACGACCCAGCGATCCCACTTCTGGGCATACACACTGAGGAAACCAGAATTGAAAGAGACACATGTACCCCAATGTTCATTGCAGCACTGTTTATAATAGCCAGGACATGGAAGCAACCTAGATGTCCATTAGCAGACAAATGGATAAGAAAGCTGTGGTACATATACACAATGGAGTATTACTCAGCCATGAAAAAGAATACATTTGAACCAGTTCTAATGAGGTGGATGAAACTACAGCTTATTATACAGAGTGAAGTAAGCCAGAAAGAAAAATACCAATACAGTATAATAATGCATATATATGGAATCTAGACAGATGGTAATGATAACCCTACATGAAAGACAGCAAAAGAGACACAGATGTATAGAACAGTCTTTTGGACTCTGTGGGAGAGGGCGAGGGTGGGATGATTTGGGAGAATGGCATTGAAACATGTATATTATCATATGTGAAATGAATTGCCAGTCCAGGTTTGATGCATGATACAGGATGCTTGGGGCTGGTGCATTGGGATGACCCAGAGGGATGGTATAGGGAGGGAGGTGGAAGGGGGGTTCAGGATGGGGAACACATGTACACCTGTGGCGGATTTGTGTCTACATATGGCAAAACCAATACAATATTGCACAGTAATTAGCCTCCAATTAAAATAAATAAATCTATTTTTTAAAAAAAGAAAAATAAACAAAAGGTTACAATTGTTCCTCAAAAAACGAAAACATATTTTAGAGCTACAAATCATGGAGAAAGACTTGTATTTCAATGTTTCCTATTTTATTATATAATTTATAATTGTGCAATATGAAATTTTTTCAATGATTACATTCTCTTTAAATGACATGGTATAGAAAAAATACACTAATAGCACTTCTGTCTCAGTTTTATAAAATATAACAGTTCTTGAAATATTAGTAATAAGATGCCGATAAAATGTGAACTAACCTTGAGATGAGTGTGAGAAGGATTTCACTCCATCACTCCTTGAGGAACAACTCTTTTTCTCTGTATTATCCACACTTGATTCTGCTTCAGCCATTAAACAATCTGGAAACTCTGGGGGAAGCTGAATATGCCTTTTGTGGTTTTTTTGATCATTCAAATGTAGAGGAAGTTTAATTACCTATTAAGAGATGGATCTGTTATCCAAACTGTTGAAAATACAGCACACACAATTATCTCTCTGGAATGATGTAATATGCAAAATCCAAAAGGTCAATGATGAATCCAATTTTTCTAAAACTTACATTTTTTTGGTTTTGTTGCACTATAAAAATGCAGTTTCAGTAATAACAGGTTTACATAAAATGTCCCTGCTCTATATGTTTATTAGTTCCTTTGTTCTTATCTTTCAATTTCTTATTTCAAATAATAGTCTAATAGTCATGCTGGAATAAAATTAGCAAACACTCATTTAATAGCAAGTATCTACTAGCTTCAAGATACAATATTTTAAGCTTAAAATTAAATGAGCATATTGTATAATCAGTATGCAATTTTTTCAACTCTTCTCTGTGTTTAAAATTTTAATAATAAAATGCTGGTGGAAATAATCACTGACACAGGAAATGAAGTTTTCAGAAAAGAGAGGACTTGATAGAAAAGCTTTTCTAGGAAAAAGTGAAAGGCTGTCTTGCTTGCATAATTTTCCCTTTTACATTCTTTCACACATGCTCTGGGAGCTAAATCAGAACAGCTCCCATTCTCCTCCTTAAAGCTCAGGGTTATTAGCCATGTGAGTAATGCATGAGGTCATGGCTAAGCCCCACAGCCTGGCTCTGCAACTCCTCTGACTGCGGCAGTTTTCTTAGTGAAGAGACAACAGAGGGAAATGATTAGGCTCTATCCAACTTTGCTTGTTTCCTTTCATCTCTTCTAAGTCTGCATTGCAAAACCATTTTTCTGCTCCAATATCTATCTCTTTTCTCTTCCCAAACCCAGGGTATCCTCTTCCTGAGTAACTCTAAAAAGCTACTCAAATTTTTCTTGTTCAGAATTGTTTGCATTTGAGAAAATTCATATTAGAAAAAGTCATATATTTTAGAATTTCACATAGAGGAAAATAGGGTTTCGAGATAAGAAATTTTTTGTCTTCATCCTCATGAAAGAGAATCACCTACATTCATACTTATTTTGCCTTACAGTCAGTAAAGCATGCTATTTGAATAACTGCTATTCTCATTAGTAAGACTCACTTCCGCCCACCAACCCCCCATGAAATATACACAGGAAGAAAATTTCTGTTATTGTCTATCAAATAAGGAAGCTAGTGGACAATTATGTCCATTTATAATGAATAATGGCCACAGAGCTCTACAGATAAATAATAATGTTACTTTTTTCACTAAGATTTTTTTTAATAGGAGAAAAAAAGTTATCAGTGTGTTCAAATAAAGTAGATTTTACTGAAATCAAGTTATTCTAATACTGTTTACCAAATAATCATTTTTTCTGACCTTGTAAAATTTAAACATCACTTTTTGATTTTATCTCAAATATAAAATGTGTATCTCTTTATTATCAATATCTGTGCTAACTAAATTATCTTTCATGAAACAAAGTCCATGCCATAATTTATAGAACACTGAATGTTAAGTAACAATGATAATTTTAATGACAAATTATAAATGCCTTTTACATGATCTAATAAACATATACCAAAATTATTTTCTTTTATGGCTATATTTTCATTTTCATTTTGATCTCTATGATAGTATTCAGGTCACCAATTTGATAAATAGTTTTATTGAGGGTTTTCTTCAAAAAATTTTTGGGTGATTTTTCAATAACTCCTTTAGATTCATTTACCGTCTTCCTTTTCACGCGTATTTATATCCATGTTTCTAATCCTTAGAAACTTTTAAAAACTTCTGATCCTGAGCTTCACTTCAAAACAAATCAGAATAACTGGGAACGAGACTAGAATCCAATACTAGAGTGGACTGCCATTTCCTTCTTCAAGGGATCTTCCCAACTCAGGCAGTGAACCTGCATCTCTCGCACCTCCTGCATTCACGGGCAGATTCCTTACTGCTGAGCCACCTGAGAAAACAGATTTATTTTTAAGATGCCACTATTCCCAGGATAATTAAAAGGGCACGTATTCATCTAAGAGTGGTTTTCTTAACAATATAACCAGAGAGCAACAAAAATATATTTTGACAAAACATTGTAACTGAATTAACTAAAAGGGAAAAAAAATGTCAGTTAATTAAACTTAAATAGAAAACAAGAAAATCAACACATAAGAAGGATATGTAGCTGATGATTTTGAGGTCAAAACTACCCATGTTTCTTGAACATGTCCATATTTACCTCAGGTAGGTAGATAGGTAGGTAGACTGAAAAAAAATCAATGGTAAGGAAGAAAACTCATAGCATTTCAAGATATAAGCACTCCGGAAAAACAACAGATAGAGATAGAACAAATGTGGACATATAGGACAAAAATAAATAGACCAATATGTGTTGGAATGCCTTACATTTCAAGTATGCTACTATTTTCTTTTTTGGATCCTCCATGGTGTTGGCCTAAAATGAATTTATGAAACAGCTATTCTGCTAAAAGACTTGGTTAAAAAATAGAATGCCAAACCTACAAAAATTAGTGATGTGTACCCAAGTTGCTTTTTTTTTTTTTAATTTTTGACATAAAAAAGGAAGCATACATTGAAGCCATGTGTATGGAAAGAGAGATTTCTAATGGCCACTTTCATCCTGTGGAAATGTGGGCTATCTATTGTCAGTCTCATCAAATAAATGTCAAGCATCCCGAAGGCAGAGACCACGTCTTATCTGTTTTATATCTCTGGAACAAGTGATGCCCAACACACAACAGAAGCTCCACAACCCCTGCCCAACATTGCTGAGACCAGTCTGCTGCAGCAACAACAGACTGCAAACTGAGAAACCAGGGACTTGGATAACTGTCCTGATTCATAAGACAGAAGTTTGGATTAAATTATCCTTAAGATTTCTACTAACTCTAGAATTTTGCCCCTTGTTTGTAGACATCAATTTAATCTGCATTATGAGAAATTGATAGTGGTAAAGAATCCACCTGCCAGTGCAGAAGATGCAAGAAACATGAGTTCAATCCCTGAGTTGGGAAGGGCCCCTGGAGTAGGAAATGGCAACTCACTCCAGTATTCTTGCCTGGGAAATCCTATGGACAGAGAAGCCTGGTGGGCTACAGTCCATGGGGTCCCAAAAGAGCTGGGCATGACTGAGCAACTGAGCACAACAATGAGAAATCAATATTGAGATAACCCTTATCATAGATTTTTCATATTGATACTTATTGGAATATTCAATAGCTAAAGGCTAGAGAAAAGCAGCTTTGCAAAATCTTTACGTTCTTTTTCCCACTAACAAAATCCCATTGCAAACCTGAAAATAGAGATTGCACAGCCAGTGGTCCAGGTCCAAGCAAATCAGATCTTCAGTTTTCTTGAAGCTGTCGACTTTCTGATCATAACGTCCTCGGAGAAGTGGACACTTGAATTTTCCTTCCACCACATCCATACTGCTATCATACAAAGGGAAGGTTGCCCAGCCCACAGCCTGGTGGAGATAAGTATATTTCCCATGAAGGAGAAAGAGTTCAAACAAGAAAGCCATGCCAAGTTTCACATCCTTCTTAGGCGGGAGTACCTAGGACAGATATGAGGACAAGGGAAGATTGGGATACTGGTATTTAGAAACACATCATAGTCACTGATGCCTACAGACCATTTAGAGTTAAGAACTGCTTTGTCTCTGGAAAAGAAGATGGCAACCCACTCTAGTATTCTTGTCTGGGGAATCCCATGGACAGAGTAATGTAGCAGTCTTTGGGGTCACAAAGAGTTGGACACAACTCATTGACTGATGAGTATGAGCATGAAAGAGTTGATTTGTACTGTTATTGTTTGTCCTTAAAAACACAGCATTGGATGCACTTACATAAGTAATGGTTATAGGCCAAAGTAATTGAGCAAATATACCATCATGAAAATAAGACCCAAAAAATAAGACAGACTCTACCCTGCCAGTTCAAGATTCGGCCTCATATGAGTCTTAGGACTCAAACCTGTAATATGCTAACTAAAGAGGTACACTGTACTTTCAGTTCTTTTTGCTTGAGCTGGTATCTCTTTTGTTTAACTATTTCTATCTTTTGTCAATTCAATTGCTCAGTCATGTCTGACTGTGAACCCATGGACTGCAGCACACCAGGCCTCCCTGTCCATCAACTCCTGGGGCTTGCTCAAACTCATGTCAATCTAGTCAGTGATACCATCCAACCATCCCATTCTCTGTCATCCCCTTCTCCTCCTGCCTTCAGTCTTTCCAGCATCAAGGTCTTTTCAAATGAGTCAGTTCTTTGTATCAGGTGGTAAAAATTGGAGTTTCAGCTTCAGCATCACTCCTTCCAATGAATATCCAGGACTGATTTCCTTTAACATTTACTGGTTGGATCTCCTTGCAGTCCAAGAGACTCTCAAGAGTCTTCTCAAACACCACAATTCAAAAGCATCAATTCTTCAGCACTCAGCTGAAGAGTTATGGTACAACTCTCACATGCATACATGGCTTCTGGAAAAACAATAGCTTTGACTAGACAGACCTTTGTCGGCAAAGTAATGTCTCTGCTTTTGAATATGCTGTCTAGGTTGGTCATAGCTTTTCTTCCAAGGAGCAAGTGTCTTTTAATTTCATGGCTGCAGTCACCATCTGCAGTGATTTTGGAGCCCAAGAAACTAAAGTCTGTCACTGTTTCCATTGTTTCCCCATCTATCTGCCATGAAGTGATGGGACCAGATGCCATAATCTTAGCTTTTTTAATGTTGAGATTTAAGCCAGCTTTTTCCCTCTCCTCTTTCACTTTCATCAAAAGGCTCTTCAGTTCCTCTTTGCTTTCTGCTCTAAGGGTGGTGTCATTTGCATATCTGAGGTTATTGCTATTTCTCCTGGCAATCTTGATTCCAGCTTGTGCTTCATCCAGCCCAGCATTCCGCATGATGTACTCTGCATGTAAGTGAAATAAACAGAGTGACAATATACAGCCTTGACGTACTCCTTTCCCGGTTTGGAACCAGTCATAGTTTTTATTTTTCTTTTTTTGCCTGACATTTTTCTTTGTATCATTGGTGTATCCAGCACAAGTGCTTTGACCAGAAGAAATGCTTTAAAAAAAAATGGTTAAACAATCATATGCCAGAGAAACTAATCCTATGCAGAATGATAGCTTGAAGTACTGTTACAAGGTCTACCTTTTCAAAGAAAAATAGGGTCCCATTTAATTTAATTGTGACTATTCTGAATTTCGGTTGACACCAGAATGCACATCATTGTGTAAGCAATTTGTCAGTGCTAAATAAATAGTGTTAGGCCTAAAGATGGACAGAACGATTGGATCAACCAAGCCACCATTCATGTTCCCGGACAAGAGATGGAGCCCATTCTTCAGCTTTTAAAAAAATTTTTAGGCAAGTGTAAGACAGAGGATGAGATGGCTGGATGGCATCGCTGACTCTATGGACATGAGTCTGAGTAAACTCTGGGAGTTGGCGATGGACAGGGAGGCCTGGCGTGCTGCGATTCATGGGGTCCCAAAGAGTAGGACACGACTGAGCGACTGAACTGAACTGAAGACATGAATCATCTATTTTTGTAAATAGAGTGTGGCTGGTTTTTTTAATTCTATGTGAATAATTATAAATGGGCAAACACAGGGACTTCTCTAAGACTATTTTATAATAATATATTTAAGCAAAAGTGTGTAGGGATATTTTATATATTTATGTAAATATTCCAAGACTTGGTTTATGTTTAAAATAGAGCAGAAGCATCTGTTGAAAAATGCCATAACCCTGTGGCAGCTGCTATTAAACCATTAACAGGATCAGGTTTCATTTAAACCAGATTTACCATTTTCTACAACAGCCCATGGGAGAGCTAAAAACATTAGGCACAAATTACTGACAAAAGAGATTCTTAATCAAGCCATACTTTTCATTTGGCTAGTTGGCTGCGAGTAACCTCTGTGATAAGAGAGTAAAAGCTAAGTGATGCAGAGGAGGAAAAGGGGGTCAGAAACCTGTTTCCGCCCAGCGTTTAAAAAAGAAGCTGAAATGATGCTGTTACAGTAATTTCATCAGTTTTATCCCTGCATTTAGAAGTGAAAACTAATGCTCTTCTTATACTAACCTGATCTTACTCAGTGATATGTTCAAAACAGATTAGGAAGTTACCCAGTACTGACCCAATTCTATCATCAATTTTCCTGTGGTCTTGGGCAAGTCACTTCTTTTTTTTGTATCTTACTTTCCATGCACTCAAATGTCTTCACCCATAAAAAACAAAATTATAAGCATCTTCCTCATAGAGTTGATGTACTTGTCAGCTTGTATAACAAATATAAAAATGCTCATAAAATGTGAATACACACAATTATTACTATCTGTCTTAAGACTTTATCCCAACTATTTCTATGACTCAGATTACAGTTTCTTTTCATAAAGGAGAAAAGAGCATTTTAAGATTGATTGAACCTCATCAGATAAATACGTAAAACACAAGTATGATTTTGTGCACAAGAAATAGTTCTAGGCTCCCAAGCATAACCCGAACACCTGGTGTAAAACATCAGGCACCATTGTGTCACTTGTAACAATACAAATAAGAAGCCAGGCTTTGGGCACTAAAGAAACTTTATTTCAGCCTACTTCACAAGATAGAGCTGTCACGTGAAATTACCCTACAGTCCCCTCCTCCCAAAATAAGTACAAAACCTAGTCACTGATACTGATTGAATAAGAGGATCAGAGCCATATGTTACCAAGTGCAGGAATTTATCTGACAGCAGCGGTCATGTTAATCTTTCATTGCCTTTCTCGTGCTGTATGTTATTGGAGAGATCTTTTGCCCAGTAATGTGTAGCTTGGGACTCATTCGTTTCCTCCATGGCGAGAAAGGATCACTAAGTTTCATTGTATCTCTCAGAGGATCCTTTCCATAAACCTGAGTATTTCCACAGCTCTCCTACGAGGTAGACTTCTTCACAGGTGGGAACCCGCCTGCAGTGCAGGAGATGTAAGAGACACAGATTCGATCCCTGGGTGGGTAAGATCCCCTGGAGAAGGAAATGGCAAGCCACTCCAGTATTCTTGCCTGGAGGGTGAAGCCTGGCGGGCTACAGTCCATATGGTCGCAAAGAGCTGGACATGACTAAAGCAACTTTGCTTCCTTATTTTTCTGTAGCTTTGTCACTGAATACATATAATAAGGGAAATAAATGGGTCGGTCTGCCCCCAAATATCAGTACTATCTCATCACGAAAGTCCTGGTCGTTGGAGATCATTATTTTCTCAGAGTACCTTTATTTTCTGTGTACCATCAAGGGCATTCTTTTTGAAGGAAGAGACAGTACAGGGTGAATTTCACTGCATAACATAAGGGCAATGCATTTGATCTTCCATATTATAGAAGATGCGTGTGAAAGGAGAGTGGAGAACAAGCAGAAAAGAAACAAATGAGAATTCTGAAGCCTGAAGTTTGCATGGAGGATTGGAAGAGAAAGCAAAATTCTTTCCACTTGGACACCAAATACTTTTAAATTGAAGCAACTCAGAAAGGATTAGGGAAGTCTTACAAAATGATGAAAATGCACATTGACGAAGTATTTTTCAATTTTCTGGATTCTCTGAAATATTTGGAATGACTATTGTTTTCATACTGAGAAAAAGTTATTTTTAAAAAAAGATAAAGTAATTTCAAAATCATAAGGCTTTCAAAGTTCTTCTCCTTACAATGGAAGTGGTTCTAAATGACCATAATTCTTACTGTGATGAAGAAAAGATTTCAATTAAATTACAAAATTATGTATATTTCTGAATTCCTTGGGGAACCTTGGGCATAAAGAAATTTAGGAGAAACTAAATCTCAAAGAGGATAAACTCTTCATATATGAGTTGGGACTAGAAGTAGCTTTAATCTCAGGGAACAGGCAAGGGAGCAAGTCTGTCATTGGGTGAGAGACTTTGCAGGTAAATGAGAAATTGCTGAGCTTTTAACAGTCTTGGACTGATGTGGAATATTGAATGCACATGAGCCACTGAAGTGTTTAGGGTTTGTTAACAGAAAATAACAAAGAGAAGATTGACATCCCCTGCTCTGTACTAACTCATATCCAGTCTTTCATATTTTTTTAAGATGCATGAACACTGATGATTTTTTTTAATAATTATATTTATTTACTTTTCATTGTGCTGTATCTTCATTGCTGAGCGGGCTTTTCTCTAGTTGCAGCGACTGGTGGCTGCCCTCCAGTTGCAGTACATGGACTTGTCATCGTGGTGGCCTCTCTTGTTGTGGAGCATGGGCTCTAGCGAGCACTAGCTTTAGTACTTGTGGCACGTAGGCGCAGGAATTCTGGTTCCCAGCCTCTAAGTCACAGGCTCTGTAGGTGTGGTGCACAGGCTTAGCTGCTCTGAGGCAGGGGGGGTCTTCCTAGATCAGGGCTCAAACCTGTGTCTCCTGCATTGGCAGGAAGATTTTTTTTACCACTGAGCCACCAGGGAAGTCCTGACTCACATTCAGTCTTAACTACTGTATAAATATAATTATTCCATCAAGATAGCTTCAGGAACATAGTTCTAAGTCACTGGATAGAAAATCAAAATTCTAGGGGCTCTTTTGCCAGTGGCTCATTGGTAGAGTATCCACCAGTCAGTGCAGGAGACATAAGAGATTCAGGTTCGATCCCTGGGTCAGAAAGATCCCCTGGAGGAGGGCATGGTAACCCAAGCCACTATTCTTGCCTGAAAAATCCCATGGACAGGGGAGCCTAGCAGATTACAGTCCATGGGGTCATGAAGGGTTGGACACGACTGAAACAACTTAGCATGCGCGTGAGCATGATAAAGTCAGTAGTAGAGAAACATCTGAGTATGCACATAACCTGCGCTTCTGTAGAAGAACAGAGTACCCAGTGATACTTGAGTTGTTTGTGGTAGGTCTGCAACGATACAGCTTGGACATGAGGCTTTGGTTGGAATTCTTACAAACGCATCTTCAATGCTTCTGGCTTGATATATCTGGCACCAGCCCCAGTTATTCAGTCCTGCCCCATGTAATTCTTTCTCTCATTTAAAAAGAAAGCTATATGTCCTCGTGGGTTAAAAGCATGGGCTTTGGCATCATACAAACATGAGATCAAATCCCAGTTTACCACTTAAACAAGTAACCTACCATCTTTGGATGGATCTTGGTTTCACCATGTACAAAGTGCTGGGAAGGCGGTAGAGGAGGGGACTGGGGGGAAAGGACAGTGGTGATGAAATGGAGGTGGCAGGTAGGGAGAAGGCGAAGAGAACAAAACGGTGTCTTTGGGGACTCACATTCTGTAAGGAATGAGGGTAGTCGTGAAAATAAATATGTGTATTTAATTTGCATTAGAACAGCAAAGTGCTCTATTTGAGGCAAACAATTCTGGACAGAGGCGCAGAAGATAATCTAGGTTATCTAGTGAGAGTTTAAAGCACCATTTTATTTTCCCTTCCATTCCCTCAGCCAAGATAAATAAATAGACAAATTAGCTCTAATCCCCTGTCTTTCTGCTGCAGGATGAAAGAAAGTAATTATTCTTGGAAACTTATCTTGGCCTGGGGATCAAGGACAGAGGTTGGTCACAGCTCTAACTATCATAGCTTCTGCATAGAAGAAGAGAGAAAAATTTTATACCTACACCATTGGAAAACCAGTGCTTTGTGTGCACATGTAATAGCTCCAGTTCCGTTTTAGAAACTGATTTTTTTTTTTTTTAGTTTCTTAACCCTAACAGTAGAGTATCAGCTATTCATCTGTTGTTGTTGATTAGCCACTAAGTTGTGTCCCACTTTGCAACTCCAGAAATCGTAGCCTACCAGGCTCCTCTGTCCATGGGATTTCCCAGGGGATCTTTCCAACCCAGGGATCGAACCTGTGTTGCTTGCACTGGCAGGTCGATTCTTTAAGCCACCAGGGAAGCTCTCATCTCTATTGAAAGTTGGCGAAATGCAAGGTACTTTTTGAATCATTTTATCCTTATGAACTCAATCACTATGATAATTGTACAAAGTAGATCCTGTTGTTTACTTCCTGTGACAAATGATGCCCCTGAGGCAAAGAGAGCTGGGGCAAGGTCACACCCAAGGTCACACAGAAAATAGGTGTAGAGGGCAGAGCTGGGATTTGATTCCTGGCAATGCGCTCCGGACCATTCACGCTGTGCTTCCTGAGTGCTGGAGTTGAGCATCAGAGGGCCCACCTGGATTCCTAGTGAAGAGGCTCTGGACCACTCCTCTATTTCCTGCCCGCCATGATCTCTACAGACTGAGGAGCTGGGCTCTCCCCAACATGTTTCTCTGTATTCAGCCTGTTCCCTCCATCATTGCTACCGCTGGGTTCAGCCATCAAAAGCAGACTCAGAGCTTATCAAGTGAAAACATGCTTCCTCCAACAGCCCCCTTAACAACTTCATCTTCCGGGATCCTTAAAGAATGAGTCTTTCTGAATATACATATATGTTTACAAATGCAAATGCCTATATGTTTATACATATTTATAAATATGAATGCTATATGTTTATTTGTTCATTACATATAATTTGTATATTATTTATTTATATAAAATTTATATTATCTATTTATATATATGTATGTAAACACATATGGACTTCCCTGGGGGCTCACTGGTTAAGAATCCACCTGCCAGTGCAGGGGAACCGGGTTCCATTCCTGGGTTGGGAAGATCCCCTGGAGAAGAAAATGGCAAACCCACTCCAGTATTCTTGCTGGAGAATCCCATGGACAGAGGAGCCTGGCAGGCTACAATCGATGTGGTTCCAAAGAGTCAGACGCAACTCAGCAGCTAAAGAACAACAAACAATTGTGTATATAACTGAATCACTTTGTTATACACCTGAAACTAACACAATATTGTAAATTAACTATAATTTTAAAATAAAGAATGAGCCCAAGTGTTAGATTCATCAGATAGCTTACAAATTAGTAATTCTGAAATAAAAATCTCCCTAAAGTGAGATCAGAGGTCTATGATCTCTCAGACCTATAGTCCCTGAATCTCATTTCGTGATTTTTTAACAACAAACTTAGTTATTTGCGAAACATTCACAATCATGCAAGGACATCATCTAGGTGCCCCTTTAATTTGGTTTGTGTGAGAATTACCCAAAGGCATTTGTTTAAAATGCAGGTTTCTAGGGCCCATTCTCATCGTTAAATCAGTAAGTCTGAGGTGAAGCTTGGGAATTTTGATTTTTACAGGCAGGTTAAAGTAATAGTGATTCACATGGTCCTTCAGAAGAGACTTTGAGAATCAATGTCCAATATAGATACCAAGACAAGACAGGTTTGTGTGTCCTTGATCATACGTCTAATTGACTTCCGCAGCTCAGGGCAACCACAATTCTGTCTGAGATCAAACTGATTCATACCTGAATAATTACTGGCTAAAAAATATGGCCTTGCCACCATTTTCCATCAAACATGACTGAAATCAAGAGGAAATATATGGCATGTCATCTCATTACATCGCAATTCCATTACCTGACCTCAACCTCAATATGTCATAACTCATCTCTTCACATGCTACTCAAATGTTCAACTAAGAATATTTCACTCTAGGGAGATGGCAAAATCTAATTGAATATTTTAATTTAGAAAATTTAGTTCTGGGATTTCTCCCCCCCATACCCCCCCCTTTTTTTTTACTGTGAAAACAAAAAGTTAAATTTTCTTTTCAGTTTATCCTTGTTAGGCAAAAGATAGATTTTTCCCTTCATTGTCCCTGAGAGTTGAAGACATTGGGGAAAAATTGGGCACAGCCCATTACTTTTACAAACCCCAGTGACTGAGCCTCAAAGCACAAAAAGATGGCATTTCTGAACATCTGCAGCCTGATTAGATCAAAGACCAACAAATTAACCACAAATGGTTTTACAAGGAACAGGCAAATACATCATTTGGAAAGGATAAAATTTTTGGCAATAATTGCTAATCAACACTTTCCCTTTGGGAAACCCACATGGTACCAAAGATATATCTGGCAATTATATTAATGCCTGTGCAGCATCTTGTATTTTACAAAGCTCTTACATGCACAATATAACATTGATCTGCATGTCAATGTGGTTAATATTAGCCCATTTTACAGGTGATTGAAGAAAGATTTAGACAAGTAATGATTTGTTCATGTTCTCCTAGCTACTAACATTATTGATTTGACTATGTCAAAAGCCATATCCAAATTTATGCTTCCCTTCATTCAATCATTCATTTACACACATTTATTAAAAGCCCATTTATATTTCTCTTTTTGGTATTCAGTTTAGTTCAGTTCAGTCTCTCAGTCATGTCCAACTCTTTGTGACCTTATGAATCGCAGCATGCCAGGCCTCCCTGTCCACCATCTCCAGAGTTCACTCAAACTCCCGTCCATCAAGTAGGTGATACCATCCAGCTATCTCATCCTCTGTCGTCCCCTTCTCCTCCCGCCCCCAATCCCTCCCAGCATCAGAGTCTTTTCCAATGAGTCAACTCTTCGTATCAGGTGGCCAAAGTACTGGAGTTTCAGCATCATTCCTTCCAAAGAACACTCAAGACTGATCTCCTTTAGAATGGACTGGTTGGATCTCCTTGCAGTCCAAGGGACTCTCAAGAGTCTTCTCCAACACCACTGTTCAAAAGCATCAATTCTTTGGCACTCAGCTTTCTTCACAGTCCAACTCTCACATCCATACATGACCACTGGAAAAACCATAGCCTTGACTAGATGGGCCTTTGTTGGCAAAGTAATGTCTCTGCTATCTAGGTTGAACATGCTATCTAGGTTGATCATAACTTTTCTTCCAAGGAGTAAGCGTCTTTTAATTTCATGGCTGCAGTCACCATCTGCAGTGATTTTGGACCCCCCAAAAATAAAGTCTGACACTGTTTTCACTGTTTCCCCATCTATTTCCCGTGTAGTGATGGTATTACTCAATACCAAACAAATGTAAAAGGAGAACCGTTTTAATAAAACTACACAACCACACCCTAGCTGCTTACCAGGTAGCTCAGTGGTAAAGAATTTGCCTGCCAACACAGGAGGTGCTAGTTCAATCCCTGGGCCAGGGAAAATATCCTGGAGAAGGAAACGGCAACCCACACCAGTGTTCTTGCCTAGGAAATCTCATGGGTGGAAGAGCCTGGTGGGCTATCATCCATGGAGTCCCAAAAGAGTTGGACATGATTTAATAACTAAACAACTTCAGCAACAGTTTTAGGCACTGATGATAAAAACAATTAAACAAAACTTATATTTCTTTTTGAGCTACAATCTGGTGGGGGAGGGGACAAGCAATAAATAAGATAATATCAATAGCGATAAATGCTCTACTTGATCACTAAGGATATTAAAATAATAAAAGGAAATTAGAGATATACTAGAAAATGACCAGAGGAGGAGCTATTTTATTAAGAAAATCTTGTCTCGGGAAGGGACACTTGACTTTGGACAGCAGTGTCAAGGTTAGAGGAGGAACCTCACAGCCAGAAGCCACATTTAATGCAGTGAACTTATAATAAGAATGTGCTTGGTCAGTTCAGAGAAGAGAAAGTGAAACTTGAATGAAACACACAAGCAGAAAAGCCATATGCAAGGAAATTAGAAAGGAGGATGGGAACCAGATCATGTAAAGCTTGGAGGGCCAAGTAAGGAATTTGGATTTTTAGTCTGAGTGTCATGGAGCCACTAGGGGAGCTTAAGCAGGGGCCTGACATGCTCAGCTTTGCAGTCTACTAGACTGACCTTTATTGGTCCTTGAGCTTAGTGGTTTTTTGTTTGTTTGCTCATAAATCCTTCTCCTGCCAACCACTAGAAGCTCTGAGAGCCCCATCAGTTCAAAGCCACTGACTACTGTTTGGTACACGCATGAGGCAGATGGATACGAAAAGATAGCCAGCCTTGTTCTTTGTAATTACCAGGCCATGTGACCTTGGAGAAATTCTTTACCCTCGTCAGCCCTTTGTGACTTCACTCAGTGTTCATAAGAGAATTAGTGCTTTAAAAATCATTGCAAAGCATTTTGTATAGATGTTGAAATATTAAAACGTATTCCCTCTGAATGTGAGTGAGTTCAAATATAGAAGCAAGTTCCTCCTCTTTAGAGAATTCAAAATGATTTGATTGTTGAATTGCATGCAAAGTGAACAAGAACTACTATTTGGTAACTAGGGCGTTCTGAACCCTGAATAAATCAGATGTGAACAGATGTAGAGAACAGACACAAAAGGACAAAGGTGGGTTTATGGCATCTCAGCAGCATTTCCAATAAAATGAAGAATGTGCATATGCATAAAATACCAAATTTTTGTAAAAGTTCAGACATTTTTCAGCTATAAGGCAGTCATACTCATCTATTTGAAGTCTGTCATGTGACTCATTAGAAGTTTTAGGTTTATTCATTCATTTAAAAATATATTTATCAAGACACATTTCTAGGTGGCAAATATTCAGCCGTGAACGAAACAGACACCAGTCCCTACTCTCAAGAAGTTTACATTCTAGTGCTGCCAAATATATTTAAGATTAAGTGACCACCTGTCAGTATTACGTAATACAGCAGCTCATGCCCAAGTGAGGCTGGTAAAAATTGAATTGATTATTGAATTGCATGCAGAGTGAACAAGAACTACTATTGGTAACTAGGGCGCTCCACTCTGAGTAAATCAGATGTGAACACATGTACAACAGACACAGAGGACAGAAGAAGAGCCAGGAAAGAGCGAGAGACTTGGCGTTAGAAACAGAAGTCTGATAAAAATATGAAGAAAATTATGGGAACTGATGAGTAGTTTACAGATTTAAAAAACCAACATATCAATTCTTGCTGTGTCCTTTAGGGCAGGTTGTGAAACTTTGTGTTTGGACTGTGGCGTCATTTAAACCCGTGTTTGAATCTCAGCTTTGAACATCTGGTCAAGTTCTCATCTCAAAAATCTCAGTTTCTCTCATCTTCAAAATCGATTTAACAACAGATTGCGCGGTTTGAAATTTGCACTTATTTGGGCATTTTAAACGCATAGTGATGAAACTGGCATAGTGGAGGCACTCAACGCACATTCCTCTTCCTCCCTGCCAGAGAATATGAGACAGCGATAATCAGCTTTTTACACTGATGGCCCTGAAGCCCTTCACATCACCTAGTAACAAGGAATAGAGTCAAAAGAGCACCGAATAAATTTAATGGAAACTGAGTTTTCTTAGAAGAGAGAAATCAAGAATGGATCAACAAATACTTCTTGAAGGAATGTTTTGAAGGGCTCGAGAAATCTAACAGAGCAAAAAGAAGAAAACATGCTACATAGAAGATGATTATAAGTAAAAAACAACTATAGCTACTAGTTATTTCCTACATGTAACCCACTATACTGAGCAATCTGTACATCACATCATTTAATGCTCACAAGATCTTTATGAATTAGGTATTAGATTCCCAGTTTACAAATGAAGGAATTGAGGCCCAGGAGATTAAGTCATTTTCCAAAATTATTGAATGCTAATAGCCAGGACTATTCATTATGGATGGTAATAATCAATAATCAGAAAAAAGGAGTCATGCTCAGGCTCTAGTTTTCCTAAGATCACTCTTTCCTATGAGTTATTAAAATCATTTCAATTCTTTGATATTAAATGTCACACAGAAAATAACCTCTTGCAAAATGTTGGGTTCACCATAGTTTAAGAATTAATACTTTAGGTCATTTTAATCAGTTTCTGATATATGTCGTTTTCAGAAAGCACTTCAGGGAAGAATGCTGGGACCATGACTAATAATGACAAGAATATGAACTATATTCTTCATATACATACTGGAATCTGAACATTACTAAAGTCTTTTACCATCTTAAGTCTTTGGGAAGCTTTCAATAAAAAATAAATTTGCCTATTTCACTGAAATTGAGCATCCTTTCTTCAGGTATAAAACTCCAAACTTATTAATTTCGTGGCTATATTTTAAAATGAGAGCCAGTACTAGCTGGATGACTACTTGATAAGTGTCTCAAAAGTTCAAGAAAAGGCACTAAATATTTCACAGTATTTGTGTTTCATTCTCAGAGTAATAAAAATATGCCACCCCTTTAATAATGAATAATAGATTCTCAGTTTGATTTACATGCATGGATTAAATGTCATGTTTGAAAAGTTGCCATTTTATTCATATTGGATTTCCCTCCAGTAAAACAAAAATGGTGCCCATCTACTGCTATAATAACAATACCTTGCCACACTGAAGTATAAGTATTAACTGGTTGGTGTACTGCTCAGGACTTCCCTGGTGGCTCAGACGGTAAAGCGTCTGTCTGAAATGAGGGAGACCGGGGTTCAATCCCTGGGTCGGGAATATCCCCTGGAGGAAGAAATGGCAACCCACTCCAATACTCTTGCCTGGAAAATTCCACCGACAGAGGAGCCTTGTAGGCTACAGTCCATGGGGTCGCAAAAAGTCGGACAGGACTGAGCGACTTCACTTTCACTTTCTTTGACTGAGTGAGTGAGTGAAGTCACTCAGTCGTGTCCAATCTTCCCGACCCAGGGATCGAACCTGGGTCTCTCACATTTCAGGCAGACACTTTACCAGCTGAGCCAGCAGGGAAGCTACTTCTTAAAGGGCTTCCCAGGTGGCGCTAGCAGCAAAGAACCTGCCTGCCAATACAGGAGACTTCAGTGGGGCAGGTTCAATCCTTGGGTTTATAGGGAAGATGCCTATAGAAGGGCGCAGCAACCCCTCCAGCATTCTTGCCTAGAGGATCCCATGGACAGAGGACCCTGGTGGGGACAGGCCATAAGCTTGCAAAGAGTCAGACACAATTGAAGCAACTTAGCATACCTGAGCGCATACTTCTTAAAATTCTGTATACCCATGTAATAGTTCAATCACACAGCAAGCTGAAGCCAGGTTTTCTTAGACCTTATTTCAGTGATGGCAAATTGATGTACTGAATTCTAAAAGGTTGAAGTTAGCCATTGTTTCTTCTGTCCCATTAAATCAAAGGACAATTCATTGTCACCAGTTCTTTAGGAGTTTTTTTAGGACCACCATAGCAAAGCTCCACTGACTGGAACACTTAAACAACAGGAACTTATTTTCTCAAAGATCTGGAAGCTAGAAGTGCAAAATCAACATGATGCCAGGATTGATTTCTTCAGAAATTTATCTCCCTGTCTCCCTGTGTCTTCGCGTCATCTTCCGCGGCTCCTGTGTCCTAATCTCCTCTTCTTATAAGGACACCGGTCCTGCTGGATTAGGATTTACCCCAATGTCCTCAGCTACAAGTTTACCCCAGCTGCAAGTGGGCTTCCCTTGTAGCTCAGTTGGTAATGAATCTGCCAGCAGCGCAGGAGACCTGGGTTCTATTCCTGGGTAGGGAAGATCTCCTGGAGAAGGAAATTGCAACCCACTCCAGTATTCTTGCCTGCAGAATCCCATGGGCAGAAGAGCCTGGCGGGCTATAGTCCGTGGGATTGCAAGAGTTGGACACTACTTAGCAACTGAAGCATCACCAGTGTTCTCATTATAACTTAACCTCTCAAAGAGACCTTGTCTCCAAGCATAGTCACAGTCAGAGGTCCTGGGATTTAAGATGTCAGCCCCTGTATTTGGAGAGAACATAACTCCTCTACCTATCTGCTCCCGTCTCCCACACCTTCCTTTGTACATACACACACCATAACTCAAGGACCAGGCATTGCACACAGGAATCAAATGCCTTTTGGGTGAACCAACTCTGAATACAGATATATAATGATTCTTTTTCTTTAAGCACACAAGACTAAATTTGCAACAGCTACCCAAGCAATTTGAGAGCCCTGACTGTATTTCTCCAACTCTCGATATAGTTCTTGGTCATTTGCACATGCATGCTCAGTCATGTCTGATTCTGCGACCCCATGGACGGTAGCCTGCCAGGCTCGTCTGTCCAAGGAATTCTTCAGGCAAGATTACTGGAGTGGGTTTCCGTTTCCTACTCCAGGGGTCTTCCCAACCCAGGGATCAAACCCCCATCTCTTGCATACCCTGCATTGGCAAGTAGATTCTTGACCACTGAATCACCTGGGAAGCCCAGTTCTTGGTAATCAGTGCAGTTTAGTTCAGTCGCTCAGTCGTGTCCAACTCTTTGCAACCCCATGAAGCACAGCACGCCAGGCCTCCCTGTCCATCACCAACTACCGGAGTCCACCCAAACCCATGTCCGTCGAGTCAGTGATACCATCCAGCCATCTCATCCTCTGTCATCCCCTTCTCCTCCCACCCTCAATCTTTACCAGCATCAGGGTCTTTTCAAATGAGTCAGCTCTTCACATCAGGTGGCCAAAGTATTGGAGTTTCAGCTTCAACATCAGTCCTTCCAATGAACACCCAAAACTGATCTCCTTTAGGATGGACTGGTTGGATGTCCTTGCAGTCCAAGGGACTCTCAAGGGTCTTCTCCAACACCAGAGTTCAAAAGCATCAATTCTTCAGCGCTCAGCCTTCTTTATAGTCCAAGTCTCACATCCATACATGACCACTGGAAAAACCATAGCCTGGACTAGATGGACCTTTGTTGGCAAAGTAATGTCTCTGCTTTTGAATATGCTGTCTAGGTTGGTCATAACTTTCCTTCCAAGGAGTAAGTGTCTTTTAATTTCATGGCTGTAATCACCATCTGCAGTGATTTTGGAGCCCAGAAAAATATAGTCAGCCACTGTTTCCACTGTTTCCCCATCTATTTCCCATGAAGTGATGGGACCATATGCCACGATCTTAGTTTTCCGAATGTTGAGCTTTCAGCCAACTTTTTCCCTCTCTTCTTTCACTTTCATCAAGAGGCTCTTTAGTTCTTCTTCACTTTCTGCCACAAGGGTGGTGTCATCTGCATATCTGAGGTTATTGATATTTCTCCTGGCAATCTTGATTCCAGCTTGTGCTTCTTCTAGCCCAGCATTTCTCATGATGTACCCTGCATATGCTTGGTCATGCTGCTGCTGCTGCTGCTAAGTCGTTTCAGTCGTGTCTGACTCTGTACGACCCCATAGAAGCCTGCCCACCAGGCTCTCCCATCCCTGGGATTCTCCAGGCAAGGACACTGGAGTGGGTTGCCATTTCCTTCTCCAATGCATGAAAGTGAAAAGTGAAAGTGAAGTCACTCAGTCATGTCCAACTCTTAGCAACCCCATGGACTGCAGCCCACCAGGCTCCTCCATCCATGGGATTTTCCAGGCAAGAGTACTGGAGTGGGGTGCCATTGCCTTCTCCAATGCTTGGTCATAGAAGGGGCCAAATAAGTTCCTCAGGTATCCATTGCTGCATAACAAACAATTCCAAAATTCAGTGCTTAAAACAAAAACATTTTTCTATGTCTCCACATTATGTCAGTCAGAAAATCAGAGCCAACTCAGCGGAGTAACTTGCTTACCCCACAGTGTTGGCTGGGACCACTCAGTGTGACTCTTCCATTATCTATATTCCTTTCCTAAGTTTGAAGTGATTATATACTTACTCAAAACCATATGTTTATCAAACCCAAAATTATGTATTTATTGATCTCCTTTGTGTAGTTAGACAGCTATGACAAATAAAAGGTAAGTGTGAATGCAGGTAATGTGCTTTCAGAATAGGAATACATGCTTGCTGAAAACTAGACTTTGACATGTATTTTTTTAATTCTGTGATTTTCTTCGCAAAGAGCTTAAGCTGTCTTCTATAATCAGAAAGGCCAAAATGGCTATTTGCACTTGGAAATATCAAAAATCATCTGGAGAAATTTCTTCCTTAAAATAATCAAGTTGGCGGTTAACATCAACTGATGCACTTGGGGAGGTCTCCAAGCATGACTAAGTACTCTGGAAATTTCTAGAAGGCACATCAGCAGGCTTTCATCTACCTTTCCACAGGAGAATGAGCAAGGTCAAGTCTGCTCATGCCTCAAGGAAGTCAGTTTATGAGCTCACTTCTCTGTTTTGAAAATATTTACCTAAAATATTGTTTTTGTAGTTTAAAGAGGAGAGATAAGACTAAATAAACATGAACTCATAAAACTTCAAAATATTTATTTCCTTATTCACTACCAGTGACAGGTTCCCCATATATAATTAGGGTTAAAATGATATCTTTTTCTCTAAATTGATGTGTTTCTTCTCAATCAGATTTATTTCTATTTTAGAAACTACTAATACCAAGATTTAGCTCTTAAGATTATCTTAACATTTCCTTGTAGTATTCATTGTTGGTAAGCTGAACTTACACGACTGTGAGGTAATTTGTGCATGCTCAGTTGCTAAATTGTGTCCAACCCTATGCAGCCCAGTAGACTGCAGACTGCCAGGCTCCTCTGTCCATGGGATTCTCCAGGCAAGAATACTGGAGCAGGTTGCCATTTCCTTCTCCAGGGGATCTTCCCAAACCAGGGATCAAACCCAAGTCTCTTAGGGCTCCTGCACTGTCCAGTGGATTCTTTACCACTAGCACGACTTGGGAATCTATACAGGGTGCTTGTAAATACTATCCAAGGAAATTATGTCATGTGCTTGCTGTCTTCCTCAAGGAATCCTCAAAATTGCCACAATTTAGTATAAGACCAGATTTTGCCTTTAAACTAGTATTCATAAAATCTCATTATTCACACTGACAGGTGATTTTAAAAAAACCGCAGATGTACTTATGGAATAAAATGGGGTTAAGTACCATCAAAATCAAGTAATTTTTTCCCTCTTGTAGCACAGACACTCAGTCCAAGACATGGTTTTATTTCCTGTGTTGTGTAGAATAATGTGAAAAGTGAAATATATTGGCTTAAATTGAAGGAAATCATGGTCTTAATGGAATCATTACAGAAATTGCTCCAGAATGCTACATCCTTCCAGAAATAATAACCCTGTTATGTCAGCAAATTTGGAGTCAGCATGGGTTACCTGCTCCACACAAAGGGCCTGGTCATGTTGGTTAGACCTGCCTGGGGCTTAGCCCAACATGAGCATATGACCTTTCAGAAAAAGTTTTAAATTCATTAATCAATGTTCTTTGCCTGCATTTTGCTGGTTTTGCTTTTTAACCTACTATTTATATCCTTTTTTAAGATGGCCCATCCCTGTACCAATGCAAATGAGAATTTAAGCATGACAGTTCTATCTAGTAATTAATGAAACATTCTTTGGGCCCAGATACTATTACCAAAGTCCACCATATGACTGGTGTCCTTTTGTTATTGCTGTTTAGTCACTAAGTCATGTCTGACTCTTTGAGACCCCATGGATTGTAGCCCACCAGGTTCCTCTGTGCATGGAATTCTCCAGGCAAGAATACTGTGGGTTGCCATTCCCTTCCAGGGGATTTTCCCCACACAGGGACTGAACCCAGGTCTCCTTCATTGCAGGCAAATTTACCATCTGAGCCACCAGGGAAGACTGTCCCTTCTGCCTGCATAGAGATCGATGACCATCTTTCCCTGTTTAACATGAGTAAGATGTCTTGAACTCTCAAACAACCATATGAAGCCAGTTTCTCCTGTTCGTGGAGCAATGACCCTGACTTCGGCTTGTATTTGGAAAAGAATGACATAAATATCTTAGATGCCCTTTTATTGGTTATATACACAAACACATTTGTGTGTTTTTGTGTTATCTGATCCTACTACTGAAAAATGACACTTCTTTAAACCTTGCTGTTTTAACTGTCAGTCTCCCACAAACTGCCAGCAGAGTGACTGGCAGGCAGAACTGTGTGGTTAGTGGAAAAACTTGCTAGAACCCAGTGGAACAAGCAGAACTTTGAGCAACAGCACTTTTATTCTGAAATCAAACAGCCTCTGATGACTTCTCTTTCCCGTCAAGTTCTGGAGGTGCTGGTGCTTTGTGTGTTTCTGTTTTGTCTTGAATTTTTGTACTTTTCTTACATACACTGCTTGTGAAATAGCCTAGTAGACCTCTTTGGGGATCCAGGATTTTGCTAGGTGATACCAAGGGATGGATGTAATTCAGTGACATTTTGTCAGGCTGTTAAAGAATAAACTTTCCTTGGCTGTGGCAGGAGGTAATTATTTTGGTTTGTTCGCTTCTGACACAGGGGAAGAAAATTGGAGGTTGTTATTTGAACTATTCCAAGATACTCTGTGCTCTGTTTGGCAGGAAGGGGAAAATGCATTTCACTATTGGAGGAATGAGCAGCATCTGCTTTTCCCTATGGACTTGATGCACTTCCCAACACTGCACATTTTTTGACACCATCAGTCTCTTTGCGGCTTTGCTTCTTGTCCCCAAAGACATTCTTGATGGACCTCTTTGTCCGCTAAACCCTCCTGACATTTAATCCGTAGCACTTTCTGTTAGGGCCTTCCCTGGTGGCTCAGCAGCAAAGAATGCAATGCAGGAGATGCCGGAAATGCGGGTTGGATCACTGGGTTGGGAAGATCCCTTGGAGAAGGAAATGGCAACCCACTCCAGTATTCTTGCCTGGAGAATCTCATGCACAGAGAAGTCTGACGGGCCACAGTCCATGGGATGGCAAAGAGTGGGACACAACTGAGTGACGAGGCATGCATGCAGACGTAAAACATCTACTTATGCAGATGGCTCTAGATAGCAAGCTCTTGAATGACATATTCAGTAGCCCAGATCCAAGCTGTAAAAGGGTAGATACTTAATTAAAATCTACCGGAAGAATGTAGTTGTCCATTAGGTACTGGCTGGACCCTTTTTTTAAATTATTAACTAAAATCTTAGCTGTCACCACATTCCTGAAATTGCTCTGAGATAAATAGCAAGAACCAAGATCTTGGGTCATGGGCTGAGTTGCACCTGCTGCCTGCTTATCACCTGTCCTCAAAGTCTTGTTCTACAGGGGAGTGGGCTCCCCCAGGGGGTAAGTCTTCTCCATATCCTCCCTTGACTAATGCCTCTCACCTGCACCCCACACATCTTAAGAAGGCTTTGGGGGGTCATTCGTCAGAGAAATAAAAGCGTTAATCAACATTGTTCTCAAGCAAAGGTTAATTCAAAAATTGTTCAAAATAGGTGTTTATCACAGAAACAGACTCACACACTTAGAGAACAAATTTTCCTCCACCAGGGAGGAAAAGCGAAGGAATGGGCTAGTTAGGGAGTTTGAGGTCAACTTTTACACGCGGCTATATTTAAAATGGATAACCAACAAGGGCCTCCCGTACAGCACAGGGAACTCTGCTCAATGTTATGCGGCAGCCTGGATGAGAGAGGAGTTTGGTGGAGAATGGGTACATGTATATGTACGGTACAGTCACTCTACTCTGTACATGAAACTATCACAACATTGTTAATCAGCTATACTCCAATATAAAATTAAACGTTTAAATATATATATTTATAAGTATTTGTCATAAGTATTAAAATGAAAGTCACCTGGTAAACGTTTATGGACTTCTCCATCAGGGAGACAGAATAACTATAACAATTATAACCACAGAAACTTCTGAATTCTTACTGTGTATTGACACTGTATGTTTCCCCAATCACCTCATTTTTTGTAATGCCTCTGGTAAGCAGGTTTTTTTAACTCCTGTTTCATGGATGAGTCAACTCAGGCTTGCTTCCTCAATGAATCTTGTCAGCCCTGGTGCCCCATGATACCTACACTGATTGTTACAATGTTCATCCAAATGAACGGTGTAAGGCAGTTCTATATTAGCAACGTCTACTCTCAAGCCTGGCATCTCAAGCACCAAAACATGGTGAGGGTTCTAGAACTAGCCCAGCCTCCTCCTTTCTTCTCTTTCTTCTCTGTCTTAGTCTGCCTCGTGCTGTTGCCTGAGAAAAAGCTAAGCTTATCCTCTCTGCTTCCAAAGGTGACTCAATGATCTCGAACCCCTCACTTCTCATCCTTGCATCCATGATCACTCTCTAATCTTACTTAACCCTAGCTTCCTCCTCCAGCACTGTCTCCTCCAGAATTCCTTTGCTTGGTAAACACTTTCCCCTATATCCATAATCTATTTTCCAAACAACCTCCATCTTTTCTTCCTACCTACAGCTGGGTTCTCGCCTATAATCAGTGTCCCCGGCTGCCTACCAAGGTATACACACAATTGCACACACACAAAACATACATGTTAGTGACCTCTTGGCATGTAACACAGAGCTTGGCTCATACCAGATGCTTATTGGGTATTTGCTAAATAATGAATGAAATTCTTTCTGTTTAGTGCATGAAGTTGAATATCTAAAACCATCTAAGGTGAAAAGCTGGACAGATAGTGATCCATGTGCAAAAAGACCAGCTTACCACATAAAGGCTTTCATGGAAAAACAATCCCACGTCATAAAAGTTTCCACCGTGCTTCACTGGGTGTGTCCTGGTCTTCAGCTGCTCCTCCAGGTACCACTGCAAGACATGACCACCTGGTTGACCGAGCAGGGACACTTTGAGGAGGTAGGAGCCTTGGGGAACCTTGTTCTTGAGACCCCTGATGCACTTCATCTGTATCTGAAGAGGCTGAGGTGACTGACTCTGCTCAACCTAAAGAAAAGACGGGTTTCTTGAATTTCTTGAACGATGCAGGAATTGGTTAAAACCACACAATTAGCCACAATGCGTTTCTCAGGGAGGGAAAAAGTAGACAATTATTTTTACTCAACCTGTAATTGTCAGGTATTAGCTGTGATAACAGAGGCAGACTACAGGAGATGTAATTAGGGGGTCAAAAGGCATGCCTACCGATTATGTGAGGGAAAGTTTAGCCAGTTCTTAAGCGTGGTATGTTAATGATCTGTGACATCAGAAACCATTCATCTATTATAATGAGATAGAATGGACAGGAAACTAACACTTCTGAAAACCACACAGCAGGCCTCTGAAGGGATGGATGAATATGGACAGCAAGCTTGAACGGTGACAGCCCTTACCTCTCTCACTAATCAGAGATCACGGGCCCCATTGATGAGTGATGTGCAAAACAGGTCAGACTAACACCTCACCTGATCGAACGCTTGCCTTTAATTTCAACGAGAGATCACCTTGCCCCACAGGCTTCAACTGAGAGTCTAAATAAATAAAGGAAGAAGAGCGTTTCTATCTGCTTCAGCCTAAAACTTGGCATGAACTGCATGTAGGTAAAGAATATGATAGAAGAATATTTTACTGCACATTTGAATTTCATTGCTTACCTTCAGCTGGAACCAAAGGGCCGTTCATTTTTAGTAAATGCTGAAAAGTTGGTACAAACTGATAAACTGTGTAATGTCCTATTGCTTCAGATTACACAAAAATTAAACTGAGATTATTAATAACTCAAAAGTCATAAAGTCATGTTTTCCACCCTAATAGCCTTAAGGATAATTTGACCTTAAAGAATTCTCTGTTACATTGTGCTTTAAGCAAAATTAATGTCATTTTTAAAAACAGGTTTCTCTCCTGGCTACCCATGTTGGTAGCACCATCCGTTAATCGGCAGTTAACAGTAAAGCAGTTTTAATCCTGCCTAGACTTTATTTTGTGCGAGATAATATATATTTCCATATAGACAGTGTGCTTCTGGAATCAAATCACAGTTAAGTAAACAATGAAACTTGCTAAACTTCTTCTGCTTTTTTCGTACAAGTCAGACAACCCCTAATCAGAATAACAATTATTTTTTGGTTTAATTATAAAATCTTAATTAACAATAAAGACTTAACCTTAGCATTTTGGTTGCCAAAAATATTTTAAAAATTAACACCGTGTGAATAAATAAGACAATCTCTTTAAACCTCAAGGCAGGATTACTGAAGCAGGCAGACTGAGTTATTAAACACATTCTAAATTAAACGCCTCTATGAATTTTATACTGAAATATATTGTGATGGTTTTGCATGCCAAATGTGACATTTTGTATTTCAGATTCATCTTCTGTAGTAATTTTGGAAATGTCATACAAACAAAGATTTTGTCATTTACCAATGGAATTACTATGCATGGCCGCTTAGCCATCTTTTGCTGGCTCTCGCGGTTGTTTCAAGTCAGCAAGCCATAAAAAATCTTTATCTCTCTGAAACACAGCAATTTGGAAGATAATCGAATGGTGACTAGGGGGCAGAAATGCCAGTCTGAGGAATTATACCACAATCTCTCTTGCATTTACAGCCTTCCTCAGAGCGAGTGTCAGCAGAGGAGAGAGAGGAGATGGAAAATTCATCAAATGTCAAGCCTTGTCTCATTTGCATGGTGGCAAGTCGGCCTCATTGTCTAGGGAGAACCCACCCTGGCTCCATGGACCCAGTTTCGAGGAATTCCAGTGGCTTCGTGATGGAACCTTTTAGCAATTCTATTTCAGCACAGAACCCTCCTCAAAATGAGTTGTTAAGACCTGCTAGGGACACCCCTGGAGGTCCAGTGGTTAACACCTCATGCTTCTACTGCAGGGGGTATGGGTTCAAGCCCTGGTCGAAGAACTAGGATCCCATGTGCCACGGGGCTGGGCCAAAAAGCAAAAGGAATTAATCAATTTTTTAAAGACCTGCTAGAGCTCTGTTTATCTAAAGCATGGGCTCTGCAAGAGGAAAGGCACAACAAGAAAGTGAGTCAATGAAACTGACCTTAGATTTACCTTCTTTACATCAGAGGGGAAACGTCTCCGGAAACTCACCTTCCAGCAGGGCCAAGGCCACGCCGCTCCCTTTGACGGGTGGGTTACTTCTGGGAGGGTACCAAGCTTGGCTACACCGCCTGCTTCACAAACATTTGGATCTGCGATTACTCCTTGACTTGTAGTTCTGTAGCAGGTATAGTAAGAGGGGAGATGAAAAGACGAGACATTGATGATGGTAGATAGTGGAAAAGTCCACCTTTGATACAACACACAAGCTGATGTAGCCCTTGCACGTTTTCTCGGAATAACAAGAGTCAGAAAAACACCATGCCACAGTGGATTCAAGTAGGGAGGTGAGTCATTTCTGAAATGAAACCCTACAAAATATGCAACTCTCTGTAAGAGGAGGGCATGGCAGCCCACTCCAGTACTCTTGCCTGGAGAATCTCATGGATGGGGGAGCTTGGCAGGCTACAGTCCATAGGGTCGCACAGAGTGGGACATGACTGAGGCGATTTAGCATGCACACATGTAAGAGTTCCAATTCCTAGGCCAGGAAGATAACCTGGGGAGGAAATGTCAACCCACTCCATTGCCTGGGAAATCCCATGGACAGTCCACGGGGTCACAAAGAGTCGGACACGACTTAGCAACTAAACAACAACATATGAGCTAAAGATCTTCCAACAATTAAAAATGACTTGTTTTGGAAAGTACCAGATCCAATACTTGATGAAATGTGTTACCACTTCCTTTCTGTCATCACCCCTTCAATCTTATGAATTGTTGGAGAAACCACGGGGAAGAATTATTTAAAGATGTGAATAGCTGATATGACATAATCTTTTTATTGTTTTCAATACAATGTCCAGAGATCAAAATCTATCCGTGCATGCTAAGTCACTTCATGTCCCACTCTTTGTAACCCCATGGACTGTAGCCTACCAGGCTCCTCTGTCCATGGGATTCTCCAGGCAAGAATACTGGCATGGGTTGCCATTTCCTTCTCCAGGGGATTTTCCTTACCCGGTGATTGAATCTAAGTTTCTTACATCTCCTGCATTGGCAGTTGGGATCTTTACCATTGTGCCACCTGGGAAGGCTTCAAGATCGATGTCTAGCTTCAAAATGTTCCCCAAGTTTTTCCTCCTATTAACATTTACTGGCTTAATTTGAGGTTTTTCTTTATCACCTTTTTTTTTTCTTCTTTCTTTTTTTTCTTCAGTCTTCACGATTCCTAACAGCCAGCATTTCCAAATTCATTTGAATTAAGAAGGATCTTGCATTTCACTTCTCCTGGCTTAAGCTTAATTCCATCAGCAGGGCCATCTGTGGCAATGACAGCCCCTCCACCAGAGGAATGGCCTTTTTGGATCTCACAGCTGATTTAGTTTCCTGGGATAGAAATGATTCCCCTTAATTTAGTTAGAGCTACATTGACACAAGAGTTCATTAGGACACCCATTTGCTGGCAATTCAATTTCAAATTAAATACACTTTGTTGTAAATTTTATTACTTTTAAACTACTGTATCTATTGTCTGTAATGGCCCTATTATACAGTTATGAAGGTAAACTGATTTCATTAGTAAACATCAGACATGTTATGTAAACCACAGTGAGATGTTTTCCTCAGTTTCTTCCTTTGTTCCCGTGGCAAAAAAATGTAAAGCCCTAGTGAAATATCCTAAAAACTTAATCTAAATAATTATATACTGAATTCATGATAATCATCCTAAGGTGGGGGGTAAGAAAGCAGGGTTCTCAGTTGTAATTTGCGTTCTTTGTAATTAAAGGGTTTCTAAAAATACCTTCCTTAGTTAAAAAAGAATGCGACGCACATCAAAAGGTTAATAAACAGCTTCAGGAGGATGCCGGCTACCTAGAGATAAGTCTAGCGGCTTGTGGCCCCTCGGAGTCACCATACTCTAGACCAGGAGCCAGACATCACCTTGCTTCTGAGTCAGGACTTGTAGCAGAATGTTCTTTTCTCTCCCGTATACAGCTCTTATTATCACGTTTGTAATGATATAAATATACGTGTATGTTTGTGTGCTATATAAAATCTAATTTTCTAAAAATATCCCCATCAAAGTCATTTGTTCGTCCTCAGCCAGGAGATAAACACTGGTGAAATGCTGAGGTCTATTCCCCACAGCTAAGGCTTCCCTGGTGGCTCAGTGGGAAAGAACCCGCCTGCCAACGCAGGAGATGTGGGTTCAATCCCTGGATTGGGAAGATCCCCTGGAGAAGGGAATGGTAACCCACTCCAGTATTCTAGACTTGGAAATCCCATGGATAGAGAGAGGAGCTTGGCGGGCTACAGTCCATAGGGTTGCAAAGAGTCAGACATGACTGAGCGACTGAGCCTGAGAATTCTTCACAGCTAGGTAGCAAGACTCACTGTTTTTTCTTTTACAAAATGAGGCTGATGCTGTAAATACTTGGTAACCTGTATTCTCACTTTGTGCATTATACATATTTTCCAGGAGATAGTACAAATTTTTAGCAATGACTTCGTATTTTAAGTGTCTACCGTAATTTATTTAAATAATCCCTTGTTATTAGATATTTAGGTTAGTTCAAATTTTCATGACCATAAGTTAGCCTATAATTAATTTTCTCTCGCATATAACGGGGCACCAACATCCCTGGCTATTTGGGGATAAAGTCCTATCTCTAGAAATGTAGCATGTAGTAGGTATGCTTGTCTATACCTTATCGAGTATTGGAAGGAAACCTCAGCAATATGTAATCCTGCCCATATGGTCTATTTTTTCAAGTACTGAATAATATTCACAGACGGTTGTCAGATGATACTTTATTTTCACTGCTAGTAGGATTAAGAGTTAAGTAAAATGGCAATGAATAAACAGCACTGGCGTATAACAAGGTTTCTCAGCCTCCGTGCTGTTGACATTTTGAACCACATAATTCTTTGTTGCCCTGTGCATTATGGAATGTTTAGCAAGATGCTTGTCCTCTGCCCACTAGATGCTGTTAACAGCTTCCCCCTAGGTCCAGTCATGACAATCAAAAATACCTCCAGTTATTGCTAAGTGTCCCCTAGGGGCAAAATTGATCCCCGCTGTGAACCACAGTATTAACTGGTATTTATTTAGTGCTTCTCATGCTCACTCTTTGAAATGCATCATATTTATTATCTCATTTAACCCTTAAAATAATCCACCAAAGTATTATTATTCTTGCTTCACTGATGAAAAGCTGATGCTGAGTAAAGTTCTATCCCTCAACATCCCGTTGGAGGTCACATTGTGAAAGAGGGGGAAGCCCAAGCTTCCAGAGGAGACCACCCCCCCTGAGAACTTCTGAACCTGTATCTACTACTCCGGCACCTCCTGAGCTGAGATGAGGGGCAGAAACTGCCGTGTCCCAATCTTAGAAGCTCCTAGCCTGGATCAGGGATTTGGATAGTCTCTGGAAGACTGAAATCCCCTCCTCAAACTGTCCTATATGAACGAAAAGGCACAGATACATCCCAGGAGGAAATGGGGTCATGGGTCTCCCAAACCGGAACCTTAGGGCGAATCAAGCTAGGGGGTAGCCCATAATTAGTCCACACCAAAAGGAACAAACAAGAAAATAAAACACATTAAATGTACCACTAAGGGAACGTACTTCTCAAATGTTCTGTCGCTCTTTAAACATGACATAGGAATGTATTCACCGAGTCCTTCCCAGTCAAATGTCAAATCCTGCATGAAAGAAAACAGAAATGAAAAAAAAAAAAAAAGATATTCAAAATGTACTTGAACATCTATGTAAAAGCTGACTTTTCCAAGACCAGGGTATGCTGGCTCTTAAAGCTTTTGGTTCCAATATGAACATGGGAATTATACCAATGGTAGCCACCGTACGCACTTCTCAGGTGGATCAGTGGTAAAGAAGCCACTTGTCAAGGCAGAAGACGTGAGTTTGATCACTGGGTTGGGAAGATCTCCTGGAGGAAAAAAAAAAAAAGGAAACCCACTCCAGTACTCTTGCCTGGGAAATCCCGCGGACAGAGGAGCCTGGCAGGCTACAGTCCATGGGGTTACAAAACAGTCAGACAAGACTTAATGACTAAACAACAAACAAAAAGCTACCTTATTACGGAATCTGAATTTTCTCACTCTGCTTAGGTACTTTTTGGCCAAAAAGGTTGAGAGAATAGTACATGATATAACCAAAAGAAGGAGAAACGCCTTGGGGATACCAACACAGCTTTGTCTCTTTCTATTTCTCTGTTCTCTCTCTCTGTCTCCCTGTCTCTGCCTCTCTGTCTCTCTCTCATACACACACCCTTTAATGGTACAATTTAACAAGACCGAAATGGATATGTGGCTAGATATTTAGGATTCTAGCGATGTTAATAATAATTGTGATCATATAATTTATTATTTAATCTGGGACATTTTGAAGTCAAGGGGAGATTTTAATTATTCTAGGACAACAGGCATAACCTAGAACTCTCCCTTGAAAACTGTAATATATAGTAATCCTATTAAAACATTCCTCCAGATGTTCTGAGAAGATATCATACAGGCAAATATCAACATATTGACTGAAAATGAATGAGAGAGAGAGGGAACTCAGGATGGAAGCCGCAGCCCTTTTATAACCTAATCCTGGAAATGACATTCCGTCACCTCTACTGTATGCTATTGGTCATACAGATCAATTATCCTTGTTCAGTGTCAGAGGAAATTATTACAAAGGTATGAATAACAGGCAGTGGTGGTTAAAAAATTTCTGGTTTATGTCTGCCACTGCAGGAGACATAAGAGATACAGTTTCTATCCCTGGATAGGAAAGATCCCCTGGAAGAGAGCAGGGCAACCCACTCCAGTATTTTCGCCTGGGGAATCCCATGGACAGAGGAGCCAGATGGGCTACAGTCCATAGGTTTGCAAAGAGGCAGACACAACTGAAGCAACTTAGCACACACACACACACACGCTTGAATAACAGAAGGCTAGAAGCATGCTTCTACAGTGATTATGAAGTCCAGACAAGTGTTGGGAAGTCCTTGATTAAGCCTCAAGATCTGAGAATAACTCTGTGGCTCTCAGCTCTGTTCTCTGGACTCTGGTGTCATCTTCTGGATAGCCCTTCCTTTTTTCATGAAAGGTAGCACGTGCTTACTTCTAAGGGATTTTCTAATCCTGTTTCCTGCCAGTAGAATTTTGTAATTCAAAAACCTCTTTTTCTTTTGTCCTCTCTTTGTTCTTTTCAATCAAAGCAGGTGATTTCTCTGCTCATGTAATTCCACCTAAGGCTTTGTTGGTCTTCTATTAATCTTAGTGGATTACACCTCATTAGACATTGACGATATTCACTATGTTCTTACTTTTTAATGGCATAATGAAGGTTACACTTTTCTGACTCTGCATGCCCCTTACAAAACTAACAGAGTCATTTGTGAATTCCCCTCTTCTAAGGTGTGTCCACTAAGGTGTCCAGTCATTTCTTATAATGAAGCTGCCAGCAGAAAATGGCCTTTAGTAAGACTGGCACCCATAGTGCTCTGTTTCACCGAGCGCTGCTAGAACTACTCAGGGCCATTGGAATCAAGAGAAGTTTATGTATTTTATTTCTGACTTGATCTTTTAAAATATTGAAAATTGAGGTGAGGTTGTCAGTGTGGAATGTTCGAGCAAGGAGTCCGAAACAACATGACTTCTTGATCACTACCCTATATTCAGCATAATTTAAGTATACTGCCTTAAAGACATAATTTTAGGGGTTTTGTTTTTTTATTTCTCTAAAATAGTCCTGCTTCATTAGTTCTCTCTATAGAACTGATCCAAGAGAGGAAAATATAGTTGGAAAACCTGTTAGTCCACTTAAGAACATGTTTTTAAAACATAAATTTCAAGAGGGAAGGATTAGACACCAGAGTCTCTTACGCATACTCTCTGTTTGAACCTTCTTCATAAATATTTCCTACTTGTGAAAGAAAAAATTAAACATATATAAAATAATTGTTGTGGTCATAGTAATACTTCAAAGGCTCTTTATCATCTTAGCAAATTTGTTATATCTGTGAAGTCTTATTGAACAATAAAATGGGATGGAGTCATAGCTAATAATTTTTTTAACCTAAACTAATATATATTTTTTCTGAAAAGACCCTGAAGCATTAAATCTAATATATGTATTAGATTTAATATATAATATTCTGATATATATATTAGATTCAATGCTTCAGGTTCTTTTCAGAAAATCTTGATCAACCTGTGATACATTTTTACATGAAATATATATATATATATACACATATATTTTAAAGGTGGAAAGGACTTTAAATATGAATTATTCAATTCATTATGTACATTTTCTTCTTTCATATTCACAAAAGTTGATGATGTAAATTTTAGCCCACACTAAATACCTCAGGAATATCAGAGCTAAGAAGAGGCAACAAGAGGAAAAACACATTTTAGATGGCGAAAAGCCATTTACTAGGCTGGTGGCTCAGAGGTTAAAGTGCCTGCCTCCAATGCAGGAGACCCAGGTTTGATCCCTGAGTCAGGAAGATCCCCTGGAGAAGGAAATGGTAACCCACTCCAGTATTCTTGCCTGGAAAATCCCATGGACAGAAAAGCCTGGTAGGCTACAGTCCATGGGGTCACAAAGAGTCGGACACGACTGAGCGACTTCACTTTCACTTCACTTTTAGACAGTCTTTTTACTATCAAAAAGACTTTTTTACTTCATTTCCTGAAATGAAGGTACTTAACATAAAGGAAAAACAAGTGTTTGGGGAAGCTTGTTTTAACATTTATAAACTTATAATTTGTTTTCTATCAGCAGTATATTTATGGGGATTTTCAAGCATGCTTGTTCTTTTTTTGACTCTATAACTGTCTCTCCCTTCACATTGAGGTCATTCATCTTAAGGTTTCATGATCACTGTGTATTACCTTCATTAACAATTTCATTAACAATTCTTTCAGGAAGGAGGTTGGTGGGTTACAGTCCCCCAATCATGGACAGAGGAGCCTAGAGGGTTAGTCCATGGGGTTGCAGAGTCGATATGACTGAGCACACGCATGCATATGTGTGTATTTGAAAATCTAAACCAAAGGCATTAAAGCAAAATTAACATGCAAAATGCACTCAATAATCTCCTTGGCTTCCAGTTCATTACATAATAATCTCATCGGATCTAGGACTGCAGAATCACAGAAAAAGGAATGTCTACAGTTGTATCTCTCCAAAAATAATTAATTAATTCAACTTTATTGATCATCCTCTTGGGACACGGAGTGCATTAAAATTTTAAGCAATAATTCAAACGCTCCCAGCTCATTCATCTTTGTTAGCTGAACTGTCAGAAGTTGTGAGAACGATTATTCATCCCTGTTTTACAGACTGAAAACAAAAAGCTAAGTCATAGAGATGTTAACTTGCTCAAGATGACTTAGTAGGACGTGGAATCACTGAGATTCGAACTCCAGACTATCCGCCCCCAGACCTGCGCTCTCACCCCCATGTCACACTGCCCACTTTTATGTCATATCACCAGGTATCATTTCTAAGAACCTCTCCTAACAGAAAAGTGAATCCAGAAGCTAAGCTTTAAAAATGAAAACAGCACACTAATAATAACTGACTTCTATATAGCACTTTATTAAAAAAAACACTTGCAGAAACTTTTTCGCATTTCTCTTTCACAACATTACGAAGGAAGAAGGCGAGGATCGTGCCCATTGTTTTCCAGATAAGAACACTGAGCTACAGAACACCTTCAAACAGGCTGTGCTTAAGATCACACAAGTGGAACGTGATGTAGCAGGATTCCCAGTCAAGCACGTTCTTTTGTAACTTGGTGAATTTCTTTCTTCTGTTTTTATCACACGGCAGAGAGCCCACTTGTCTGGCTTATAGTTTTGAAAACAATAGACTAAATGTCTTCAACTGTTTTACCTAAAGATATTTTGACTGATTCCTACATGCGTTCCTATTTTTCTGGTTAATCCACATCTTTCTTCAATCTAGAGATACAGGGACAGCCTCACAGAGACCAGCCATTTCCTTCCAGGAATCAAGCCCGGGATGGCTCAGTTATCGCTGCCTCGGGTGGTACACTAAAGATGGATAAAAACAGAGCCGCACTATCATCCAAGGAAACAGACCACCCAAGAACTGACATTCGCAATTCATCTGTATAAGTTTGTCTTTAAAAAAATTATCTCATTGCTAAAATCACAAGGCCAGTAATTCATGTGTCTGTTGACTATTGGATTCATAAATGCATCTGGTAAAGAGTCCATCTGCAGTGTGGGAGACATGGGTTCGATCCCTGGGTTAGGAAGATCCCCTGAAGGAGGGCATGGCTACCCACTCCAATATTCTGGCCTGGAGAATTTCAAGGACACAGTCCATAGGGTTGCAAAGAGTCGGACACGACTGAGCGACTTTCACTTCACTTCACTGCATAAAGTAAAGCAAAATTTAAAGAGCAAACAAAGTACCTTATCTCTTGGAGTCAGCTGCTACCATGTTATTGCTGACATATCCTGGACTTTTCTCTCTGCTCTATAATTTCCTGAACTTTCTTTTACCTATGCTGCCTCCAGATGTTGGTCTGACCTAGACTGCCCAAACCCTTTGGCAAGCTCAAAAACCAGCAAAACTTTCTCCTCCTGCTTGAACAACATTAGTATTATACTATGAGATTTCCTCCTGTTCATGTTCAACCTCTAGTGTATAGCAAGTCAACAACAGGTCTCAGCTATTTTCCTCCAATACTTCCTTTATTCATTATCTCTTTGACACTGGAAATGGGACATGAAAAAATTATGTTCCAACCTTCATCCGTCCCCCATCACTGCTTCCTTAAATGTGTTTCCACTCTTAAATGATTTCCTCTCAATTGAGGAAAAGTAAATAAGAGGTCAAAGGAGAAATTGAAAAATATGTTGAACGAAATGATAAAATATAACATCTCTAAATCAGTGGAATACAGCCAAGAAACAAAGAGAACATTTACATACAGCAAAGTCTACATTGTAGTGAAGATATATAAAATCAATGATGTATGCTTTTATCTTAAGACATTTAAGAAAAAAAGCAAATTACCCCCAAAGTAAGCAAATGCAGGTGTACTCAAGAGTCTGATTCCTTTTTTGATGTTTGACTATAAACAAGACCTAGCCCCCACCCCAAGCTCCTCTTCTACTCCAGACACTTGCCACCTCAGTGTCAATAGGAAGTTGAAATCATACAAGCACCTGCTGCTCATGGAAACTTCAACCTGACCCCACCATCTAACCACAGTAAAAGCCAAGCTGTCTCCACCCTCTGCTTTCTCAAGCCACTTGTAAGCCTGAGCTGTTCTTCCCAAAAAGCATCATTACATGAGTAATAAGCCTTGTCATATCCTCTTCTTTTTCCAGTTTTTTTTTAAATTTTAAATATTTTTAATTGAAGTGTAGCTAACTTACAATGGTGTGTTAGTTTCAAGCGTACAGCAATATACAGCTGTATATACAATATACATCTACTTTTTTCAGATGCTTTTCCCTTATAGGTTATTACAAAGTTTAACTAGAGTTCCCGCTACAATATATTACCTTTTCATTGGTTATCTGTTGTATATATATAGTAGTGTGCTTGTCTTAATACCAGACTCCTAATTTATCCATCTCCTGCCTTTCCCCTTGGTAACCATAAGTTGTTTTTTTTTTTTCTATTTTCTGTGGGTTTATTTCTCTTTTGTATATAAGTTCAGTTTTTACGAGTCCACATATAAGCAATATCAAATAATATTTGTCTTTCTTTGGCTGGCTTACTTAGGGTGAAAATCTCAAAATTCACCCAGGTTGCCGCAATTGCCATTATTTCGCTCTTTTCTATGGCTGAGTAATCTTCCATGGTGCATATGTACTACATCTTTTTTATTCCTCTATTGATGGGCATTTAAGTTGCTTCCATGTCTCGGCTACTGTAAATATTGTTGCAATAAATATTGGGGTACACGTATCTTTTTAAATTATGGTTTTCTATGGCTATATGCCCGGGAGTGGGATTACTGGATCACATGGCAGCTTTCATTTTCTAAGGAACCTCCATCCTCTTGGTGTGTGTGTGGCATCATCAGCCTTTCTAGATGAAGTGAATTTGGGATGGGAGTTGGGATACTTTGCACATCATGGCGTGACACAATAACAGGAAATAACAAAGATAAAGAAAGGAATCAGTTAAAGAGAAATTGAATGAGCAATAGACAAAACCAAAACAAACTAAAAAATCAGTTCTTGAAAATATTATGAAAATAAGGAAAAGGAGCAAACGATTGGTCCAGAATGGTGTATGGAGAAAAGCTGGACAAGAGGAATGAAGCACAGCACGACGGCGATGAAGACAAGTGTTAATCACTCAGTCGTGTCTGACTCTTGTGACCCCATGGACGGTAGCCCGCCAGGCTCCTCTGTCCATGGGATTCTCCAGGCAGGAATACTGAAGTGGGTAGCCATTTCCTTCTCCAGGGGATCTTCCCGACTCAGGGATTAAACCTGCGTCTCCTGCCTTGCAGGCAGATTCTTTACCATCTGAGCTACCAGGGAAGCCTTGTATAAAGAAAATAGGGAATTTAAAAAGGAGGGTGGAGTGATAACCTGCAATAAGGAAGGATGAGTTAGTTTTACCATCAGGGATACCTCTTCCCCTGGAAAATTGCTTTGCCTTTTTCTCTATATTTTACAATATAATATACACATTGAATCAAAATCACTTTCATCAAATTAGTCAATGCTTCTTATATGGAGTCATACTCTTTAATTCAATGTTTCTTAATTGTGGAGGGAGTGACATTCCCTGACACCACCACATCACCACCATCAAAGCAGCGTTTCAGAATCACCTATAATGCTATTCAAACAATACTCTGCTGGTATTTTCATATTGATCACTGTGTCATCTCTTACACTGGCAAGCTTCTCTCCCTGAGGGACAATTACTGCGGAAAGTGACCCTCTGTTAACCATGCAAGGAAGTCTGTTCACTTTCAAGCTCTGTTGAAATCATATTGTTATTGTTTAGTCAGTAAGTCGTGCCCAACTCTTTGCAACCCCAAGGACTGTAGCCCACCAGGCTCCTCTGTCTATGGGATTCTCCAGGCAAAAATACTGGAGTGGGTTGCCATTCTCTTCTCCAGGGGATCTTCCCCATCCAGGGATCAAACCCAGATCTCCTGCATTGCAGGCAGATTGTTTATCACTGAGCCACCAGGGAAGCACCCCTGAAAGGCTGAAATCAGGCAGTCCATCAGAAGAGAGATTTTGGCAGCCTCAAGGGAAGATATAATTCTCTTCTCTTACCTGAACTTCTGAAAAGGTAACCCAAGGTATTAATATTCCAAACTGTTACTTAAGAGGGTACATGCAGGGCTTTAACCCATGGGCTGCCACATTTCTGTATTCATTTTCAGTCTTTCCACCATAGAAATGTGTGGGAGATGGCTGTTAGAGCCATTTGCTCTGCCTGGGGGCTAATTACTCTATTTGGTTCATTTTTGAAAATATTATGTTACATCCAAAGGCAAGAAAATTGATGGAAGCTTGTTTCAGGTTTGCTTATGTAATTTTGCACAGATTAAATTAGTTAATCAGAAATTATGCTGGCTAAAATAGATCTGTTGGTTTCTAAATCTACAGTGGAAAATTGCTTTTTAAAAAATAATTTAAGTGGCATGCTATTTAAATATATTTCCATCAGTTCTCTCAAATGTGAGACTCGAGTTGTAACAACCCTAAAGGAAAGTCATGGAGGAGTGTAAGACTCCACGAATACAAGGTTTGGAAAGAGTATGCACCGGTGACCTCCTTCAGCAAAATGCTACAGTATCTACCGCAAAGAATGGAAGGAAAGAAAATTTGAGGAGTCAAGGGAAGGGTACAGGGGCACCTGAGAATTCTGGGAGAAAAATGAGAAAAGAATAACAGGCTTGCTGTTTCAGTTTCCTCACCTAAAACATGAGAATCATCACACCTATCTCCCACGGTTATGTAAAAAAAGAAAAAAATATCAAAAATTCCTGACCCAATGCCTGGTACTCAATACAGTTAATTTCAATATATTTTAAAAACTAATATCATTTAACACCATGTCCATGTTCATATTTCCTTGCTTATCCCGAAACCATGAACAGAGGAGCCTGGTGGGCTATATACAGTCCCAGACAGTCAGATATTATTGAGCGGTGGAGCGCGAGCACACCCCAAAACATCCTTGGGGAAAATTTTGTCTTGGTGTTTCTTGAGAGAACTTATTAGTGAGCAAATTTTAAGACTCTAAAAATGAAAAGACTGGTTCCAAATAAGAAAAGGAGTACGTCAAGGCTGTATCTTGTCACCCTGCTTATTTAACTTCTATGCAGACTACATCATGAGAAACGCCGGACTGGAAGAAACACAAGCTGGAATCAAGATTGCCAGGAGAAATATCAATAACCTCAGATATGCAGATGACACCACCCTTATGGCAGAAAGTGAAGATGAACTAAAAAGCCTCTTGGTGAAAGTGAAAGAGGAGAGTGAAAAAGTTGGCTTAAAGCTCAACATTCAGAAAATGAAGATGGGAAAGACTGAGGGCAAGAGGAGAAGGGGATGACAAAGGATAAGATGGTTGGATGGCATCACTGACTCAATGGACATGAATTTGAGCAAACTCTGGGAGATAGTGGGAGACAGGGAAACCTGGCGTGCTGCAGTCCAGGAGGTCACAAAAAGTCAGACATGACTTAGCGACTGAACAACCAACAGTGAAAGGGCAATGAAAAAATAATCATGTAAAAAATTAATATTTTTTCTTTCAAGAAACTATAAAATGAGTTACTTTTATGAGCGAGGCTAGTTTTCAAGAAAATGTGATTTGTCATCTTGGAACTGAGAAGCTGGCTTCAAGAAAAAAAAAAAAAATATATATATATATATAGCAGGATTTATCCTTTTAATGTTCATCTATATGGGAATTGCAAGGTAGAGTACAATATCTTTCTTCAGACTATTGCTTCAAAATCAACTGAAGACAGACAGATGATATTTAATTGACTAAACATTTATAGATGTAGACAAGGATAAACAAGCAATGTGTGCTTGGCCATGTCTGACTGTTTCCCACCCCATGGACTATATCTCTCTAGGCTCTTCTGTCCATGGAATTTTCCAGACAAGAATACTGGAGCAGTTTGCCACTTCCTTGTCCAGGGGATCTTCCTGACCCAGGGACAGAACCCCCATCTCTTATGTCTCCTGCACTGGCAGGAAGATTCATTACCAGCAGCACCACCTGGGAAGCCCATGGACATGTATGAAAGAGAGAGTGAAAGTCACTCAGTCATGTTCGACTCTTTGTGATCCCAAGGACTTAGACCATGGAATTCTCCAGGCCAGAATACTGGAGTGGGTAGCCTTTCCCTTTTCCAGGGGATCTTTCTAACCCGGGGATTCAGCCGAGGTCTTCCACATTGCAGACGGATTCTTTACCAGCTGAACCACAAGGGAAGTCCAAGAATACTGGAGGGGGTAGCCTATCCCTTCTCCAGTGGATCTTCGTGACCCAGGAATCGAACTGGGTCTCCTGCATCACAGGCAGATTCTTTACCAACTGAGCTATGTAGGAAGCCCATGGACATGTATCAGTTCAGTTCAGTTCAGTTGCATCTGACTCTTTGTGACCCCATGAATCGGACCACGCCAGGCCTCCCTGTCCATCAAAAACTCCTGGAGTTCACTCAGACTCATGTCCATCAAGTCAGTGATGCCATCCAGCCATCTCATCCTCTGTCGTCCCCTTCTCCTCCTGCCCCCAATCCCTCCCAGCATCAGGGTCTTTTTCAACGAGTCAACTCTTCGAATGAGGTGGCTAAAGTACTGGAGTTTCAGCTTTAGCATCATCCCTTCCAAAGAACACCCAGGATTGATCTCCTTTAGAATGGACTGGTTGGATCTCCTTGCAGTCCAAGGGACTCTCAAGAGTCTTCTCCAACACAACAGTTCAAAAGCATCAATTCTTCAGCACTCAGCTTTCTTCACAGTCCAACTCTCACATCCATACATGACCACAGGAAAAACCATAGCCTTGACTAGACAGACCTTTGTTGGCAAAGTAATGTCTCTGCTTTTGAATATGCTATCTAGGTTGGTCATAACTTTTCTTCCAAGGAGTAAGTGTGTTTTAATTTCATGGCTGCAGTCACCATCTGCAGTGATTTTGGAGCCCCCCAAAATAAAGTCTGACACTGTTTCCACTGGTTCCCCATCTATTTCCCATGAAGTGATGGCACCAGATGCCATGATCTTCATTTTCTGAATGTTGAGCTTTAGGCCAACTTTTTCACTCTCCACTTTCACTTTCACCAAGAGGCTTTTTAGTTCCTCTTCACTTTCTGCCATAAGGGTGGTGTCATCTGCATATCTGAGGTTATTGATATTTCTCCTGGCAATCTTGATTCCAGCTTGTGTTTCTTCCAGTCCAGCGTTTCTTATGATGTACTCTGCATAGAAGTCAAATAAGCAGGGTGACAAGATACAGCCTTGACGTACTCCTTTTCCTATTTGGAACCAGTCTGTTGTGCCATGTCCAGTTCTAACTATTGCTTCCTGGCCTGCATATAGGTTTCTCAAGAGGCAGGTCAGGTGGTCTGGTATGCCCATCCTTTTCAGAATTTTCCACAGTTTATTGTGATCCACACTGTCAAAGGCTTTGGCATAGTCAATAAAGCAGAAATAGATATTTTTCTGGAACTCTCTTGCTTTTTCCATGATGCAGCAGATGTTAGTAATTTGATCTCTGGTTCCTCTGCCTTCTCTAAACCCAGCTTGAACATCAGGAAGTTCACCGTTCACGTATTGCTGAAGCCTGGCTTGAAGAATTTTGAGCATTACTAGCATGTGAGATGAGTGCAATTGTGCGGTAGTTTGAGCATTCTTTGGCATTGCCTTTCTTTGGGATTGGAATGAACACTGACCTTTTCCAGTCTTGTGGCCACTGCTGAGTTTTCCAAATTTGCTGGCTTATTGAGTGCAGCGCTTTCACAGCATCATCTTTCAGGATTTGAAATAGTTCAACTGGAGTTCCATCACCTCCACTAGCTTTGTTCATAGTGATGCTTCCTAAGGCCCACTTGAGTTCACATTCCAGGATGTCTGGCTCTAGGTGAGTGATCACACCATCATGAGTATCTTGGTCATGAAGATCTTTTTTGTACAGTTCTTCTGTGTATTCTTGCCACCTCTTCTTAATATCTTCTGCTTCTGTTAGGTCCAGACCATTTCTGTCCTTTATTGAGCCCATCTTTGCATGAAGTGTTCCATTGGTATCTCTAATTTTCATGAAGAGATCTCTGGTCTTTCCCATTCTGTTGCTTTCCTCTATTTCTTTGCATTGATTGCTCAGGAAGCCCTTCTTATCTCTCCTTGCTGTTCTTTGGAACTCTGCATTCAGATGCTTATAGCTTTCCTTTTCTCCTTTGCTTTTCGCTTCTCTTCTTTTCACGGCTATTTGTAAGGCCTCCCCAGACAGCCATTTTGCTTTTTTGAATTTCTTTTCCATGGGGATGGTCTTGATAACTGTCTCCTGTACAATGTCACGAACCTCCATCCATAGTTCATCAGGCACTTTGTCTATCAGATCTAGTCCCTTAAATCTACTTCTCACTTCCCCTGTATAATCATAAGGGATTTGATTTAGGTCATTCCTGAATGATCTAGTGGTTTTCCCTACTTTCTTCAATTTGAGTCTGAATTTGGCAACAAGGAGTTCATGATCTGAGCCACAGTCAGCTCCCGGTCTTGTTTTTGTGGACTGTATAGAGCTTCTCCATCTTTGGCTGCAAAGAATATAATCAATCTGATTTCGGTGTTGACCATCTGGTGATGTCCATCTATAGAGTCTTTTCTTGTGTTGTTGGAAGAGGGTGTTTGCTATGACCAGTGCGTTCTCTTGGCAAAACTCTATTAGCCTTTGCCCTGCTTCATTCCATACCCCAAGGCCAAATTTGCCTGTTACTCCAGGTGTTTCTTGACTTCCCACTTTTGTATTCCAGTCCCCTATAATGAAAAGGACATCTTTTTTGGGTGTTAGTTCTAAAAGGTCTTGTAGGTCTTCATAAAACCATTCAACTTCAGCTTCTTCAGCATTACTGATTGGGGCATGGGCTTGGATTACTGTGACATTGAATGGTTTGCCTTGGAAATGAACAGAGATCATTCTATCGTTTTTGAGACTGCATCCAAGTACTGCATTTCAGACTCTTTTGTTGACCATGATGGCTACTCCATTTCTTCTAAGGGATTCCTGCCCACAGTAGTAGATATAATGGTCATCTGAGTTAAATTCACCCATTCCAGTCCATTTTAGTTCCCTGAGTCCTAGAATGTTGACGTTCACCCTTGTCATCTCCTGTTTGACCACTTCCAATTTGCCTTGATTCATGGACCTAACATTCCAGGTTCCTATGCAATATTGCTCTTTACAGCATCGGACCTTTTTCTATCACCAGTCACATCCACAACTGGGTATTGCTTTTGCTTTGACTCCATCCCTTCATGGGTTGGAGTTATTTCTCCACTGATCTCCAGTAGCATATTGGGTACTTACCAACCTGGGAAGTTCCTCTTTCAGTATCCTTTCATTTTGCCTTTTCATACTGTTCATGGGGTTCTCAAGGCAAGAATACTGAAGTATTCTTGTCTAATTCAATGAAACTAAGCCATGCCGTGTAGGGCCACCCAAGATGGATGGGTCATGGTGGAGAGGTCTGACAGAATGTGGTCCACTGGAGAAGGGAATGGACATGTATAGATATATGTAAAAATTATTTTGATTTTTTCTATTAGGAATTAACTTAAGCTGTTTCATAAGAAATACATTGTTTCTTTAAGTCGTTACTGAATTTGTTACAACACCGCTTCTGTACTTTGGCCGCAAGGCAGGTGGGAGTCTAGCTCCCCAGCTGCAACCTCTGCATTGGAAAGTGAAGTCCCAACCACGGGATGTCCAGGGAAGTCCCCGTATTCTTTCTTCATGTAGAAGAAATGCAAGCCAAAGAAATCTCAAGAAAATGACTCACTATTAAATGATCTAAATAGGAAGCTGCGGAGAGGTCTTCATCACTAAATGGAAGAAACCGCTCAAAATGAAAACTAAATAAAAAGCGTGTCTTCTAAAGCAGTGTTGTAATATAGGAGCACCACAATATGTAAGACAAATGCTAACAAGTATGAAAGGGGAAATCAACAATAACACAATAATAGTGGGAGACTTTAATACCCCACTCACACCTATGGACAGATGAACTAAACAGAAAATTAACAAAGAAACGCAAACTTTAAATGATACATTAGATCAGTTAGACCTAATTGATATCTATAGGACATTTCACCCCAAAACAATGAATTTCACCTCTTTTTCAAGTGCTCATGGAAGCTTCTCCCGGATAGATCACATCCTGGGCCATAAATCTAAACTTGATAAATTCAAAAAAATCGAAATCATTCCAAGCATCTTTTCTGACCATAATGCATTAAGATTAGATCTCAATTACAGGAGAAAAACTATTAAAAATTCCAACATATGGAGGTTGAACAACACACTTCTGAATAACCAACAAATCACAGAAGAAATCAAAATATGCATAGAAACTAATGAAAATGAAAACACAACAACCCAAAACCTGTGGGACACTATAAAAGTAGTGCTAAGAGGAAAGTTCATAGCAATACAGGCATACCTCAAGAAACAAGAAAAAAGTCAAATAAATAACCTAACTCTACAACTAAAGCAACTAGAAAAGGAAGAATTGGAGAACCCCAGAGTTAGCAGAAGGAAAGAAATCTTAAAAATTAGGGCAGAAATAAATGCAAAAGAAACAAAAGAGACCATAGCAAAAATCAACAAAGCCAAAAGCTGGTTCTTTGAAAGGATAAATAAAATTGACAAACCATTAGCCAGACTCATCAAGAAGCAAAGAGAGAAAAATCAAATCAATAAAACTAGAAATGAAAATGGAGAGATCACAACAGACAACACAGAAATACAAAGGATCATAAGAGACTACTATGAGCAGTTGTATGCCAATAAAATGGACAATGTGGAAGAAATGGACAAATTCTTAGAAAAGTACAATTTTCCAAAACTGAACCAGGAAGAAATAGAAAATCTTAACAGACCCATCACAAGCACAGAAATTGAAACTGTAATCAGAAATCTTCCAGCAAACAAAAGCCCAGGTCCAGACGGCTTCACAGCTGAATTCTACCAAAAATTTTGAGAAGAGCTAACACCTATCCTCCTCAAACTCTTCCAGAAAATTGCAGAGGAAGGTAAACTTCCAAACTCATTCTATGAGGCCACCATCACCCTAATACCAAAACCTGACAAAGATGTCACAAAAAAAGAAAACTACAGGCCAATATCACTGATGAACATAGATGCAAAAATCCTCAACAAAATTCTAGCAATCAGGATCCAACAACACATTAAAAAGATCATACACCATGACCAAGTGGGCTTTATCCCAGGGATGCAAGGATTCTTCAATATCCGCAAATCAATCAATGTAATTCACCACATTAACAAATTGAAAAATAAAAACCATATGATTATCTCAATAGATGCAGAGAAGGCCTTTGACAAAATTCAACATCCATTTACGATAAAAACTCTCCAGAAAGCAGGAATAGAAGGAACATACCTCAACATAATAAAAGCTATATATGACAAACCCACAGCAAACATTATCCTAAATGGTGAAAAATTGAAAGCATTTCCCCTAAAGTCAGGAACAAGACAAGGGTGTCCACTTTCACCACTACTATTCAACATAGTTCTGGAAGTTTTGGCCACAGCAATCAGAGCAGAAAAAGAAATAAAAGGAATCCAAATTGGAAAAGCAGAAGTAAAACTCTCACTGTTTGCAGATGACATGATCCTCTACATGGAAAACCCTAAAGACTCCACCAGAAAATTACTAGAGCTCATCAATGAATATAGTAAAGTTGCAGGATATAAAATCAACACACAGAAACCCCTTGCATTCCTATACACGAATAATGAGAAAGTAGAAAAAGAAATTAAGGAAACAATTCCATTCACCATTGCAACGAAAAGAATAAAATACTTAGGAATATATCTACCTAAAGAAACTAAAGACCTATATATAGAAAACTATAAAACACTGATGAAAGAAATCAAAGAGGACACTAATAGATGGAGAAATATACCATGTTCATGGATCAGAAGAATCAATATAGTGAAAATGAGTATACTACCCAAAGCAATTTACAAATTCAATGCAATCCCTATCAAGCTACCAGCCACATTTTTCATAGAACTAGAACAAATAATTTCACAATTTGTATGGAAATGCAAAAAACCTCGAATAGCCAAAGCAATCTTGAGAAAGAAGAATGGAACTGGAGGAATCAACTTGCCTGACTTCAGGCTCTACTACAAAGCCACAGTCATCAAGACAGTATGGTACTGGCACAAAGACAGACATATAGATCAATGGAACAAAATAGAAAGCCCAGAGATAAATCCACACACATATGGACACCTTATCTTTGACAAAGGAGGCAAGAATATACAATGGAGAAAAGACAATCTCTTTAACAAGTGGTGCTGGGAAAACTGGTCAACCACTTGTAAAAGAATGAAACTAGATCACTTTCTAACACCGCACACAAAAATAAACTCAAAATGGATTAAAGATCTAAATGTAAGATCAGAAACTATAAAACTCCTAGAGGAGAACTTAGGCAAAACACTCTCAGACATAAATCACAGCAGGATCCTGTATGATCCACTTCCCAGAATACTGGAAATAAAAGCAAAAATAAACAAATGGGATCTAATTAAAATTAAAAGCTTCTGCACAACAAAGGAAAATATAAGCAAGGTGAAAAGACAGCCTTCTGAATGGGAGAAAATAATAGCAAATGAAGCAACTGACAAACAACTAATCTCAAAAATATACAAGCAACTTATGCAGCTCAATTCCAGAAAAATAAACGACCCAATCAAAAAATAGGCCAAAGAACTAAATAGACATTTCTCCAAAGAAGACATACGAATGGCTAACAAACACATGAAAAGATGCTCAACATCACTCATTATTAGAGAAATGCAAATCAAAACCACAATGAGGTACCACTTCACACCAGTCAGAATGTCTGCGATCCAAAAATCTGCAAGCAATAAATGCTGGAGAGGGTGTGGAGAAAAGGGAACCCTCCTACACTGTTGGTGGGAATGAAAACTAGTACAGCCACTATGGAGAACAGTGTGGAGATTCCTTCAAAAATTGCAAATAGAACTACCTTATGACCCAGCAATCCCCCTGCTGGGCATGCACACGGAGGAAACCAGAATTGAAAGAGACACATGTACCCCAGTGTTCATCGCAGCACTGTTTATAATAGCCAGGACATGAAAACAACCTAGATGTCCATCAGCAGATGAATGGATAAGAAAGCTGTGGTACATATACACAATGGAGTATTACTCAGCCTTAAAAAAGAATTCATTTGAATCAGTTCTGATGAGATGGATGAAACTGGAGCCGATTATATAGAGTGAAGTAAACCAGAAAGAAAAACACCAATACAGTATACTAACACATATATATGGAATTTAGGAAGATGGCAATGACAACCCTGTATGCAAGACAGGAAAAAAGACACAGATGCGTATAACGGACTTTTGGACTCAGAGGGAGAGGGAGAGGGTGGGATGATTTGGGAGAATCGCATTCTAACATGTATACTATCATGTAAGAATTGAATCGCCAGTCTATGTCTGATGCAGGATACAGCATGCTTGGGGCTGGTGCATGGGGATGACCCAGAGAGATGTTATGGGGAGGGAGGTGGGAGGGGGGTTCATGTTTGGGAACGCATGTAAGAATTAAAGATTTTAAAATTAAAAAAAATAATAATAATTAGAAAAAAGAAAACAAACAAATAAAAATAAAAATAAAAAAAATAAAAAATAAAGCAGTGTTGTTTCCACGCAATATATAAAGCTTCTCAGCGATTTCACAGAAGCAACTGGCTTCCGCTGAGCCCTGTTTATCTTTGCTCTAATTAGATCTGGTTCATAGATCATGTCCCTGACTTTGTCATCAAATCATTGAATGACCTTGATAGTTTCTTGCAAATGTCTCAGTTTCTCTGCTTACAAATGGAGGGTAGTAATCCTTGACAGCTTCATACTTCACTGATGTATTTCACAGATTAATGAGTCATGAAAACTTTGAGGTGCTCTGATCAAAGGCACCATATAACTACAAAGAATTATTATCTACCGTCTCTCCTTTATATTTGCCACTAATGAGCATCGTGGTCAGCAAATGTATTAGAGAAAAGAAATACATGGCAAGTGAAAGTTAAAGAAGGCTATTTCTCGCCATATTGAGATATAACTTTTGTTACTATTTATTGGTGTTATGCAGACATATTGAAAATGAGACCTCCTGCAGTCTAACTTCCTATCTGAGAGGCTTTTGTAAATATACCCAACATACTGGCTCTAAAGGCTTGTGTATCCTGGTATTTTCCTTGGATTTCTGCAAATTCTACCTAGAACTCACATTTCTATGAACTTGGTAGATGGGACACAGCATCAAAATGTTCCTACTAAGATCTTTTTCTCATATAACTTTTTTTTTCCTTTCATTTTAATGAATCTTTAGCAGTTTCACTGATATGTAAATTGACACTGATATGTCAGTCTCTCTCTCTCTCTCTCTCTCTCTCTCTCTCTCTCACACAGACACACACACACACACACACACACACACACACACACACTTCACCTTTCTATTCTTTGGAAATGAGGTAATCTAAATTTCCACTTAGAGAAACCTGGAGTCAAATCATTGTTTTTGCTAGAAAATTTCAATTACGTGAATATAAATTTATTTTCTGTTCCTTTTCAAACTGTTTTCCCTGGTATCACTTTATATCCTAAGAGACTGATTAAACACCCCTAGTGAACCGTCTAAACAGAAAAATTTTAAAAAAGGTACCTATTCAGCACATGTTTCAAGAGATTTTATCCTTTCAAATTTGATAAATGGCCCAGAATTTTTATGGTGCAAATGAGTGAAGGAAATCTCTAAATATTAGCCATAAAATAAGCAGTTTTATTTTAATTTGTTCCTCCTAAAAGTGCATGTCAAAATCTTCTTCCAGGAATATATTTTGAAGTACTTTGGGTCTCCAACAGACAAGAAGGAATACACCTTCTCAGAGCCTTGGCAGTCCACCCGTCTCTGAGCAGAGCTCTTTCTCAGCCCCAGGCTTCTTTCCCATCCAGAGCTCTATCCTAAAAGAAACGAAGCACTTAGCCATTAAAGGCACTTCAGCCGAAACATTTCTGAAACAAGTACATTCTTCAGTACTCAAGGTAAATGAATTTTTCATGAGCTACAATCTATGTAGAAAAGTTTTCGTGAAAATCTAGCATTTTTTAAGGGAGATCTCTTCCGACTAAATTGTGTTCTCTCAAACTTCACGTTTAAACTTTCCTCCCCAGTGTGATTGTAATCAAAAAAGCGACTTTGGGGAGATGATTAGATTTAGACGGGGTGGAGAGGGCAGGGGTCCCAAGATGGGATTAATGTCCTTGTAAAAAAGACATTGGAGACCTTACTTCCATTCTCCTTTCCCAGCTAACAACACACCACAGTCAGGATCGCCCCCACCTCCATCTAAACACTTGGCCTTCTTTTACATATCAGTTCACCACTCCAATAGCAATAAGAAGTATGAGTAGGTCACAGTCTGGACAAATATATAAAATGAACAGCTGCCAGACACATGGACACCTCTCCTTAACCACAGCTACACGCATTGTTCAAATTATTCAGCCCTATTTCACACGGAGGTTGAAGGTCCTGTAAATATCAAAGCCAAGGGTACGCCATGAGCTCTAATACAGGATCTGAAGCTTTTTCCCACAGACAAGGCTGCCTGGGGTGTTCAGGAAACTTCTGACACCGTGAGGGTAAGAACACGGTGAGCTGAGAAGGGGCCATAGAATGTGTTCTCTCGCTCGTCCCCCTGCGATTTAATGAGCACCTACTTTGTGCTGGACTCTTGCTAGACGTTCATCTCATCTCGCTAACAGTGTACTAAAGCAGATCACACTGTCCCTGATGTACAGATGAGGAAACCGAGCTCAGAGAAGTCACCTCACTCGTCTCTGATCCTGCACCTTTCAAGTGCCACAGCATCCTCCTCTTGCACAGAATTCTGACGCCAGCGCTCAGCCTCCCTCCACCGTAGCATCTGTCCACGTGCTCTTCCATCGGTGCATGCCTTTTCATTTGCTCATTTATTGTCAGTCTAGGTCACGTTTCACACAGTTTAAGACACACAGATTCAGAAAAGAAATAGGGAGAAGATCATAAATTTTGTTGTTAGAAGGGAATATGGTGACATCTGTGAAGCACGTAAATTCTCATGGATGTTTTTCACTGTTTCCTGACACTGACTTGCCGTAAACATGCAGCCTTGAGTTCTGCTCTCATTGAGCTCCTAGACCCTGGGCTGGAGCCTCCATACAGCCCAGCGGGTGAACTTTCTGCTCCTTGGCTTATCTTTCACAGGATGAGGATATAAAAATGACCAGCTCCATATCCTAAAGGAATCCATGTGCTTCTTCTTTAAAGCATGATGGTAAGTTGAAATACATACCACACAAACAGAGAAAAATGGAAATGTTGAACTGTGAGTGTATCAGAAAATATATCTGAAAAATGATGGTTTAAAAAAGGCTTATATTGCAAAAACAGAGTCGTGCATTTGTTTTCACTTCAGTGACTTCTGAGAGTCCTGTCTTGACAAAGATGCAAAGTATTGTCAAAACAGCCACAAATTTCTCAAGATCGATGCCCCATAGGGGGATTGCTGGGCCTTATAGTAGTGCTGCTTTTAATTTTTTAAGGAACCTCCATACTGTTCTCCAGGGCTTCCCTGGTGGCTCAGTGGTAAAGAATCCACTTGCAATGAAGGAGGTGCAGGAGACCCGGGTTCAATCCCTGGGTCGGGAAGATCCCTGGAGGAGGAAATCGCAACCCACTCCAGTATTCTTGCCTGGAGAATCCCACAGACAGAGGAGCCTGGAAGGCTGCTGTCCATAGTGTTGCACAGTCAGACACGACTGAAGTGACTTAGCACAGCAAATACTGTTCTCCACAGAGGTGATAGCAATTTACTATTCCAACCAATGGTGTAAGACAGTTACCTCTCCTCCACGCACTCTCTTGTAGATTTTTTGATGATGGCCCTTCTGACCAATGTGAGGTGATACATTCACTGTAGTTTTGATTTGCGTGTCTCTAATAATTAGTGATGCTGAGCATCTTTTCATGTGCCTCTTGACCTTCTCTCTATCTTCTTTGCGAAGTAAGTCAAAGAGAAAAATTTGGCATATTACTGAGTATATGTGGAATCTAGAAAAATGGTACAGAAGAAGCTATTTGCAAGGCAGGAATAGAGAGGAAGATGTAGTGAATGGACACATGGGGGCAAGGGGGTGGGTTGGGATGAATCAGGAGATTGGATTGACACATATACACCACCATGTGTATGAGAGATAGCCAGTGGGAAGCTGCTGTATAACACACGGAGTTCACAGAGCTCTGTGATGACCTAGAGGGTGTGATGAGGGGGGAGCGTTGAGAGGTAAGTGCAAGAGGGAGGGGACTTATGTATACTTAGGGTTGATTCACTTCCTTGTACAATAGAAACTAATACAACATTGTAAAGCAATTATAGTCCAATAAAAGAAAAAATCCACGAAGACACATGACCTGGCTCATGGGGTCCCCCACTCTCGCAGCCATATTTCTCACCTGTTGCTGCCGTAGCAAACGATCTCAAGTTCTGTGGCTTCAAACAGCAGAAATGTCAGCTTCACAGCTGTGATGCGAGAGGTCTGATCAAGGCGTTGTCGAGGCTGGCTCCTTTGTGAAGCTCTAGGGGACAATCCCGAAGAAGGCAATGGCACCTCACTCCAGTGTTCTTGCCTGGAGAATCCCAGGGACGGGGGAGCCTGGTAGGCTGGCATCTGTGGGGTCACACAGAGTCGGACACAACTGAAGCGACTTAGCAGCAGCAGCAGCAGCGGGGGACAATCCACGCTGGGCCTCTCTCCTGCGTGACTGCCACAGTCCTTGGTGCTTCTTTCCTGTAAATGCATCACTCCACTCTGCCTCTGTCTTCACGTTGCTTCCCTCCTGCGTGGGTCTCTGGTTCAGGTCCTCAAATGCCTCTCTTCTTTCTCTTCTCAGAACACTAGTCATTGGATTTAGGGCTCAATTGTTTAAATTCATCTAAATTGATCATCTAAGTTGATCATTTAAATCATCTAAATTTATGTTTTCAAGTTGTGGTACTGGAGAAGACTCTTAAAAGTCCCTTGGACTGCAAGGAGATCCGATCAGTCCATCCTAAAGGAAATCAATCCTGAATATTCATTGGAAGGATTGATGCTGAAGCTCCAATACTTTGGCCACCTGACGAGAAGAGCTGACTCCCTGGAAAAGACCCTGCTGCTGGGAAAGGTTGAAGGCAAAAGGAAAAGGGGCTGGCAGAGGATTAGATGCTTAGAGAGCATCATCAACTCAACGCACATGAGTTTGAGCAAACTTTGGGAAGTAACAGAGAATAGAGGAGCCTGGCAGGCTGCAGTCCATGGTGTCACAGAGTCGGACAGTTCTTAGCGACTGAACAAGAACATATAAATTCAGGATGATTTCATCTGGAGATCCTCAGTTTATTAATTATACTGCAGAGACCCTACTTCCAAACAAGGTCACCATCACAGCTACCAGGGATTAGGCAGTTCAGGAGAACACAATTCAATCCACTGTAGGCATAGTGCCTGCTGTGATAGGAAAGACTGTACTTGCTAATTGCTTCCCAGGTAGCGCTGGTGGTAAAGAACCTCCCTGAAAATGCAGGAGACCTAAGAGATGTGAGTTTGACCCCTGGGTCAGGAAGATCCCCTGGAGGAGGGCATGGAAACCCACTCCAGTATTCTTGCCTGGAGAATCCCATGGACAGAGGATCCTGGTGGGCTACAGTCCGTAGGGTTGCAAAGACCCGAGCGACTGAGCCCGCAGGCACATACTTGCTAATTAGGATCATTTACCGAGAAAACTCAGAATAGTTGCAACCTTAATGTGCCCAGGATACTCATATCTAAGAGGCACAAATGAAGAAAATAAACTCTGTTATGGAATTTCCACACTCCAAATTAGAGAATACCTCCCCAAACTAAACTATTTCTCCTCTTTTGTAAAGCGGAAAATATTTCCACTTGTAACCTGTTATTTTGAAAGACATCATTGAGAAGAGGTTTTTTTTTTTTTTCTACTTTATGATGTACTTTTGTTCCATTTTAGCCTGAATCTACTTGCCTTTCACAAAAACTACACACACACATCCCTAGACTTTGGGGATTCTTTCATATTTATTGGAGATGGATAAAGTGACTACACAGAAGAAAGACTTTTCCTCTCCTTCATGAACTTGAACATATGATACTACACTACACAAAAATAGAAACTGCAGGTGTGGGAAACAGAAAGGATATTTCTGAAATCAACACGATCCACAGGGTAAAGACTGTGTGGCACTTGTCACAACACTGCACGAGTTAAGTCCCTTAACGGTGACTTCATAAATAAGAAATTATTCACATATTTATATGGTGCTTATGCAAATAAACCCAAGTAGTTCTTCATTTTATCCAAGTAAGTTTATGCTGGTTTCAGGTTTTCTTACAGATACTTCATCACATGCTAGAAATGATCTCTCTAACATGAAATTTTAAAAAGTGAAGTGAAACTAAATTGTGCAAGGGCTTGGATTGATATTGATAGGATAGTGTAAGTCTGTGTGATAAAATGTATTATGAAAGACAGAGGGAAAGACTCAGAAAGTCGTGGAGCAAGTCAGGAAGTGGTGCATTGGTAACTAACACCAGGAGACGACGTGCAGGACTGATATTTCAACTCGTCACTTCAAAAAGTGAGTTATTCTACATTTCTTGATTTAGATTTCAGTGCTGACCTGTTCCAGTGAAGAACTTCCTGGCAGAATTACGTTTTCCTGAGTGTTTCTTTCAATCTCCTCACTGTTGGCAGAGATGGCTTCACTATCCTTTTTGCAGTGTTCAAGACTCTTTCTGGAACTCGCCGGGTCTTCAGAACTCAAAGTCCCCTCCACGGTGCTCTCATCTGTTTACCACAAGAAGATCCCATGAGCTCCACTTGCTCTTTGTCACTTTATCTTCACAAGTGTCCCTATAATGGCTTCCCCCAGTGGCTCAGCAGTAAAATAATCTGCCTGCAGTGCAGGAGATGCAGGAGACTTTGGTTTGAACCCTGGGCCAGGAAGATCCCCTGGAGAAGAGCATGGCAACCCACTCCAGCATTCTTGCCTGGAGAATCCCCATGGACAGAGGAGCCTGGTGGGCTGCAGTCCACGGGATTGCAAAGAGTCGGACAGGACTGAGTGACTAACACACACGTGGGTGCTAAAAGAGCATATTTATGATAACTTTCAGATCAGCTAATTTATAGATATGTAAGTGTGATTACAAAAAAATTATTAATCATCAAGGCTATTTAGTTATTTTATAGGTCATAGACTCAAAATTCTATTGAATATGCTGCCTTTGTCTAAAAAAAACCTTGCAAATCAATGATAATTGGAACAATGATTTTAAAATACACTTTGCAGGGCATTTATAATATAACTTCTGCAATAAAAGGGATCTCATATTCAATAGATTTTGACATCTATTACACAAGAATCAGAATAGGCCATTATGGTTTGTCAAATCATGTAGTAGAATTTATAAGCATTATATCAAAGTGAGCAACTGGTTTACATTAGCTACTCCCAAGATGCCATATTTTTGTTCTACATGCATAGAAGAAACAGTAAACTTAGGTGGTCTTAGATTCTTTTATATATGCTCTTGTGGTATAATAGCGAATTCAAGAACTATTTTATTCTTTTACAGGCATAAAGAAACAAGGTCATGTCATTACTAAAAATAATAGTAGTATAAAAACATGGTTCTTAGAAGAGGATTAAAGGGTCATTATGTGGATGTCCTACCACTGGATAGAACCGAACATAAACATTACGCCAAGCTGAATGACCACCTTAGTCACTGAAGTAGAGCATACCTCAAACATGTTCCCCTTCCCCTAGAAGGCAGGTACAACATCTGGAGCCCCATGGTGAAAAATGACCTTTGGGGCTGCAAATGGCTCTGAGTACTATTTGTCACTGTCATGAGCTCAATAACCTCATGAAACAACTTCACCAACTGATCACAGAGAATTCTATTATCAACTTGCAGCATGGTTGAGTGTGCTAAGACATGTCCAACTCTCTGGGACCCCGTGGACTAGTAGCCCACCAGGCTCCTCTGTCTACAGGATTTTCCAGGCAAGAATACTGGAGTGGGTTGCCATTTTCCTCCTCCTGGAATCTTCCAGACCCAGGGATCGAACCCCCATCTCCTGTGTCTCCTGCCCTGGCAGACCGATTCTTTACCACTGCGCCGCCTGAGAAGACCCTTATCAATTTGTATGGATGCTAAAACAACATATTTAAGATAAATTTCTCTTCAGCTAATTCATAGAAACACGAATGTAATTACAAAGAAATTACTAATCGTCATGGCTAAAACGCTTCGTAAACTACCAAATATGCAGGGCGGGGGGCACATAATGAGCAATTCTAAATTGTTATTTTACAACCACAGCTAGAATCAAGGTGCAAGAAGAAGAAATCATCTTACCCTACACCTTTGTAGTTCAAAACTTAAATGGTGGCCCCATGGCTTCCGCGAAAGAAAGCCACTAGTCCCTGGGTATGGAAATCTCACATGCTAGAGGAAGTTTATTGAGGAATGCTCCCTTGAAATGTGAAGGGCTGAGTCGGCACTTGTAAAGTGATAAGGCTCCTCATATACACGACATGGGCCCTGGAAAGGCAGCAAACTGCGTACAGCAGCGTCACATGAAAGCCAGTTCCCACTTCCTCTAGGTTACCAGCTTGCTGTCCTTGATCAGAAATTACCTTCACTGCCCATCACGCCGTTAGTGTTTAAAACTTCCCATTTAAATTGTAAGCTGCAAAAATCTAAATGGAACTGCATGTGTGATCTTTGTCACCTCATTTTCATGAATGGGGAAGAATATTCTGACACAAAAATTACATACTTAATTCTAGCTCACCCTCTTGGCTGACCTCCATCCCACACTGCCTTGGGTTTATTTCCTCATCCATCAGTGGGTCAAAGTAATTTCTGCTGTATTCATTTCCTGTGGAAAGTACATGAAGTAAGGGTCAGTGATTATTAGAAGCACATGAACCAAAATGTTAATTTTGAAATCGACACTGGTACAGAAGGGCCATTTTAGCTACTTGATAAGCTTAATTTTTTTTTTACAAGTCTTCCAGGCTTTCCTTTTTTTGTAATTATCATCTGGCAAAAGGTCAGAAAAGGTAATTCAAGAAACAAGTTCATGCTATCTGTCTGTTGCTAAAAAGTTAATGAGAAAATTTTTAAATGCAGACTTTAGAAGAATAATTTGAAAACATAATCAAAATTATTTTTAGGACATACTCAAGAAATGAAACCGCTGGATTATCATGGTGTTCAGAGTTCGCCGATGCCTCTGTTTACCCACTTTTATATATAGTTCACGACTTATATCATGTCATTGGATCTGGAATTTCATAGGCAACTTAGTATCGTCTTGAGAGAAACTATAGCAAAATTTTCGCATTGCTAGTTGCATAAAAAGAAAGGAGAAAGAGAGAGGAAGAATGCAGGGATGAGGGAAGGAAGAAAGGAAAAGAGGGAGAGAGCAGGGACCAGTGCGAAGAAGAAACAGGAGGGCTTGAGTAACAGGAAGGAAGGTGCAAATGCTGCAGCCTGAAATTGTACTCAAGACACATCCACGATCTCAACAGCACACACCAAAAATTCTCACTTCACGTTTCCCACTCAACTTTTGTCCTTAGGTGGATAACGAAACTGCAGCCAGAAACACGAATTTGTAATACAGTAAAAGGTCTGCTATCAATTTTCTGAATCTACTTTCACACTTTCTGCAGACTGAAATGGGTATCATCCTGTTGCTAGTAATTTACATTCACCAAAAGGTAACCTACTCGGATGATAACTTGTGTCAAACACTGCAAAATAAAGCTTTGTCAACTGAAAGCAAAAAAAAAAAAAAAAAGTATTGCTCACAGGAAAGGGTTAATACAGACCAAGTATACTGTGGAACTGCACAATCTATTTATTTTAGGATCAAAACTAATCCCTACAGCAGGTCCTTTTCCAAGACTAAATGGAATCCTGATATGAACCTAGGCTTAATTTATATTTCTGGACTGGCACATTTTGGCTGTCAGTCTCTGTTCTATCAGCATAGTAACTACAAGAACTGAAAATCCACTTTACCTTGAGGTCTCAATAAAGAAAAAAAATAATAAATGGGTTTCATTTTTGTTACTTTATCTGTCAACAACCACTAGGCTGATATGAATCTTGGCAGTGTGTAATCAAAGTCTTATGTTCTGCAATAACACAGCTATTCCACCCAATTCACCGTAATTGTTGCATTTTCCCCCTTTACACAAAGCACTGTGATACTCTATGCATACTCTTTCATATACTGGCAAAATAATTCACCTCTGTTAAAGTGAAAATGGTGCTATATTCCTCATGATATTTGCCATGGCAGCAACAGGCAACTACGGGCACCCACACTCTGGAAACCCCCCCACCCCCAGTTCAATATAAAACTCCAATTTTCTGTCTATTGAAATGATTCATTAATAAATAGCGGTAAGTGGATCAAGTCCCTGGAGAATAAATAAACCTAAATTATTCTTAAGTCAAAAATTTGGAGAAACTGAGTCTCTAGTTTCTCAAATGGGCTTCCCAGGTGGCCCCAGGGGTAAAGAGCCCAGCTGCCAATGCAGGAGACATAAGTGATGCTGGTTCGATCCCTGCATTGGGAAGATCCGCTGGAGGAGGCCATGGCAACCCACTCCAGTATTCTTGCCTGGAGAATCCCATGGACAGAGGAGCCTGGCAAGCTACGGTCCATAGGGCCGGACACAATTAAAGTGACCTGGCACGCATACACGCAGGTTCTCAAACCATTTACAGCCCTGTTGTCTGTTGAGAAATGAGGATCTTGCCCAGCTGAGTATGAAGGAAGTCTGCATTCAATCCAATGTGGTTTAATAGTGTGTAAAGGACAGGGTTCTGTCCTGTTGGAGTGTATGACAGGAGCGTCCAACCCATATTGGAGAGTTCAAAGATTTCCTGGAGAAATTACTACTTGAAGTAATGGATAACCAACAGGGACCTACTGTATAGCACCTGGAACTCTGCTTAGCTTGTATGGAAGGGGAGTTTAAGGGAGAATGGACATGTATATATGCACGGTTGAGTCGCTTTGCCATCCACCTGAAATGAGCAAACCATTGTTCACTGGCTATACTCCAGTATGAAATGAAAAGTAAACAAAAATTACAAAACAAAAAATATATCATCATGTTCACCACCACCCAGGCAAAGGATGACTGCCCACCTCTTTTCAGTATCCCAGTCTAAATAAAAACATCGTCTGTTTAAAAAAAAGTTGCGATTAGGAATTAGCCATATCGAAAACACAGGGGAAAGGAATTTGTTCTGGAAGGAGAAGCATATCAGAGGAAAAAAAGACACAAAAGCATAAAGACATGAGAAGCACGTGTGGTTAGTGGATGCTCCCTGATTATTCTCTGCCTCCCAAAGTTCCGATACAGAAAAGTAGGTAATGGAATCCAAACTTGCTCAGTTGTCCCAGAACTGGGTTCTTAACTGATGGTTTTGTTCAAATTATTATTAAGTTCTACAGTGTCACTTCATGCTGATAGAATGTTTCATATCCATTCAATTATTCAAAGTACGTGTGTGTGTGTGTGTGTGTGTGTGTGCTTAGTCGCTCAGTCGTGTCCAACTCTTTGGGACCCCATGGACTGTAGCCCCCCAGGCTCTTCTGTCCATGGTGCTTCTCCAGGCAAGAATACTGGAGGGGGTTACTGTGTGCTTATTATGTGACTCTATCAGTAAGACAAACATTCAAAAACCTCTCCCCTCACAGAGCTTACAGTCTGTGAGTGGAAGAATAAAAGCAAATGGATATGTATATTTTATAGTGTATTAGGTGATAATACATGGAGGGGAAATAGAACCAGATAACGATGATTTGGTACCCCAAGAAGTGTTGGAGGCTGCCTCTCTTGCATATATCTTTGTTTCAAATGAAGACGGATGTCCAGGATCAAATCACTATGTTCTCAAGTATGAGATAATGAAGTGATAATGTAATATTTACAATTTATTATGTATAGTTTAATACTATTTGGCCATTTTTTTGCTACAACATAAATCAGCTTATGAATCAAATAAGAACCTACTATTATTAAATATTAGTGGCTTCCCTCATAGCTCAGCAGTAAAGAATGTGTCTGCCAATACAAGAGACGTGGGAGAATCAGGTTTTATCCCTGGATCAGGAAGATCCCTGGAGAAGGAAATGGCAACCCACTCCAGTATTCTTGCCTGGCACAGAGGAGCCTGAAGGGCTACACTCCATGGGGGTCACAAAGAGTCAGATACAACTTATAGACTAAGCAGCAGCAATTATTAAATATTAAAATAATTCTTCCTTGTGTTGTTATTTCTTGCCCTGATAAGCCAATAACTGAAATAGAGTAGGCAGAGTTTAAGATGGTACAGCACACGGAACCTGCTAGAACTTTGGAAACAACAGGCTTATCACTAGTTCCTCTGCTTGTGCTTCATTGGATAGTGTCAAGACTTTATAAAGTGAGATGGTTTCAGATATTACCAGAAGGTAGGTTTTTAAATAAGATAAATTCCTAAAAGTGCCCTAATCATTCAGAATACGCTTTTGGATATGTCTAAAATCATCTCACAGGAAAATTAACAGACCCACTGAGAAATTCAAAGTAGGGCATCTAGCAACATACATATAACAATAGGCTGTAACATGGCTGATATTTAACTGTTTGTGACATTCATGTGAACAACCTACAGTTGCATAAATACACGTATCTATGGTTCTACACTGAAGCAATCGGGTGTGATACATAAAACTCGTAAGTTAGTAAACTAGCTTTGTTTACACTCTCGATACTCTTTGTTTCCAGCTTCCTAAATTAGCTATTAGATGTGTCTAATCAGCCTCAGTTAGGGCTCTTTTTGAGAGAGGAAAACACATGTGCCTGCCTTGCCCTTCCACACGGCAGGTTCTCCTATCCTTTAACTCAGAGCAGCACAGAATGTAATCAGGGCTTTCACTTCAATTACACCCAATGTGAACTTTGGTCTGGGAATTCTCCAGCGTGCTCCCCTGCAGCTCCTTGGGGGCTCATAAGAGTGAAAATGGAATTGCCCACCAGAGGGAGATTTCTGTGAATCAAGGAAGCGCCTTGACTCAACAAGGCAACCACTTCCTTTTGAATCGGCCCCATTACCTCCAGGGGGAGAAGACGTGACTGCATCTATCCATTTCTAGAGAAGTTTATTGATTCCATGCTTGTCCTTTTCCTGTGAATCCACCTGCTTCAGCTCAGCTTTTTATCACCAGTCTTGATGCTTTCTACAATATACTGTAAGTTAAATAAACACAAGGCCTCCATGCAAACTAAATAACTAAACACATTACATTCTGTGATTACAGCCGTGCACCAAAATTTTCCAAACTAGAATAGTCTCTTCAGCATTATACCTTTCAAAAGCATGAAGCCTAGAGCTTTATAATTAAATTCGATTCCCGTGAATTTTATAAATAAATTTAAGGAAGCTTTTATATTTTCCCCACTTTGAAAATCTAATACCAAGTCTTCAGATTTAAATGATCAAGGAATTTATATGTATGTATGAAACAGAAATATAGACGTCAGGAGGTTGTAAGGCAAATTAGTGAGAACTATATCAAACTCAAACATACCCTATCCTGCTGAAAGTGAAAGTCTCTCAGTCATGTCCAACTCTTTGCAACTGGATGGACTGTGTGGCCTGCCAAGCTCCTCTGTCCATGGAATTCTCCAGACCAGAACACTAGAGTGGGTAGCTGTTCCCTTCTCCAGGGGATCTTCCCAACCCAGGGATGGAACCCAGATTTCCCACATTTTAGGCTGATTCTTTACCATCTGAGCCACCAGGGAAGCCCAAGACTACTGGAGTGGGTAGCCTATCCTTCTCCAGTGGGTATTCCCCACCCAGGAATTGAACTGGAGTCTCCTGAAATCTAGGCAGATTCTTTACCACCTACTTTACTAAATTCACCCAAATACTATTTTTATAAGATTAATTTACAAACATTTTTTAAATTAATGGCAACTAAAGATACAAAGCTACTTTTTAAGATTATAAAAATTATCTTAAATCAAAGTCTTCATTATGAAAAAAGTGAAAGTGTTCATCACTCAGTCATGTCTGACTCTATGTGACCCTATGGACCGTATCCCTCCAGGCTCCTCTGTCCATGGGATTCTCCAGGCAACAATACTGGAGTGGTTGCCATTCCCTTCTCCAGGGTGTCTTCCTGACCCAGGGATCAAAACTGTGTCTTCTGTGTATCCTGAATTGCAGTCAGACTCTACCCTCTGAGCCACCAGAGAGAGGATAAAAATTGTTATCTTAAATCAGTCTTCATTATACTAAGTATCAAAACAAAACTACAACAAAACCCAAACCAAAAAAAAACAAATGAAGGAAACTCAAACTATGACTTGAATGTCCAGTATCAATATTTGTGCTTAGTTGCTCAGTTGTGTCTGACTCTTTGCGACCCCATGGACTGTAGCCTGCCAGGCTCCTCGGTCCATGGGGATTCTCCAGACAAGAATACTGGAGTGGGTTGCCATGTCCTACTCCAGGGGATCTTCCCAACCCAGGAATAGAACCCAGGTTTCCCACATTATTATTTAATAGTCTCTTAGAAACCTTAGTCAAAGTAATTAGAACAAAAATAAGGGAGGATGTGAGCTAAAATTATTAAAAATAATTATTAATATATTTTGTGTAAATAGTGTTTGAAGCCAATGTTTCCATACCATGAATGCATGAGAGATTTGACTAAAAAGCTTTCACAACAAAGACAATAATTTTCAAAGTATTTGAACAATACCTTGAAAAAACACTACAAATCATAAATTTTTTTAAATGCCAACAATAGACATTTAGGAGATATAATGAGTAAGTAGGAAACCAACACCCATAATAAAGCTCCAAATAACTCTCAAATTAGTTTTTCTTAAATTTTCTTAGGAATCCCTAAGTGGTCATCACGAGTATTCATCTTAACCAGAAACTCGAACTGAAAGCCATGAGTTTTTAACCATGGAGTGAAAAAAGGCAAATTGATACCATTTTCTTCTTCTCGTTTATAGAAAGGCTAACCTGTGAAGGTGGATCTGCTGCTCACACGGTTTTCAAAAGCCGCTGCCCTGTTGGACAAATTATCTTTTTCAACTGCTTATTCTTACTTCTTTTCCAAATCTTGTGGGTATTTGAGATATCAGTGATTTGAAAATCTAAATAGGGTAATAGTTGAAGTTTGCTAACAAGTACTAATTAATTGAGCCATATTCTTCTTCCCCTAAGGCCCTTCCTTGTGGTAAATTACCAGGCATTTTCACTTTCAAACCACTGGAGTGCTGCAGAGTACATAATTGCTGCAGGGCTCAACCGACAGGACCCCAAGGCATTCATGCACCTTGTGCTCCTCCGGACCTCGAATCCTCAGAGTTAAAGCGGGTCCCCAGGCACCTCACTTCTAAACAGGAAGATCTTTCCATTACTTAAGTAATAATGACAATTCAAAGGTTAAGTATAAATATATTGTTTCTTATGCATATTTAAAACTCCTACAAAACTAATATCAAAGTAACAATTTTTTTTTTCTAGTTGAAGCCTGGCAACATTAACTTGTTGCTGTTGTTTAGTCAGTAAGTTGTGTCCAACTCTTGCGACCCTAGGGACTGCAGCCCACCAGGCTTCTCTGTCCACGGAATTTTCCAAGCAAGAATACTGGAGTGGGTTGCCGTTTCCTTCTCCAAGGGATCTTCCCAACCCAGGGATCTTCCCAACCCAGGATCGAACCCATGTTTACTGCTTGGTGGCAGATTCTTTACCATTGAGCCACCAAGGAAGCCCTTACCCTGCATATCCATAAATTAATGTACACAGTTTAGAATATTACCTTTCAAATTAGGAAGGACCTGATATTAGACGTTAATCGCCCCCTAATGTTTCTGTTGGGAAAGATTGAAGATAGGAGGAGAAGAGCACGACAGAGGATGAGATGGTTGGATGGCATCACTGACTCGATGGACATGATTTGAACAAGCTGCAGAAGTTGGTGATGGACAGGGAAGCCTGGTGTGCTGCAGTCCACAGGGCTGCAAAGAGTTGGACACGACTGAGCAACTGAACTGAACTGAGTATTTCTGAATGTGCCTTCATTCATTTAATAATTATCTGTTCCCCCTGCATCTATGATGACTCATATGCTGTACTGAAGGGTTCATTCAGTAGTAACATTTTTCATCTCACTGTGGTATACTTCAATATGAAAGCAATCAATGTAATGGATTATTAGATTTAAACCATCTTGAAATCGATGTAAAAATCTTGTATGAAAAACTACTGCTTGTTTGAGAGTGCCAGGTTAATCCAGATGACTCAACTAAAATCTCAAGAGTTGCCCTCCATGTGACTTTGCGTATGTAACACATTTCATGACATAGAGAACGTTCATGTCTGTTGAGTTCACCTTTGCATCTCTGTTATTTAGCTTAGCACTTGGCAAATATGCTTTTCAGTATGCTTGATCAATATGCTTTTCAGTAAGTGAGGAAGAGGAAATGGAAAAATATGTAAAGTATTTTGGTATATATATATATATACATATATATATATATATATATGGCCCCCCCATGGCTCAGTGGTAAAGAATCTGCCTGCCAGTGTGAGGGACACAGGTTCAATCACTGGGTGGGGAAGATCCCCTGAAGGAGGGCTTGACAACCCACTCTAGTATTCTTGCCTGGAGAATCCCATGAACAGAGGAGCCTGGCGGGCTATAGTCCATAGCACTGCAAAGAGTTGTACCCGAGTGAAGCGATATATATATATACACACACACACACACATATATATGTATATACACACACATATACATATATATATGTATATACACACACATATACATATATATATGTATATACACACACACATGTGCAGGAAAAATAGTATGTAAATTTATACCCCACTAATCACACATATACCACTCCAATGTTTTAACTGTACTGATGTTGTGGCCAATAGATATGATCAGGAAATAATCCAAGACTGAGGAACCGTAGGGACATTTATCTGATGGGAGTCTGGTTGACTTGTCTTGCTGTCCTGCATCCATTTCCTCTCTCTAATAGCATCACAATTTCCTAGTTCCCAGTGAGTATAGTCTTGCTGGTTCAGTAACTCCAGATTCCTGTCTCCAACGACAGAAGCCAGGAAGGGCTGGCAGAACCCACTTCCCCGACCTGCAACAAAGCCAGGGGCCTGGCGAGTGACCTGAGCTTGATCCATCAAATGCGCTCCCCGAGGACCTTGGGTGAGTGAAGCAAGGATGAAAAGAACACTTGAAGTGACCTCAGTGAAAATTAGAGATGGAAAGGAACAAACTTCCCAAGTGCAGTTAAATCACTCACCATCATTTGAACTGTTTTACTATGCATTTCTACAATTACTTCTTATTTCTTCTTACTTAAAAAAGTCTTTCCCTGGCTCCTTCTCACATTTATGGCAGGTTTCATTTTATTGTCCTTTAGAATTCAGTCATTCACTGCTTCTTAGTGACACCATGGTATAGATTTAGATTATTAAGTATGCCTTTCGATGTACCCAACCCTCAAGCCCTTGTTACGTTTAGAACCTAAGCCAACTCCTCTGTCTTCTGAAATTCTCCACAGCAGTGGGTTCTCTGCCACTCTCCCTTCTCAAGGGCTGTCATTCTGAATTTTGCTTCTTCATCAGGTTAACCATCACCAGGCCAGGCCATGGCTGGCAGTGAGTGAAGTGGATGAGCTGAAATCAGAGAAGTGGCTTGCACACACAAAGCGTGTGGTTTGCAGGTGAGACAGAGCATAGGACATGTGGTCAAAAATGATCAGATGTGTGTTATTCCTCCAGAAATTTATGAAAGAAGTGTCTGAATGTTTTCTCCAAGCATCCACTTACAAATTAAAGGCAGTAAGAACGGGAGGAAGGTCATGAACAGAGCCGGGAAGACTCCCTTCAGAAACGGGGAGCAGAGGCAGCTGCAGGCAAGATGAGGGTTTTGGTCCGCTTTTTCTCCTTCACACCTTGTAAAACGGCTGATGCCAATGCACGGCATCATCTCCTCAGCTCACTGCCCTTCTCCCTCGAGACCCTTTAGATGAATAAGCTCCTAAAGATGCTTCAGCATCGGAGTGTTCAGGGGAAATTGGAGGGTACCCTCCAAGTGATCATCGTTTCAGACGACTCAGTAGTCTCCATTTTGCTTGTTCTTAAAGATCAGTGTGTTTTTACTTAAATCACCTTTCTCCTATATTCCCAGGTGGCGCAGTTGATAAAGAATCTGCCTGCCAATGCAGGAGACACAAGAGAGACGGATCCCTGGGTCAGGAAGATCCCCTGGAGGAGGAAACGCAACCCACTCCAATATTCTTGCCTGAAAAATCCCATGGACACAGGAGCCTGGCGGGCTACAGTCCATGGGGTCACAAAGACTTAGACATGACTGAACACACACATGCAGCTCAATCTCTCACAAGTTTGAAGTCTTTTTTTTTTTTTTTTTTTGCCACACTGTATGGCATGTGGGATCTTTGTTCCCCAGCTAGGGATCGAACCCATGTGCCCCCAGCAGTGGGAGTACAGTCTTAACGCTGGACTGCCAAAGAAGTCCCTGAATTCTTTTTGATCCAAAGTTTATTGATAGAAAATCTCTCTATTAGGCATTTCCTTCATAATTTAAATCATTATCTATCTAACTATTCTACATTTCTATGAGATAATTTGGATAAGTAAAGTAGTATTGGTATGCTGCCATTATTTACTATTGCTTCTGTTTTTTTAAAAAGAGCAAAACATGGAAATGTATCAGTATCTGATATTATAGGATGAGAATTTGTGCTCGTTGTAATAATCTTGTGGGGAAAACACATAGCTACTATTTTACTTAAGTCATCACATTGGCAAATGATATAAATGTTCTTTTATATTGTATTAACAAGAAACATTCTGTGCTATGATACCTAGCAGTTTCTAAATTCAAGTATTTCAAATATTCTTCCTTGTTCACAGACCATAAAGCTGCACATCTCATTTTCAATTGAATTTTTTTGGAGGCTCTTTCAAAGGCAGGTGAGCAGGGTGGATTTGGGTAGAAATGCATCAGATCAATTTTTTCATGTTGATTATGCTCCAGAATGGAGGTGGTGTGACCCTGACCTATGTTCATGTCTGGCTGGTTTTGTCAGGATAATAAATCATTCCTGGCTTTTCTATCTGAAGCTCCTTCTACTCTCATCTCATTTTAAGTTACAAAATGCTCTCCCTCTCCATTTACTAATTTCTGGTTCATAGGAGAACTTACTCAATCTATCTCCAGGAATACTGTTTATATCCAAACTTTTATTTACATCAGAGAAATGATATTAGAAATGACAAGAACAGCTGAGACAGTGTTGGAAGTATAGTATTATTGGTCAATATTGGTTATGTAGTGTTTTTGGAGGCTGGGGAGTTCAGATTCTCTAAGATTTCCTCAAATTCTCTCACACAAACTTGAGCGGCTGGACTTAGAGCTCTAACTGGGTTTCATCGCTTTGCTCAATATCACAGCCACCAGCCACATATGCTGATCACACACCTGAAATGAGGCCGGGCCACATTAAGACTTGCTATCGGTACAAATACATACACAGATTTCAAAGGCTTCATACCCCAAAATGGTAAAATATAGCTTTAAGTTTTACATGGTTTATAATATTTGTATAAACAATATTTGTATGTATATATTATTTGAAATAATATTTGTAGGTACTGGTTGAAATAAAATGTATTGTTCAAGCCTATTCACTTGTTTTTTTTTTTTAATTACATTAGTGAATGCTGTTAGAAAATGTAAAATGGTATCCATGACTCACAATATATTTCTATTGCAGATCACTTGCCTGTGGTTACTTTCACGCCGATGTCACCCTTGCCACAGACCTCAACTTACCTTCTCTCACCAACCCCTGATCTTCCACAACTGTAATTATTCTCCATGACTCATTTTATTGAGCTCCCAACAGCCAAGTCATCACGTGGTACTCTACCTCAAAATATCCAGGCTCCTGAGCCCACAGAGGATAGGAATTCCCCTTGATGAAATCAGAACATCTCTGCTGAATAGAAGTTTATAAAGAAAGCCTCCATCTGGGTGCTGGGCACACATTTTTCTCCTCGAGACCCAGCTGTGCAACATCCTAGCTCCATATGTGTGTGTGCATGCATGCTCACTCATGTGCAACTCATTGCAACCCAGTGAATTTTAATCCACCAGGCTCCTCTGTCCATGCAATTTTCCAAGCAAGCATCCTGGAGTGGGTTGCCAGTTCCTACTCCAGATCTTCTCAACCCAGGGATCAAATGTGCACCTCCTGCATCTCCTGCTTTGGCAGGCAGATTCTTTACCACTGAGCCATTTGGGAATCCCTTCTAGCTGCGTAAGACTAATTTCCCATCAAGGGAACCAGAAATCTAAAAAAATGCCTTTAGGGGACTTCCCTGGTGGGCTGGATGAAGCACAAGCTGGAATCAAGATTGCCAGGAGAGATATCAATAGCCTCAGATATGCAGATGACACCACCCTTAGGGCAGAAAGTGAAGAACTAAAGAGCCTCTTGATG